>NC_044905.1:67619767-67979784 GCF_001633185.2 Quercus lobata
CAAGAATTTATATTTTTATTTTTAAATGTTAGTTTGAGAATTTTTTGTGTGTACGGAAGGCTACAATTTTTTTTGTTTCTGTTTTTGCTTCTTGCTATTTTTATTGTTTGTTGATTCTAATTTATTTACATAGTTCACGAATTTTGGCTCAATGGTAAGTAATTGCAAGTAAATAATATTGTAGGTTGAAATTTATTGTTAAAAAATATTGTCAGTTCTTAATTTAAATATTCTCAACAAGGCATGGAATTTGATTTCAAATCTCCTATTGATTTTGTTTAAAATAAAAAACCATTCAATCAAATTGATTGCCAGTGGTAATTATTAGATTTTTTTTCTTTCACATGGCATGTGGTTGTGGCTTTGGTTCCTTTTTAGTAAATAATAAATAAAAAACTATAGAATAATTTATGATTGGTACATATATATATATATATATATGTCATTATCTATAAATAAATACCTCAAAAACTAAAATAGAAAAATGAGGGCAAGTTGTAGAATTGGTCAAATAGTTTGTGCATTTATTCATTTTCCATGAAAGGAGATATTTTGTCTGATTCTGAACAAGAAATTTAATTGTAAAATGATTAACTAAACCAAATTATTTTAGAAATAAGTAAGTAATTTACCGGCTCCAGCTTTTTCTTTCAAGCAAACAATACATGCTGAGGTGGGTTACTTCCCAACACATATAATAAAGTCTTGGTGTTGTCTTATATATACTGGCTATAAGTCACTTCTTAAGATGTAAAGTCTTAACTGCTCTTGATGTGTGATGAAATCACAATCTAGTGCACGTTGGTTTTCATGATTGGTGAATCTTTGGAATTAATTTATGAGGAATTGATTTTTTTAATTTCGAAATTCTTACAAACAAACTTGAATCATGATTTCTAGTTTTAATGAGAAATTGTTAGTTTGGTTTTGAGATGCTGAAAAATGAATTTGTTGTTTTCTTTATCAATGGGATTAAGCTACATGTCAAATTAAGTATTTATGCATAATCATGTTCTATTGTTATACTTCTAAGTATTTTAAGTTTTGATATAAATGTTAGTTTGGAAATTTTCTGTGTCCAGGGGAGTTTACATTTTGAAACGCTCCAAAAGATCATAAAAACGTGCATAATTCTCCATAACATGATTGTTGAAGATGAGTGGGATGATAATGAAATGGTAGACTTGGATTATGAACAAATTGATGGAGTGGATAATCCTCTTATGCAAGTGTCACGTGAACAAAGTGATGGATTTATGGCATACATTGAGAGTTATGAATGCATTAGAGACCGAGAAATTCATTCTCAACTCCAGTTGGACCTCATTGAACATTTATGGCAATTGCAAAGCGAGTTGCAAGAACTCCCTTTTTTATATGTTAAGAAGCATGAGTCATAGGAACTTGTGCAAGTGTATGAGTTTTATTGTAATTTGGCTTAAGTTATGTATGTGAGTAATCTATGGACTACATTGTTCTAGCTATAATATGTGTTCTATTTTATATGTTTTCTTATAAAGTTCATCAATTTCATAGTTCACATTGTTCCAAGATTGCTTCCAGACAATTGAGACGATTGTTTTAGTCAAAGATAAATTTGTATATATATAATTTGGTTTTAAAAAAAATAATGTTGTTATACTAGACGATAATAGGCTATCTTGATGATTGAGAAATTTTTTTTAGTCAAAAGATAAATTTGTATATATATAATTTGGGGTTAAAACAAAATATTATTATTATACTAGATGATTATTTGCTATCATGATAATTGAGAAATTGTTTTAGTAAAAAAAAATGTATAGGTATAATTTGGGGTAAAAAAATTCTCTTGTTAACACTAGATGATTATTTGCTATCATGTGACGGTAGCAGTGGAAGAGTCAGTGGCAGTGGTAGTGGCAGCGGTAGCAGTTATGGTGGTTGTGATTGTTGTTTATTATAGTAGATATATTATTTTGTTATAGTAGATATATTATTTTATTGTGATATTCATATTATTTTATTATGTTAAAAGCTAAAATAGATCCACTAATACTGGATGTTTTGTAAAGTAAGTCAGTAAAATAGATAAAATAATTTTTTATGACACCAAATAACTAAATTTTTAGCTCTATTACTATGGATGATCTTGCATCCTGTTGTCCTTTTCATCTACATCTTTGACTTGTATGACATTTTAAATGGATAGTCCCACTCCCCACGTATAGGGAGCCGGCCTACTCATCACCACACGCAATATATATAGCTTTAATATCTTTTGTACCATCACGATTTATATTTTCTACCTTATTAAAACATTTTCAAACCTCACCTTAAAATTTTCTTTGAGTAACATTTGGATTTGATTTTGATTTGGGGTGGGTATAGTAGTACAAGTTGTAGTTGGTATATTACAGGTGACAAATGCAATGGCTGCTCTAGGATTATTTTCTAGGGGTTCATTAAGAAATATAAATGATATAAAATCTAAAACAAAAGTAAACTTGAATATATTAACATAACCAAAAAAAAAAAAAAAAAACCAAATAAATGAATTTTTTTTGATTACCTTCTATGATATTTTATATTTTGAAATTGTTACATGATATCTTCATTATCAATTCTACTAGTTACATTTTTTTCAATGTACAAAGCCAAACAATCATTCATTCACTTATCTCTCATTTGATTGATTGATTTCGAAATTTTTAAGAACTAAATGAGCTTTTTATAAGGTTTAAGAATTAAGATTGACGTTAACAAATTTATATTTTTGTTGTTGCGCTTTTTTTTTTTTTTTCAAAATTTAGATCAAATTAGTTTGTTATTGAACCTTTTTTGTGTCTTTAAAAATGTCAAGATATTGTTAAGAACATCATATTCAAGCTTATTTCAATTATGTTTAACAAAATTTTAGAATTAAAGTGTTCAAATTTTTATTTTAGGGCATCAAAACAATTTTTTTTTTTTTATTAATATTTTTTATGGGCCAGTTCAGGGGGTTCATTTGAACCCCATGGGTTTTATGTGGAGCCGCCCATGGACAAATGGTAAATTTGGACTACTACCAATATTTTTTTTGGGGGGGGAGGGGGGAAATTGGAGAACCAAGTCACTCATAATATTTCCCTTGTCAGCTACTTCTAATTCATCTAGTAATAAATATGATCATTTCTATGAGCAATTTAAAAATTTTAGCAACTGACAAAAATAAAGTACACAAATAATAACATAGAAAATATTAATTAAAAATTATGAAAAGTTGTTATCCAATAATTCTAAATTTGAGGCAACAAGATTCCACTCCAACTTGAAGAAGTCAAAATTTAGATCTTCAAGTGCTAAATCCAATGTTCCAATTGAATGCTCCAAAGCCTTTGACTTGAAAAGGTTGATACTTGTAATTGTATAAATACAATTAATTAAAAATATAAGACTATAAATATATAACTTTTTTAGATAGGAAAAAATAATGAAAGATATGAGTAGTCTAGAGAGCTTGAGAATTAAGTTTGAGTTTGAGTTTGAATTTGAATTTGAGAGATTTTCAGTGAGAGTATTTTGATGGATTAATGTGGAAAATCCCAAGTCATGCCTCCCTCCCTTTTTCCCTTCAACCAAAAGAAAGAAAGTCATTATCTACTCATGATTTTTACCTCCTTTTCTTTCTCACCCCGACCAAATAGAGTTTAATTGTTAGATACTTTCAAGTAGGAGAGAAATAATAAAATAAAAAATGATTAATTAAGTCAATAAATAAATAGAAGCATAGGGTTGTGTAATTGGTCATTAGATACAAATACAAAGTCAGTAGCCTTTCTGCTTAGAGCATAGTAATGCTTTCAGCATCTTCTTTAATTCGTCTGCGTCATATATATATGAAGAGGTCACTCTAGGCCACCAAATTATGCCACAGACAAAAACAAAGGATAAAAATATATACTTTGTCTTTACTCACGTCGAGATCGAGTTTAAATTGTTAAATTTGTTGTTTATTCTTAAATGTAAATAATTTATATCATAATAAGATTCTCATTGTATTATTATTATTTTTTTATAAATTCTCATACACTTGATTAGTACAAGTGTTTTTTAAACAATTTAAGATCAAGAAAATATTAGAGAGTGTAAATAAACTAAATATATATATATATATATGTATATTTTACCACAAACAAATTAACTTGTTGTCTCCAACTCCAAACCAGTAGGATAAATAATATAATATTACGGACCCAACTTTTTTCACAACAAATTTTGTAATTGTTTAAGTTGTTAAGCGTGTCTGTCACTTTTTTTTTTATATATAAAAATTTTACTCTAACATAATTTAAATGTATATGTAAATGAAGTTTTCTCTTAGAAATTTTTTTTTTTTATAGGAACCTAAATCTTAACTTTGTTCCCACTTTACAAAAACTTTATATTTGTAGAGTAACGAGTGCTAAGTATCTAAAGGATAGAAAATGAAATAATATAATTAAAGACTTCACAATGACAACACATTTTTATATATGTAACCACTTCAACCAAGCATTAATGTAAATAATGACATTAAAAATAAAAATAAAAAACTCATCAGGCCACTTATGGAAGTGGCAACGTGGTCTAAAATGAAAAGTCAAGGATTGGAAAAGTTGCATAGAGAGAGAGTCACATGTATTATACTATTATAGACAGAGGGAGATCCGCCATAGAAATTGCAGCCTCCATTCCAAAAATATCTTGGCAATACTCCCATTTTTCAAAGGAGCTCTCTTAAAAAAAGGGTCCATTTTTCTTTGTTCACTCCGTACACTTTTTCTTCTGTCTACACCTCCACAACTCTATTAACCGTACTATTCCTTTCATTGACTGCTTTCACTGCCTTATAGATCTTGTCCTACTGTTTGTTTTGGGTCTTTCTTCTTTAGTCTTTACACCTTTTCTTTTTTTCTCAAAATAAAGCATACATATTTTGTGTCAGAGTTACATTGTTGTTGTTGGGATTTTGGAACTTCTGGGTCTAAAGTTTGTCTCTTGGTATTACAAGCTGCCAAAGCTTCGTTCAAAGAGGTTGGCTTTAGTTGTTCTTGCCTATGTTAATGTTCCTGCTCTTTATAGAAATTGGATTGTTTCTTGTTATTTACTTATTCATATAGTAATTCATTTCCTACTGATGTACAAGTTCTGAAATTTTTGGTCCTTCAATGACAAAGCTTTTCTTTCCTTAGTTATCTAATTTCACTGTTCTTTGTGTGTATAAATGCTTGATTTCACCAGTGGTCTTTTTATTGTATACAAATGCATGAATATTAGTTTGGATTAGTTTTGTTTCAGTTTTTAATCAAAAGGGTAGCTTTTTAATGTTTCTGTTTTTTTCTTTTTTGGGTTTTTAGTAGTGTTTCCAAAGCCAATCTGGAGGAGTGAGAAGGGTCTGTGGTTCCATTGTTGTTGTTGTAGAATTAAAAGGGATTTTAGTTGTGTTTGTGATTCTCTTTGGCCTGTTGGCTATGGGGGACTGTGATTCTACTATTTCAGAAGTAGAAGGAGAAGAAAACTTAATTGCTGCAGCTAGGCACATTGTTAAAGCATTGGGGTCAAATAAGAAGCTTACATTTAGTGCAAGGAAAACTTTGGCAGAACTTGGCAGCCAATTGTCCACCATGGCTGCACTAAATGAAACAAAGGGTGTTGGGGTTAGTGAGATCGAAGATCGGCTTTATGCTGTTGAGGAGAAGATCTTGAGTTGGGAGGAAGATCAATCTATGATATGGGATTCAGGACCCGAAGAAGCTTCTGAGTATTTGAATGCGGCAGATGAAGCCCGAAAATTGACTGAAAGATTAGAGAGTCTGTGCCTGAATAAAGATGATGATGAGTATAAACTGTTACACAGGGCTCACAATGTTCTTCAGAAGGCAATGGAAAGGCTTGAGGAAGAGTTCAGTCACATGCTTGTTGAGAACAGGCAACCTTTTGAGCCGGAGCATGTGTCTTTTCGATCCAGTGAAGAGGATGTTTTGGATGAGGGCTCAATTATCTCTTTTGGAGATGAGTCGATTGAGGACTCACTTCAGAGAGACAGTCTCAGCAGGGCCTCGGAGGAATATATCCTTGATTTGGTCCATCCGGATGTGATCCCTGAGCTCAGATGCATTGCGAATTTGATGTTCAATTCAAATTACGACCAGGAATGTTACCAGGCCTATTCCAGTGCCCGTAAGGATGCCTTGGATGAGTGCCTCTTCATTCTTGAAATGGAGAAACTTAGCATTGAGGATGTGTTGAAGATGGAATGGGTTAGCTTGAATTCCAAGATAAAGCGATGGGTTCGAACAATGAAGATATTTGTGCGGGTCTATCTTGCTAGCGAGAAATGCCTCAGTCATCAAATTTTTGGGGAGCTCGGAGCTGTTTGTGTAGATTCTTTTGTTGAGGCATCTAAGGCTTCAATGTTGCAGCTTCTGAATTTTGGTGAAGCCATGTCTATAGGTCCTCACCAACCAGAAAAGTTGTCTCGCATTCTTGACATGTATGAGGTGCTATCAGATCTTCTTCCAGATATAGATGCTTTATACTCAGATGAGGTGGGTTCTCCAGTTAGAATCGAGTGTCACGAGGTTCTAAGTAGATTGGGTGATTCTGTAAGGGCAACATTTCTTGAATTTAAGAATGCCATTGCATCAAATGTATCAACAAACCCTTTTGCTGGAGGCGGAATCCACCATCTGACCAGATATGTTATGAATTATGTCAAGATTCTAACTGACTACTGTGAGATCCTTAATTTTCTCCTCAAGGACCATGATGAAGATGATCCTAGTTCCTTGTCACCTGACATGAGTCCAACTAAGGAAGAGGAGAATAAAAGCAGTATCTCCCCAATGGCTCGCCACTTGCGATCAATTGCTTCAATTCTGGAAAGCAACCTTGATGGTAAGTCCAAGCTATATAAGGATGCTTCCCTGCAGCACTTCTTCTTGATGAACAATATTTATTACATGGCTCAAAAGGTCAAGGGGTCTGAGTTAAGGCATATATTTGGAGATGAATGGATTCGAAAGTGCAACTGGAAATTCCAACAGCATGCCATGAATTATGAGCGAGCTAGTTGGAGTTCAATCCTCTCTTTGCTTAAGGATGAGGGGATTCAAAATCCCGGTTCAAATTCTATCTCAAAAACTCTGCTCAAGGAAAGGATTCGGAGCTTTTATATAGCATTTGAGGAGACATACAAGACGCAAACATCATGGCTTATCCCAGATCATCAGCTTAGAGAAGATTTACGGATCTCAACATCCCTCAAGGTGATCCAGGCTTATCGGACATTTGTGGGAAGGCATGGTAGTCTCTTAAGTGACAAGCATATTAAGTATACTGCTGATGATTTAGAGAGTTTTCTTCTGGATCTCTTTGAGGGATCTCCAAAATCTTTACAAAACAGCCATAGGAGGTAATAAGCAAGTTCAGTTTCATTCCAGTTAAGTTCCTGTCTTGTGTATGTAGTCTGATTTGTTTGAAAATGTTCATAGTTGTAAGTTCTTTGTTACCTTAGAATACAGATTGTACTAAGCAAAAACAATGTGAAACTGGTTTGTGACATGGTTTGCATCTATATGACTCAAATCTATCAATTGCAAGTCTTCAAAGCAATCTTTCATGGCAGTAAATGACTCATTCAAAGTCATCTTCCTCCAATCACACAGGATCCTCAAATTGATATTCGATACACACTTAATGACCCCTCCTAGTACTTTGCCCAAAAAAGGTATTCAATTTTTCTAGGTCAAAGATTTGGTCAATGCAGAATTTTGACGCCCAGTAAATTATGAATCTCAAAGCCCATCCAAATACAATTCCTCACTTTTGACTTTCCATATTAAAAAATACTCAGGCACTAAATAACAAATTCATAATTTTCAAGTTCTTCCAAAGAAAATTCAATTCAGAAATTATTTGCACAATCAACCTCTAGAATCTCCTAGTGTTGTAGAAACAGTTCTTCATTCTCTTCCAATCCCCCGAGTAAATATTTTCAATATTAATAAACTAGAACCTTAGCTTCAAATTTTTGTAGAAATAACTCCTCAATTTCTTCCATCTATTTAATTGCAACAAATATTTCGAATTTTTTCATCACCTAATTTTTCAAATTCAATTGTTTGTCATTTTGATTTTGAGCTAAAATTTGGCAAATCAAGCACTTCAAATTCAAATATGCACAATTTATAAACTTGAGATGATATATTCAAAAGCTTTTTGGGAAGATTACAAAGTAGTCTAGACAAATTTACTTCCTTTAGAAATAACATTTAGTTATTAACCAAAAAACCAAAATTAATATAGTGAGTCACTGACATGTATGTTTGAAATTCTTTGAAAACTGTTGAACTTTCAGTCTTCATAATTGTCAAAGATTTATTGCATCCAACTTGTTAACACCGAATTTTGCCTCTTATATTTTTGTCTTAAGGACACTCGTTGACCAGACCCATTATGAATAATGGATAATGAACATACTCCATGAAAGAAAATTTAATAGAATCTCTATACATGCAACAGTCAAATTGACCAAAATCTCAATCAAACGAAGGATTGAAGAATGTCATGAATTTATTTGGGGGGGGGGGGGGGGGGGGGGAAATCAACTTTGATCAAGTTTCACTAGAACTGATCAAAGTTTGAATTTTGAACAATAATCTGATTATTTGATTGAAATAAATGAGATGTCTCTCTGTCAGTGCACACATGGATTATCCAAAAAGTAAGAAATTTCTTAAACTAGAGAAAATGAGCCAAAATGGGGATATATCTCTTTCGTCCAAAAGTTCAAGCAAAATGCCTCATTTCTGAAGCTATTTAGTGATATGCCCCTGTTTTGAAAATCGATTTGTTTAAAATCGAGTTTCAGTAAGGAACTCGAATTCATGGAACTTAAGTTCCTTGAATGGAGCTCGAGTTCCACAAATTTTTTTTTTTTTTAAGTTCAATTTGCCCATAACTCGATTTTCTAAAAATCAAGTTTACATTGAAACTCGATTTTTAGAAAATCGAGTTTCAAAACAGAGGCATATCCCTAAATAATTTCAAAAATTGGGTATTTTGCTATAACTTTTGGACGAAATGGGTATATCCCCATTTTGGCCAGAGAAAATGTCCTAAAGGTTGGCTACAACAATTTGTCTTGGTGAGCTTTGAATTATTGGAAAATTCATGTATAAATAACAAACTACAAAGTATTAACTAGCAAGATTTTGGAATTTGACTTGAAATTTCTTACCGAGCGTCCAACTTCTAAGGCTCACATATTCTTGTCTCGCGGTCCAAACTCCAAATACCATGGAATTGATTTCATTAGAAATTAGACTTCATAAGCTTTTCAACATTACCAAAATCATTCTAATAGTGATAATAAAAATCTTAAACAAAAATTAGAAGTTTGCAATAAAAAAGAGTCATAAAAGGAGGGCAGAGCATTACCTGTCAACTCATTTCATCAATTTTTTTTGCTCTAAAACCCTTCTTAAATAGCTGCCAAAACACTTTTCTCAAATCCCTCACTCCAGAAAAAAAAAAACCAATAGTGGTACAATCTCTCCTTACCTACTTTCTGTGTTCTAATCAATTTCATACCCATTGGCAATTTGATGCGATCCAATATGATGGATCCTCATACCTCATGAGTAAAGGTTCTTAATGGTAGAGGAAACATACACACCCAAAGTGTCGGCTGGAAATGTAGGCATCGATTCAAATTCAATGATGTGCATCGAAATTATGTCATGTCCCCTTAATTCGCTTGGTGTCTTTGCATGTTCTGAACTATGGTTCTCACATCTCACTCATGGTACGATATTGGTTAACTGTGTGTCACTCATGGTACGATATTGGTCAACTGTGTGTCACTCTTGTTGGTAATAGATGAGTGTATACACCCAAGGTTCTAGCTTAAGCACGTACATGAGCCAATGATGCATATCCATTGGTGGTATGTCCCTCTATAAGAGCATTAGCATTGGAGAATGCTAATGCCATATCTAAGAGAAATTTAGAATTTTAAGTCCCAAAACCATCTGCATTCGTGAATGCTAAACAGAAGTATTGCAAAATTTTTTGCAATACTGCTACAGTGCAATTCTAAACATAGAATTGCACTGTAGCAAGTATTGTAAAAAAATAATAATATTTTATCTCACTCTCTCTCCTCTGTCTCTCATCTCTCATCTCTGTCTCTCCAATCTCCATCACCGAACCTCATCTCTGTCTCTCCAATCTCCATCGCCGAACCCAGCAACTGCAACCCAGCACCATTTCACGCCATCCGCAACAGTCACCCGCAACCCAGCACCACAGAGCACAGCCACTCCATCGCCGAACCCAGATGGGCAAGAGCTTCAAATCCCAATCTTTCTCAATACTTGGAAACTTCCGCAAAAACTTGGAGTAAGTCTCAGAACTCCCCGCTGCACCCATCAACCACAACCTCTCACCATGAAGCTCCACCAACTGGCTCAACCTCGACACCACAAAAATCACACCACCACCCTCACTCGAATCATCATTGTCTTCGACCAAAGCCTTCAAATCCCCAAAGTTGACCACAACTCTCCCTCCTCGCTCATCCAAGCATTGCAGCTCACCCACTTCCTTCAACTTCAACCCCATCTTCTCTACACTCCCACCCCCATTCACAAACTCCGAAATCTCATTCCCTATACAAATCACACTCAACCCACTTAACTCACTCGGCAAAACATTTTCTCCTCCATTCTTCACGCGCTCCGTAAAACTCCGAAGTGCGTCCATCGCACAAACCCCAAGCAATAACAGGTTCCTCTTCCCGCTCTTTCCCACCAAAACCTCCGCAATTCTTCTCGAATTCTCTCGTCTTCCATACCCGGAAACCCGAAACTGCTACGTCGTTGTGTCAAATCCGAGTCGGTCAAGTTACAGAGAAAAACCGGCGGGCATCGGGTTCGGGCGAAGCGCGAAACCGGCGGGTGAATAATCGCGAGCTTAATATCGGTGCTCCGAAAACCCGCTTCGCCGAATACCCAGCTGACAATCAGGTCATCGAGAATCGACAAAATGAAGTGCTTGAGCTCGACTTTCAAGAGCGACGTCGTTTGCTACTGCTGCTGCTGCTGAGTTTGGCTCTGAATTTATTGAGAAAAGAAAAAATTTTGATATATATTATTTTATTTTATAAATATATTATTTTAATAAGTAAAAGAGGGAAATAGAAGTTTGGGATGTGAAGGTATTGTAAAATAAGATGGTATAATGATAAAGTTAATTTTTAGAATGGTAAAATAGAGTAGCATTAGCATTTTCCAATGCTAATGCTCTAATAGATCCTCATTCAATGCTACACGTGCTTGCCAAATATTGAGCGAGGTTTTTAATAATGGAGCAATGATACTCTTACGCTCGTTTTTTAATATCTAATTTTTTACGCCTCTTTCATATTTTAAATATGAACATTTTCGTATCAATTGTGGATATTAATATAAAATAGTGGATGTAAACGAGTGTAAGAGGATACTTTTTCTTTAATAATGTGACTCATGCATGTGCTAGGTGTCCTCCCAAGTGGAATGCTACTATTGCAAACTAGTGCACAGTGACCAAATGTATATAGAATGCTTCTAGCGTGCATTGTGCACACAAATGTGAGACTATTAGTGCACCAATTGGGAGACCTCGCCAAATTATCATTGCATAAATAATATAAAAGAATACTCTCAGATTGATGAAAGTGGTGGGTTCTAGTCAGCTCAACTAGTAAAGTCTCTGATGCTTGAATAAAAAATCTGGGGTTCAATCCCCGCCTACACCAAAAATCGATTGGTATCTTGGTTTAATGATAAAAAGCTATCATCAAAAGCGGACGCCATAGGTTGAAACTCTCTCTCTCTCTCTCTCTCTCTCAGAAAAAAAAAAAAAAAAAAAAAAAAAAAAAAAAAAAAAAAAAAAAAAAAAAAAAAAAGATTGATGAAGGTGAATATAGGTTATGCATTTGTTTGTGTATTTGGTAAATAATTAGACCATCCATTATCAAATGATAGACCGCATCATTCCTAACAGGGTGATGAGATCTACACTGAATTATTAAGGTTTGAAAATGTGCTTACTTTAAGTTACATTGAAATTACGAGTTCAATCTGAATCTAACTCTTCAAATTCAATATCCTATAGTTTTCAAAATCTTGTAAAAGACCAAAAGAACATATCTCCCCCTTTTTTCACTAAACCCCTTTAAATCAAATCATTAATGTCACCCCACATGCATCGCTTTTAATGCATCATGGGACATACACCCTAAAAATGAAATCAAATGTTCTAATTTATACTTCATTGAGTAGCCATTTAGAATGGAAAATCGAAACAAGGTAATAATTGGATGTTCTACCTCAAGAAATGATCTTACCTAACTTGGGTTGAAGGATCTTAGGATCCTCATGACTTAGGTTGTATAATAAAATCAATTAAATATAGGTGAATAATCAAACCTAAAAATCTTGATCATCGGTGACAACTCCATTTAATTCATTTATATCCCACCCAATACACCACCATTGCCATAGGCACGCATTAGGATAGCATGTGAGGAATGTGTCACCAGGCCAGGGATTGGACTAAACTAAAAAATGGACAAAATTGTTCTTCATTTTATCTTAAATATCAAACATGCATCAACCCAACAAAGAAACAAAAAATGAAGATATTTTTTCTTTATCTCCTCAACGATCAACTTTGATTTAATCCTCCTAAACACGTCTCTTTTTAGCTTTCCTTTCAACAAACTGTGCTAGCTTCCACCTACTAATCTTTGGGTTTTAAAGTTATGGAGTTTCCTAACACGTACAGAGAGGGGGAAAACTTTATAGGATCAACACAATCAATATAAAGAGGAGAGTTTGACGCAAAATTGAATTTTATGTTTATATCAAAACGTTGACACTTTTGTTTGTAGTTGGTACGGTCAAGTCAAGATCGTCACAACATATTTAAATCCTCCATATAAAACCAAGATACAAATCCATACTTTATACCACACAATTGACCGGGAAAAACTAATATACCAAATAATGTTGGGATTTTATTTATTTATTATTATTTGAGAAACAAATAATGTTGGGATCTGTTGATTCTTAATCAGAAAGTAACTAAAAAAAAGTAGCACAATTAGCTTAGTTAAATTTCTTACTTGCTTGACATGCCTATTCATGATTAAATTTTAAAAAAATAATAATAATAAAAAAATCCTTGAAGACGCACCAAAGACCTCTTGGTCTAGTGGCACCTTCATCTCTAACTTAAAGAAATCAGCTCAGATTCGACCCACCAGTTCCCCTATGGGATGAGCTTGACTTTCCTAGAAAAAAAAATCCCTAGAAGGATGCACGTCTTTATTAGAACTATCCTTATGATCTTCTGGTAGAAAATAATTCGCTCTTATAATTGGTATACAATAAAATAATATAAATGGTGATTCTAATGAAAGTAATGTTGTACTAATCATAATTTGCCACTCCATATTCTATTTGAAGTGTTTTATGATTTTTTTTTTTTAAAATTTTACGAATAAAATGTTATGAAATTTACATCCAATGTGTCAACGTACAAATGATGAGTCAAGGGCCTTATAGCTGAATTTGCACTTCTTCGTGCACAAAATGATTAAGGGTTTAGGGAGGAAGAATTCGAGCTGTGGGATTAGCAGCAAATTACAATCTCTAAAAAAAGAATTAAAAAAAAAGTACAAATGATGATCTCATAGAGCAATAAGCATGACCCTTGCCTCAGGTTGATGGTCTTTGGAGAAGAACAAGACCCTTTTTGTCTTAGGGTTCGCCCCTATGAATTTTATTTTCAATTACTTTTGGTAGAAGTCCAATAGGATTTAAATCTGTACTTTTTTTTCTGAATTTTTTTTATTAAATTAAATCCATTAAATACATGCCAAAAAGGTGAGTGTGATTCATGGCAGATATAGTGCGGTAGATAGATGAAAAATGCAGTTAGAAATTAATGTGAACTATGGAATTGGAAAAAGGATATTGAATACAACATATCTTATTAAAAAAAAAAAAGACTCTCTGAAGGCATGGTCAAGCAGAGTTTGTTGGGCCATCACTCTCAAGACTGAACGAACTTGGCTAGTCTAGTCTGAAAGAGACTTGACCATGTGCAACTTGAATTTTATTCAGGTCCTAGTAAAAGGATGCTTTTGGTGCAAATGTCATCATCATATATTTTATTATAGATTCATTGCATTTGGAGCTACAACTTGCAACGTGGACTATATGGTCCATTGTTGTTAGAAATAAGAGAATTCTTTCTGTCGTCATGTTCATGTGCAGTGTACCCCTTATTTGACCAGGAAAATTCATTTTTTTTCCACCAAAATGCAAAACAAACATTTTCCAATAAATGTTTTCCACCAAGGTACAAAACAAATGTGGGAGTCTTTTTCTTCTTTTTTTGGGCCTGTAAGGATTAACCTTAAGGAAAAGAATTTGCGTTCAATACAGATCGAATATTTTGCAAATTATGCCAAGCCCAAGAACTCAACCTAGAGCCCTCTCTAATTTTTCACCACTCATTTTGCAAATACAAAGGAGCAGATTACTTCATGATTCATCAATATCAGTTGCTACTCAAATATCTGCTTCAAAGAGTCAGAGAGGAATATGGAGGGGGAGGAGGGGGAATTTATCATTCATGTGAGATGACCAATTAATTAAAAACTATTCCTATCAACAAAGGAATACTATTAATGTACACCTATACTCAATTTGTGAATAATATACCATAGGTCTTCCCATTGCCTGCCCAGCCGCCAATGAAACGCATGAGCAGCATATCTACAGATCCAAATTGCTACTCAACAAGCAGCACTGCATCTGAACGTCCTTGCACCTCAGACCAGGCCACTCCGGAAAATCTAAACCATGCTCTGCATGTAAATTCAAAACGGCAGGTGACTGGTATACCAGCCTAGCATATCATTCCTTCTCATTGCCAACAATCAACCAATTTACATGACCTATAACCTATAAGGCCCAGAAGGGCTTTCGAGCTGCTACTGCACTGGAGTTGCCACTAAGTGGTTCTTCATAATTTTCCTCAGGGTCGTCATCCTCCTCCCCATATTCCATCAACCCGACCAAAGTATCTGAAATGACACAGTTAGATACATTGTAAAATAAAATCAATAAGCAGGGTTTGCAAACAGAAGAAAACAAGGAATGTCCCTGCCTCTAGTACAAGAAACAATAATCCCATCAACATTATATCATTATTCAATGCGAAACTAAAAACAAAGCAGATTAAGTTTTATTCCTACCAGGAACAGAATCGGGCTTTGTTTTGTTCAGAATATTGTTCTTGTCATGCCGTTTAACAGAAGGTGTCGATGAAGTAAATTTTGGTGGAGGAGGTGGTGGGGGCATGGTTCTCGGTTGGGGTATTGGCATTCCATTGGATGCTGACTGGACCAACTTCTTTGGAGCCGGCATAGTTGAAACATTTCTCACACTTGAATCTGCAGATGGTTCAGCTGGCTTTAAAAATTCCAAATCCTGCAGTAAGTTAGAAAAGACAATCCAAACCTAATTCCTCAATAACAAAATAATGGTTATATACAACAATCTCAAATAAATCACAGAAATTTTCAGAACTGCAACACAAAATATTTTGGATAAAAAATTCTGTGCTGCAACCACTAAATGTTAATGAGGTCAAAATCAAAGCTAGCTTTGGTGGTTGCTGAACTTCTTCTCAAGAAGTAGTTTGGCAGTCCATAGTATTGATGATGGCGCCCATTAAAGAAGCCAACATTGGCCCAATGGCAAGCACACATGCACACACACACACAACAAGAGTGACTTGTGTTTTAACACAGTTCAGCGAAAAGACACATAAAACCAATCAGCATAAATCTAGAATTGGCGCCTGATCAAAAGCTATGAAGCCATAAGCACCCTAGCCATGGCACCTCCACAATTGAAAACCCTGTGAACATACAAACCAACGACCCAATAGAGAGGTCCAGAATCTGCCTGTTAGCTTCATAGAAGGTCAGAGAAAATACCTGAAATATTAAGCACTGAAGTCAGCAAAAGACAGCAGACAGCCTTTATAGCAATGAGAATGAAAAATTATCACACACAAGAACACTGTAGCAGGAGGATTTATTGAAGTAAACAATCACGTTGATACCAAAGAAAACACAACCACATTCTAATAAACAAATGCATCAATGAAACCTTTTGTAAAAAAACTCCAGAACGGATAAAGTTTGGCTCCACACATGTTTGGAGCCTTGGGCTCCAACCACCAATAGGAGGATGGCATTTTTCCTTGTCATATGCAATACATGACTCACTTAACCCAACCAAGTGACACAAGTCATCTTTCTATTGCCGGTTGGAGCCAAACCTTTTCCCTCTTGAACATCAAGCTACAAGGGGAAGACTTCATAAATGAGTGGAAAGACAACTCAGGAAGGGTGCATTCAATTCACACAAAAGTAAAAATTAGACTTGCTCCAACATCCCTAGCAAGACTATAGGAAGCTTACAATGCACACCCTCAGCTCTAATAGAGGTAGCAAGAACCAAGCTACTGATAAACTCATCACCCTCGGCTCTTTTGAAATCAATCACATACAATAAGCAAGCTGACAAGTCCAAATAACACTCAACCTGATGTTTGTTGTTTGAAGCCCAGTTAGAATTATATATTGTACAGAAGTGATGCAGGACAAAAGGAATAGGTGCATGCACGTGCACACAACCCCCCCCCCCCCCAAAAGAAAAAAAACAACACACACACAAAGTAAAATAAAATATGCATACACAACACAACTTTAATGTATAGATTCATGGTTAATGATAGTGTCACCCATTTGAGCCCACCCAGAGCTACTCGCAATACAACCAAGCCTAACTTGCTCAGGGTTAGGGAAGCTAGAATAGGCATGAAACTCACCATAGCTCAACCAAGCAAAAAACAAAACAAAAAAGAGCCAATATTCATTTCATTTCATTTCAATCCTTGGCATACAAGCAGCTGATGTAAAGGCCAGGTAGTTCAGCCATCATGTGCCCAGAGATAGTGTATGCCTGCAAGCAACACCATCCCAAAATGGGGCAGGAAGATGAATTTGTCCAGCACACTGTTTGTACAATAGTTTTTTTTTTTATAGGTAGACTGTTGCACAATACCACACTATTGTACAATAGTGTGGTATTCCATTCAAGCAAAGGGCTAAAATGATGAGAAAGAAACTCTGAACCAAGCATAATGTTCCCAAATCTTATCCTGGGCTTATTACCTCTCAACATGTCCTCCCAATGTCATTTATCAAATCTAAACAATAGAAATCTAACTTACCTGTCTACACTATTCTGGTACTACACTTTAAAGCAAGAAACAAAACAATCTTAAAATTTAACAGACAGTATTTCAGGCAACCAATTGCAAACCTCCCGTTATTACCTTAAGAAAGCTGCAAAAGCTTTCATAAAATGATTTCTTCCCAAAATCTGGAAAGCCAAGATTGTGGACTTCGCAATATATTTTATAACCTTATTTGCTCATTTTGTTACACTCACTAAATTCACAGCCAAAGTTTATTAACAAAGAAATCTATAAACTTAGATTCACCCAAGGAATGTCCTTTATTTTAGCTTCTTTTACTTTCCCATTTAAGGTGATCAAAATCCAAATAAGATTTGTAAGATTATTCCTCAGCCATATTTGGAAAAATCTAGCTGGGATTCTGCACCAATACCTGATAGGTTTTTGCTGGGAACTTTGAGCCAGTTGGTAATTCCTGAAACTTCCGCTTCTGTGGAGGCCGTTTCTCTGTCTCAGGATCTGAGATACCACTCAACTTTGGTTCTTTGCTTGGTACTGAAGTTGTAGGAGCAATTGTAGAGGTGACAGGAGAAGGCAACTGCCTAAGGGCCAAGGCTACTTGTTGTAACGGTGTGGCTTGAGGATATATCCCACCATATCCATTGTAGCTTGTTCCACTAGATACTAAAGGCTGGGGATAGCCAATTACATTTCCTTGAGACTGCACATTGTTCAAATATCCTCCAGATTGCGATACTAGTCCTTGAGGAAAACCAGGAGGGATCCCAGGGACTCCAACTGAGGAAACCAGGGGTGATGGTGTAGAGCCCATAGTTGCAGATGTCAAACCAGGAGCAGAACTTGTATTTACTTTTAGTTCATTCCCGGAACTCTGAACTCCAGCCAATAACTGCTGTGGAGGAGGAACGGCACTATAAACCTGCTGTGGGGGTGGAACAGCACTATAAACCTTACATGATGAAACCCTAAAGAGTTGGAACCACAGGTTATTTTCCAATAGAAATAACAAACTACAGTGCAAACAAATGGTGTTATCAAGAACTGTTTGATAGAATTAGATATTCATGCAAAGAGCACAACTGATGCAATGCTGAACTCTTTAGATTACCACACAAAAACTAAAGTTAAAAACTTAAAGAGCAGGTGAAACAAATGGTTTGTATTAGTAACATATTTAACATAGAAGTTCTACACAACAAAATAAAATACAACAGCATAGAAGATGGTGATAAAGAAAAAAGAAGGAACTGTATAACCCCATACCTACTAAACCCATACAATGCATAGAATAATTTACATCTAGCTTAATTCAATTACCTGGAAGCACCACACTCTACACTGATTGTATCTAACAAATTTTCAGCCAAACGCTTAGCATCTTCAAGACTTTTTGGATTATTGCTTGACAAAACTAAATGCAGTGGTTGCTGTCCTTCTGCAAGCATTATAAGAGTTAGAAAATCAAAAGGCCTGTAGAAAGATCATATTTCATACAACAAGATTGTACCTTCTCCATGTGAGCTTTCAATGTTTCCCGAACCACGTCCTCTTAGTAAGACAGTTGCTCCTGTTTCATTCATAATGTGATTTATATACTGGTCCTGCATGTACAAAACCGAACAGCCACCAGCACAAAAAACAATCTCTCCCAATTGTATGGAGATGTCAGAGAAAGCTAAAACATTAGAATCCCTCATCCTCATCAATGTGTAAAACAAAGTTCAAAATAACAAAACAAAAGAAAACAACATTTACCAGAAATGTAAAAATAAAATAAAAAATTAGGAAAATTAATCAGGAAAGAATAAATTGGATCAGAACATAATATTACACAAAAGCAATGTGCTAAGTTTAAATTAAACCTCAAAACCAGTTCTCTATAAAAATTTTAGGAGAGATAGAACTGGCTTGCTCTATGCACAAAGAGAGGCACTCAGGCGCACACAGACACACACACAAACTAACCATAGAGAACTACATTGCCATGGTTAAGTTATCAGAGGAAAAAACAAAAGAAAACAAAGCAAAAGGGAGGGGAGATGGGAAGGAAAACAATATCTTACATTTGGTCCACATATACGAGCAGCAATGTTCAATGATGGGTCTGGTTCAAAGCCCAAAAACACACTTGTGCTCAGTGCCTGAGTAACCATAATCAATTAGAAAATTCATGTGTTGTAATCCTCATTAAACCTTAACACAAAAATGCTTGCAATGCAGCACATCCCTACCTTCACTCCATTGCTTATAGCCAGATGAAAAGTGGAAGAAGCTGGCTGCAAACTCTGACCTTGCTTCAGCATTTCTTCAACCATGGCAGCAGCACGATCAACTGCTAGTATCCGTTCAGCTGTATCTTTTAACTGCAGAGGCAATCAGGTAATACAAGGAAACCAAAGGCATTTATCTTTATCCATATGACTCATATACCAAGGTTTATACAAAGGAGCAGTAAGTTAAACTGGCTCATGAGAATATAACCAATGGGACAAATATTCTGGTTTATTTCAGTTTCAATTTATTAAGTATTTAAGTTATATGGTTCCTGTATTATGTAAAACATTTATTGTAAATCAAATTTCTTCTTTTGAAATCTACACTAGCCATGTTTTTCTGTAGAACCATCAACAGTTCATTTAACCATCTGTGCATGTTATAACTATCTGAGTATATAAACAGATGCATACATCAAAACGAACATATTTCCAACTGGCTCGTGAGAATATAACCAATGGGAAAAATATTCTGGTTTATTTCAGTTTCAATTTATTAAGTTATATGGTTCCTGTATTATGTAAAACATTTATTGTAGATCAAATTTCTTCTTTTGAAATCTACACTAGCCATGTTTTTCTGTAAACCATCAACAGTTCATTCAACCATCTGTGCATGTTATAAGTATTCAAACAGATACATACATCAAAACAAACCAACTATTCTTACATAATTGTGCACAGCATAAATCACACTTACATGAGCTCCCGCAGAGATATGAAGATATAATGGCTTTTCCCCATCAGGCAGTGCATTTGGTGGACGGTACTTACCCCTGAAACAGGAAATCAGATTATGCATTACATTCATGACAGCCAAAATACCCCATTGAAGAGGCTCCCACAGAAATGCCTTTGAAGAACTACAAACCTAGTTATAACCACAGCACCTGTGAACTTTTGAATCTGCAAGTAAGCTAAGTTGGTCAACACCATAGAAAAATAAAAAAATTTTAAAAAAAGTGTTCAACTAAATTAAAAATAATAATAAACAAATCATCCAGTCATGCAAACTTGAAAATTCACCTCCTCCTGCGTCTGCCGTTTTGTGAGCTTGTAACGAACAGAAGACTCAGCATCATTTATTACAATTTCTCGGGCTATTAACTCATCTTGAATCTTTAGCTATTTTCATTCGTACAGACCAAAGGAGAAATGAGTAACAGATGAACATTCAAAATAAACAACAGATGACTAAGGAAGAAAAATAAAAGAAACAATAATGAATAGAAATCTTCAGTAAACTATAGTTCAACATTTACAATCATAATTACAGGCAAGTGGCAGTATATGTAACAGGAATTAATATTTAACGTGGCAAATATATTATTTGTATGTCCCTTACATGGAATCATCGTTTTCAACCAGCTACACCATAATATTCCATTCTTTTATGTGCACAGTGCATGCATAGCATTCTTCTAACAGATCCAACACTATATTTATCCTTGCTGATATGAAACTAATTTTTTTATATATAATATTTTATTAAAAATAAAGAGGACAAAGCCCAGGTACAAGGCAGTGCAACAAATTAAGACCTGCAATTACAAAATCCAAACAACTAACTGTCAAACAACATATTATGCAACAAAAGACAACATTTTTATTGAAGGACTTGAATACATCTGAAAGTTGGGCAGTAAGTTGTGATAGAAAACAGAAAATAAAATATATTCAAACTAACACAGAGAAAAATCCCAAGTGACAAATCATATTAAACATCGTACAAACAAAAGGAAAATTGAAATAGATGTAGAGAACATGAATAAATGGTCTCTAAGTTTGACAAAAGGCACCAACACATCATTCTGTCTTACACAATATTGTGCATAACCCTTCAGTTATATTTTATGGGAAATCAGAGCAACTTGAATTTAAAAAATAAAAATAATATCCTAATATTACCAAAAGTGATGATTTCAAAATGTTCTTATATAAATAATCACTTTTATTTATTACCAAACCAAAATAACGTCAGCATGCATTTGGCATGGCAAATCACTTCCTGTTATTAAAGCATATATATACATACATAGACTTTCAACGAGAATGCATACATCCACAGCTGCACCCCACATATTTGATATTAAAAAATAGTATATATAAAATATATGTGGGTGTGTGTAATTTGAGTTTGTCTCCAGAAGAGAAAACAAAATTGTTCCCCAAATACAGTTTGGTTGAAGCTAGAATATGACTCCAATTGTAAAGTATACCACAATGACAAATACTGCAGCAAAGTTCAACCAACATAAACCTGCCGAAGCCATCAGAAATCAATACAAACCCAGATAAGGTATCTCAGTTGACTTACTTTAGGGACAATGGTGGCAGTGTGTTGCTGTATAGATGATGTCTGAAACACCTGGGGTATGGTTGCACAGCTAGCCACAAGTGGATTCATTAAAAGGGCACTGGATACTGGAGTTGCACCAGGAAGTGCAATCCCACCAAGGGCTATGTTGCCAAGTGGTAGGACCCCAGATAACGCTACACCAGCTGAAACAAAGGACTCTGCAGGTTGATCCCATTTTCTCTTCTTCCTGCAACACTCACTAAAAGTTAAATATTGCAAAATATTGCAGTGCTTATCATAACTAGGAACTGGCAAAGTACAAATATCGATTCCACTAAACGGAATAGGAATCTAGCCAAAATCAAATATACATTTAAATTGATTTGAGACAAAGCCATAAGGTAATAACAGTAGCATCTGTATGGTAAAAAAACGTGAATCATATCTAGACTTTCATGATTAATACGCTTTAAAACAATAGAATTTATGTACATCTTTCCATATCTGAATTTTCAATCTCAAAGCTTATGCAGATGGTAAGGACCTCGAGGAAAATCAGGATTAAATACCAAAAAATTCAAGAATTTTGGTCTAGCTTCGATTGTGGGGCCTTCTTGGCAGTCGTCATGGGCTATTTTATTATTGAGTATTAGTATTATGTTTCTTTAGCTTAGAAATTTGTTGTTTTAATAAAGTTTTACCAAAATAAAAGTAGTTTGTTAATTTCTAGATTTTCTAAAAATGGGCTGTGACAGGTTTTACTAGGCCCATGAGTCTCATTTTATGTTTTAGGTCCATTTGGTATTTGGTATAAAAGTTCTTGATAAAATACCACTTGTTTCAAAAACTTAAGTTATTAGGAAAGGCTTTTTTTTTTTTTTTTTTTTCAAAAAATAAGTTCTACACGCAACCAATGGGTCTTGAACCAACGCCCTCACCCTCTATCCCATTATTATGGGAGGAGGAAGTACCAATTGAGCTATAGCTCATATTTGAAAATTATGAATTTAATCATTTAACCATTATTCTAAGATTCTCCCTCATGTGTGGGTCCAAACTCCACCCTAATAGATAGTGCTCAACACATGAGATTTTTCACTTTTTAAATGGGAGGTAGAGCGGAGAAAGGGTTCAAACTCAAGGCCACATGTTTTGATGCCATGATAAATTACCACTTGTCCCAAAAGCTCAAGTTGTTAAGAAATTATGAATTTAACCAATATTCTAACAGTTCTCAATTACTTTTCTTTATTATTAGGGCTGTCTTTCTAAGGAAAAGGTTAATTAGGAGTCCTAATCCTTCTAGGAGTAGTAGTGGCAATTAGTGTATACAGAAGTCTTTTATGCGTTCATTAAAAGAGATAGAAAAAATTGAATTTAATAAAATTCTAGTGGGTGTGATTGCCTTCTCCTTCCTAAGTGTGATTGCTTGGTGGGGTTTTATAAGAGTCTTTATCAGGAACCTAAGGATTGGAGGCCCACTGTTGATGGGTTAGATTTTGCTAGTTTGGATGAGTCTGATAGGCTTTCTCTTGAAAGGGAGTTTGATAGAGAGGAGATCATTGCGGCTCTTTGGGAGGCCAAGGGCGATAAGGCTCTTGGTCCTAATGGCTTTACCATAGCTTTTTTCCAAAAGTGTTGGTGTGTGATTGATGAGGATGTTATGGCTTTTTTTGCAGACTTTCATAGCCAAAGCATCTTTGAGAAATCTCTGAATGCTACTTTTTTGTATTTGATACCTAAGAAGATTAATGCTGTCAATATTAAAGATTTTCAGCCCATTAGCCTTATAAGAAGTTTATACAAACTTTTGTCAAAAGTGTTGGCTTATAGGCTTCGAAGTGTATTGGACAAACTTATATCCAACTCCCAAAATGCCTTTGTAGGGGGAAGACAGATTCTTGACTCAGTTCTTATAGCAAATGAATGTTTGGATGGTAGATTGAAGAGTGGTGTTCTGGGTGTGATTATTAAGTTGGATATAGAGAAGGCTTATGATCATGTAAATTAGAATGCTTTGTTTTACCTTATGGAGAGGATGGGTTTTGGGGAGAAGTGGGGGAGGTGGATGAAGGCCTGTATCACTACAGTTCATTTCTCAGTGCTTATTAATGGGCCCTCGGCTGGCTTTTGTGGTAGCTCGCGTGGTCCTCATCAAGGAGATCCTTTATCTCCTCTTTTGTTTTTGTTGATGATGGAGGTGCTGAGTAGGTTATTGAGGAGGACAGAAGAGGGTGACTTTCTTAGGGGGTTCTAGGCAAGCCCCAATGTGCGAGGATATTTGCATATTTCTCATCTTCTATTTGCTGATGATACTATTCTTTTCTGTGATGCATCTAGGGAATGATTATTATATATACGGATGGTGTTGATCTTTTTTGAAGCTATTACAGGCATAAAAGTAAATTTTGGCAAGAGAGAAATTGTGCCAGTTGGTGAGGTTGGGAATTTGGATGCTTTGGCTCGTATTCTATGTTGTAAGGTTGGTCGTTTGCCTATGTCTTATTTGGGAATGCCTCTTGGGGCTCATTTAAAAGACACTTCGATTTGGAATCCTATTTTAGAAAGGGTGGAGAAAAAGCTCGCTGGTCGGAATCGGTTGTATTTGTCAAAAGGAAGTAGGCTTACTTTATTGAAGAGTACTTTGTCGAGTCTCCCAACTTATTATCTATCGTTGTTTACAATTCCGCAACACATAGCAGGCAGACAAGAGAGGATTCAGAGGAATTTCCTATGGAGGAGTTCTAATGAAGTTTTCAGATATCCGTTTGTTGCTTGGGATAAGGTTGTTTGGCCGGTGGAGATAGGGGGTTTAGGGATTCGAAAGATTGGGCTTTTTAACCAAGCTCTACTTGGGAAGTGGCTTTGGCGGTTTGGGAAGGAAGCTACCCATTTATGGCGTCAGGTAATAGCCACCAAATATGGAGAGGGTAGTGGAGGTTGATGCACTAGAGTTGTGAGAGGGACTCATAGTTGTGGGTTATGGAAGAATATTAGGAAAGGTGTAGACAATTTTTTGGGTCATGTGGTGTATGCAGTGGGAGAGGGCAATCGTATTCGGTTTTGGCATAACCCTTGGAGTGGTCCTAATCCTTTGAAAGAATTATACCCGGAATTGTTTGCTTGTGCTGTGGTTCAGGAAGCTCTGATTTCTAACATGGTTATTTTTGCACCAGATGGGGCAAGTAGGAGTTGGAACTTCCTTTTCCGTCGCAATTTTAATGAATGGGAGTTGAGGAGATTTTATTCTTTCTATGAGCATATCTCTGCCAGGATTCCTAGTGGGGAGGGTGAGGATATCTTGATTTGGCAGTTGAATCGCAGTGGTGTTTTTGATGTGCGATCATTTTATATTGCTTTATTGAAAGCCCCTTCTGTTTCATTCCCTTGGCAGAGCATTCGGTGTGTAAAGGTACCTAAAAGGGTATCTTTCTTTTTATAGACTACTGCTAGGGGTGGGATTCTCACAATAGATAACCTTGTTAAGAAGAACTTGCCCCTTGTTAACTGGTGTTGTCTATGTAGGTGTGATGAGGAAACTGTGGATCACCTTTTGCTTCATTGTAAGTTTGCATCTGCTTTGTGGAGTGAGGTCCTTATTATGTTTGGGGTTCAGTGGGTGATGCCGGATACTATTGTTTCTCTTCTTTTTGCTTGGAGAAATTGGTTGGGAACTTAATCTTCAAAGGTTTGGAATATGGTACCAACATGCCTTATGTGGTTAGCATGGAAGGAACTCAATGCCTGAACTTTTGAGGACGTTGAGAGACCTATAGATTTGTTGAAGAACTTGCTTGCTAGGACTTTGTTTGAGTGGTCTCGTATTTGGGGTCTTACGCATTGTAGTTCCTTGTCTAATTTCCTTATCTATATTAGACTTTCCTTATGATTTGATTGTATTTGTTTCAAGGACAGTGAGTTTACAATCGTAAACACATTGTTCTTTTCATCAATAAAACTCTTATTATCTATCAAAAAAAAAGTGTGATTGCTTGGGAAACCCAGCGGGATTGCCTAGAGCTTATCCTTCTTTGTTTCTTGTTCTATTCATTGTTTTAACAAAAAAACAACCACCAAACTCATTCAAGATCCAATCTTCTTGTTACTTACTCTACCTAAACCTTTAAACATCAAACCCTATTCAAGGACCCTTCAAGGTCTCATCAAAAACACCAATTTAGTGTTGAATTCCTTTAATAAAAAACCTACATCCAAAATCGGTTTCCGAGCACATTAAGGATTCAATCCAGCATCGAAACTGATTTCAAAAGTATGAAGCAAACCAAAACAATTTGTCAATAATCATGTGAATTTGAAACATTCAATTCAACAACTTCCTTTTCCTCTTAAGCAGAATTAAAAAAAAAAAAAAAAAAAAACACACAGTTTATTACAAAACTATTATTTGCCTCAATTGCAAACTAATAACCATAGTCTCTTAAGGAAGAAAATCATAATATGCCCTCAAATTATGCCATAAAAAAATGTAATTTTCTTAAGTATTTCATAATCACATTCCATTGTAAATCCCAAAAACCAACGAAAACACAGATATCCCTCAATCCCTCATTCAAAAAAAAAAAAAAAAAAAAAAAAAAAAAAAAAAAAAAATTTCATACATAAACGTAAAGATCCCAAATCCCTAAAAAAAAAAAAAAACCTATCTCCCTCCAAAACAAAGAGAACCCAAATCTATAAAACAATGAGTACGAGAATAAATAATATGCGAACAAAATTTAAAGAATAAATTATTGAATTCAAGAGTACAGAAACCAAAACCTTTGCCTTGTTTGTGAGACATCCTCGGATGAAGAAACCTTAGCGCCACTCTCCTCTGTCATTTTTTTTGGTGGTTTTGTTTTTCTTTTGTTTTTGTGTAAATCGGCGATTGGGAGAATTGGGAATGCGAATGGGGGGTTTCGCTGCGGTGGTTGAACTATAGGCGGTGGTGGTGACTGCTGATTTTCTTTTTCTTTTTCTTTTTTTCTTTTTTCTAAGAAGTTGTGGTAGCCAATGAATTAGCGCCACGTATAGGGAGTCACGTGAATTTTATACCACGCTCGCGCGTGTATTTTTTTCTTTTAAATATACACGAGGCTTCTGTAAAACCATTTAAAAATACAAACTTATTTTAGTGGTAGGTTCAATTGGTAAAATTTTTTAGGGTTGTATAAGAGAAAACTCTCTAAAAAAAAAAAATTTATTTTAGTGGATGTGAATTTTGAGAATTTAATGGTTTGTTTTTATCTATTAATATGCTTATTAAATTTTGTTCAAATCAAATTTTATTTATTATTAGATCAATAAAATTATTTTTTATTTATAATATTAGATCATAAAAACTTAAAATTTAAATATTTGATTGATTACATAATTACTGATCTTTGATTTTATGGAAATTTTGCAAGTATGAAGTATATAAAAGAACATACAATCCAATGATTGTATTTTCAAAATTCATATCTAATAATATATATATAATTTTATATCAATAATAATTGTATATAAATAGTTAATATCTTGATGTTGTGCACACCATTTATTTTTGTTACATAATTTTTTTTTTTAATATTTGACATAGTTGTAATTTTTGAAAATTATATTAGTTTACTTAGAAAATTTATTTTGGACTCTCATATGTTTTTTTTATAGGACTCTCATATGTTCAATTACTTAAAAGGCCATTTTTGTTAATATTTATAATTAAAAAAAATACATATATTTAACAACATATAAATATTTGAAAGTTATTTTGGTTTATTTAAAGAAAATTATTTTGGAAAATAACATCTTTTGAATCTTATCGATTGAGTTTCATTTAGAAAAAATATATATATCTCAAGTACTTTTAAAACATTTTTAATTAACAAAATATATTTTTAAAAAGCATTATTAAGTGAAAATTGCCATCGAAATAAGATTTGTATCATTATTTCAAATACTACCCTTATTGTTTTATCTCAAGTTGATATCTTTAAAATACTCACTTTCTGTGGTCAAGAAATGGAGTTAAAGCCCACAAAATTGCCATTGAAATAAGATTTTTATCATTATTTCAAATACTACCCTTATTGTTTATCTCAAGTTGATTGTCTTAAAAATATTCATTTTCCGTGGTCAAGAGATGGAGTTAAAGACCACCCAAAAATATTTAAAAAAAAAAAAAAAAAAAAAAAAAAAAAAACCACAATAGAGGCAGGCCAACTTGGAAATGAGAGAGGACCATTGGGATTAGTGTCGTAATAACTCATTCTTTTGACTAAAGATTGGCGTCGTAACAGTGTGTAGACAGACAGAGCATAAAAGAAAAATAAATTGGGGCATTCCGAGAATTGAACTCGGGACCTCTCGCACCCTAAGCGAGAATCATACCACTAGACCAAATGCCCTTTTTGTCTCTTATAAGACACAAGGTTTTTTTTTCATTGGATGAAACACAGATTTTATTTTGCATAGTTTTTGTTTTGTTTTATTTGGCTAACACTTTGGGTCGTTTGGTAAATGATTTCTGTGGGAGGTTTTTTCCCGCACACACTCAACTCATTGTCTGCTTTGAGGAGTCAAGCCCGCACGGATTTGTCCTTATCCCCGAGTGTGGGAACCTTGGGTGGACGGATCTTCGGGCCAAGGGCTTGCCTTGTAGCCTTTTACACCGCACCCTTGGAGTCCCACATCGGTTAGAGAAGCGCCCCACGCATGCCTTATAAGCCCTTGGAGCAAGGCATACCCTCTGTATTTTCAGCATTTTGGTGAAACATAAAAAATGAAAAGAAAAGGAAAAAATAAAAATACACCAAACCTATATGCTTTCTCTGTAACACATGACTAGAATGAAATTTCAAAATTTAAAATATAAAACTTGACTCCTTTAGTACTGTTTTATGTGTGTAAACT
Organism: Quercus lobata; assembly: GCF_001633185.2. NCBI lineage: Eukaryota > Viridiplantae > Streptophyta > Magnoliopsida > Fagales > Fagaceae > Quercus > Quercus lobata. Next base: position 67,648,589 of record NC_044905.1, read on the forward strand.
GTAAACCATTAAATATTAAGAAATGTTATGTCTACAATATTCTTCATAACAAATTATAGATGCTAAGTTGTTAGTAGTTATTAAATTTGGACTAACCTAGTACCCAAACCAATCTAGGTGTTTTAATGGATTGTTTCTGTGTAAGACATAGTCAAATCCTGTCAAACATGGCGGGTTTGTGATGACCCAGGTAGCCCGGATGGATTTCTATAACCTAGTTGGGATTGTGAAATTTGTAAAACTAGTCGCTAACCTGTTGAATGCACGGAAAACTATTAAATATGAGTTTCAAAAAATATTTTTATGAATTTGTTTTTGCTATTGACAATTGTTTCTATTGTAATAGTTTGAAAATTTATTATAGGACAAATTTTAACATGACTACATATTTTGAAAATCTAATCGATCGTTACCTTATTGAATTGCAAGTTCTTAATTCACGTCAAATTTCATGCTAATCAAATTTTATTTACTATTAAATTCATAAACTTATTTTTTATGTGTAATTTTAAACTACAAAAACTAATTTAAATATTCGATTGATGATATAGTTATTGATATTTGATATTCTGGAAATTTAGTTATTGTTTATATTTTGTACTTTCAGTTGGTTCCTATGTACTAAGAATGTTTGTTTTGTTATCCTTAAATTTTCATGAGCATATTCTAAGAAAAATAGTAAACCAAAAACTGCCCTTTAAACTATGGAAGCTCATTTACCACAAACCAAAGCATTATACTTCTTCATCAAAAAGTCAAGCTTTTATAATACTGTATAAAAGATTCTCAAATCATTGTCCCAAAAAAGCCAATTTGATACAAGTCTAGCAAATAAAAAATTTGAATATCCTATCGCAAGTCTATCAAATAAAAAATTTGGATATCCTATTGCACCATGTACGGAGCCATGGTTGGACTTGGGGGGCAATGGCCCTCCTAAATTTTTTTTAAAATATATTATTTATATATATGGATATTTATTTAAAATATATTATTTATATATATGGATATTAATAAAAGTACACGTTTACCCTCAACAATATCATTGATTATTTTAAGAGTATTGCTGTAGTCACAAATTTTTCTAAAAATTTTTTACAAACTGTTAAGGTAACAAATTCTTATTGGTTTGCATTTGAGCCTACTACTAACACTATTTTTTTACTTACCAATAACTACTCATCACACCAGCAATTTGTAAAAAAATTTGTAACTCTATAATTTTACTCATTTTAAAGACCATAAAATTTTTTTATAAATCTAAAATCTAAAACAAAATATACAAGCCTAAAAAAATTAGTCTAACAACAAAAATTACCAATAATAAAACTAAAATAAATAAAAATTAAGCCTAATCAACCAATTTTACCAAAACAAACAACTAGACCCTTTAAAAAATTTTAAACGAAATAATTTTGTTCTTACCCAACAATGCACACATCAAAAATATTAAAAAAAAAAAAAAAATCAAAGGGTAAGTATAAGCAGAATCAAAGGCCAAAGTCATTGCACACAATCAAAAGCAAAGCCGCCCCCTAACTCTAAGTTCTGGTTTCGTCCCTATATTGCACTATCAGCCTTACATAATTTTGTAACTTCAAATCTTTGCATAAAGGTTTAATTTGTGTTTTTTGATTTCTCAAGAATAATGCTAGAAGAAACTAAAAATGCATTCATATACCATCAATCACTATCACATATGCTTTGACACCAAATGGTCTTAATTAATTTGATTTCACTTCTCTACAAATTCAAATTTATATTCACCAAAGATCACACAAAATATTTATATGAAAATTAGCAGTTATACTACTTAAGAATTGTAATGCAATAGTAACTGATATAATATATTTTTCTAAATATTTAATCACTGTTCAATAAGTCATATAAAAAAATAAAAAAGTTCACTATAACAACATATAATCATGCAGGGGAAATCATAGAAAAAAGTTTATTGATAATAAAAGTGTCTTACAAAGTATTGCTAAGGATGGGAGGGAGTTCCCTTTGCCCCATGTGCTCTGATTCAATAGGTAATGCATATGTTGCCATCTATTTTGCTCCTTTGTTTCTATTAACTGATACAACATGTCACCTCACATCTTGGAACTTGGAAATTACTTCTCTTGCTTCCTCCTGGGCCCGTTTGGTACATGTATTTAAACACATGTTTTCAATTTTTAAACAACATCATACGTATTTCCACACATTTTTTCACCCACATTTATTTCCAAAAAAACTGAAAACTGTTGTTTAAACACACATACCAAACAGGCCTAGGTGTCCATAGGAAGGAACTATGGGTGGTTGCAAATAATTCACGTTGAAAGAGTGAAATTGGATATCTCTTGTTGAAACGATGCTACGGGAGGGAGTGGACCCTTGTGCGTTAGGTTTAGGGTTTGTGGAAACATAATTAAGATTTTGTTGAACTGGGGAAAAAAAGTGAAGTCTATCTTTAGAGACAGGAAAATCTAGCTACAGAGTCTCCTTACGTTTAAGGTTTATAAATTTATCGGGCAAAAACCCAAATAAAAAAGCAAAATTTTAAAAATAATAATGATAATATATAATGATGTGAAAAATTATGAGAGTTCAAAAATCTACGTGGCGAACTCTAAAGAAGTCAACAAAAAGTCAAAGGTTTCGGTTTTATAGTATATATAAAATATAGATTACATCTATAAATCCACTTTATTAACTTCTTTACTATTTAATATGTTATAATATGGTAATTTAAAGAAAAGAAATCCTAAAGAATTTTTTTTTTTTAAATGCACTTCTTCGTTTGTATACATATCTCCAAGACTCTCATCCTATAAAAAGATTACTCTGTTTATTATGAAATCTTGATTTTGAATTACAACTTCCAATTTAATTTAGGCATATGCCTATTTTTTTTTTTTTTTAATTCATAGATTTATGTTATGATTTTTCAAACTTATTTTTATATATGTATATATATTTTAAATTTTTTTATTTGACCTTACTGCTCGACCGATAACCCAACTTGTAGACTGAGTTAATGTCCGATTTGGATTTAATAACTATGGTTACTAGTTCTAATTTAAACTCCTCATGTCACGCTCCGAACTTAACTATAAAGACAAGCACATGACAATGGCCGCACACTTATAAAGTAATCACCCTACAAGTGTACAAGGCATTCTGAACAACTAAAATTTATCCTCAAAATTACATCAAATAAATCCAGAATACCTCAACAATTTCTTTATGAATAGATCTCCAATAATTGTAAAGGAACAAAATCCAAACCTCATGTACATAATGCCAATTGGCCAATAAATATAAGACTATTACAAGACCATCTAATCCCAAAATCACTAAGCTTCTTTCCTGCTCACAAGACAGCAACAAAACTCTCCAAACTTGCTATTCTTCACAATCTGAAACTGGAGGGAGGAAAGGGGGAAGAGTTGACAACTCAATAGGCAACTCAAGTCTTAATAAGTTCTATCAAGCAAATAGATCTGTAAAATAATAAGTTGTACATAAATCGAATATTTTAGTCTTACAATTATATCATAGAAGGATTAGAAAATAATCAGTTTTCCATATATCAAAAGCTATAATTTACAATAGGTTCCAAAAACACATAAGCAATTTCAAGGACTCAAAACAATTCAAATACTTAAACATAATTCATATTCTTAACAATATTTTATGACGATGGTTAAGCTATATCCTTGTGACTGGGCATTAGATTCAGCGTGAAACTAGTTTCGTGCTAATGTATATCCCCATTAGTTATCTCTAGAAACACGATAGGCTCATGATGCCTCAGATATAACTAGTTTCGGTACCAATGAATAATCCCTATTGGTTGGGTATCAAAGTCAAACATACTCAGACTGTCCAAAAATCATATATATCAAATCATAGTTCAAACATAAATATATCTTATTCAAATACATATATAAGAACATATATTCAGTTATCAAAAATATTTATGATAATTCTTTATTCTTTACTTTAAATCAATGTAGACAAAACAATTAAATAAAATTGTAACTGTAAGGGCGGGCTTTAGCTCTTAGGTCCAAAAGATGAATGGACTAAGGCCCAAAGAGCCCAATACAATAAATTTGTAGAGAGTAGGCCAAAACGCTAGGCTTCAACGAAGTGGACGACGCCCTTAATGGGCTAAGGATGGTAAGAGAGCAAGGAAAAGTAATAAATAGACAAACGTGATGCACAGAAATTCTTCGTTGGCGAAGTTCGAGGAGAGTAGTTCTTGAATATATTTCTCTTAGCTTTTATTACAGTTACTTTTCCTCACACTACAGTGTTTTTTCTACAGATTTTGTGTCCCCTCCCTTTGGAGGGTCTCACATTATTTAGCTCCCTTCAGGCGATCCTGGCATTCCATTTGTTGATCATTCAGTACACCACTTGAGTGTTTGTTCCATCAGACACCTTCTCAAGCCCTTTGTGAGTTGCGGCGACCAAGACAGCACTGTTCAAGGGTCTTCTCCACATAAATGCAGCTAGGAGATTTGGTAGGATGCATTAAATGTGGAGGCAGCCACCACCCCTTCAGTCATGTCAGGGCTAACCCCTCTCCAAAACTTTTTCTCAGCAAGAGGACCTCCTCTGGCAATGTGGCACTGATGTGGAGTGTGTGGCCTCCTTGGCCCGGTAATGGACTCCTCGAACATGGATATGACATGTAGCGTAGGTGCCTTATTTAAATTCTTGTACCCCACAATAGCTCCTTAAAACTCCGATTTTTTTTTCTCTTATCCGAGGAGAAAAGTGGGGTTTTGACTTTGGAATATTAACTCCACACGTTTCTCTGATTTCTACACATGAAGGTGTCACTTCGCGTGTTCCGCAGCCATTCTGGTACTTCGGAGTCCGCAACGTCCCAATAAATGCATTAGGTGGCGCTTTGTTCCCCACATCCTGTGGTGGGATAAAGATCCTACAGCTAGCGCCTCTCCTCAAAATTTGGGCAAGATAACTCCCACCCAATTTCGCCTCCTATATAAGGTGCCTGGGGGAATCATTTCCCCACTTTACAAATTTTCAAGCTCTCCAGACTTACAAACTCGCAAACCTTCAGGACTTTCTAAATTTCTTAGTCTTCCAGAATTTTCAAAAAATCATTTAAAGCTTTAAGAAGTTCAGGAAGCAACCCTCGTGTTCATTCTCGTAAGTTTTTTTTTTTTCTTTTTCTTTTTTAGGTTCTTTTCTCCTCGGCCAGTCTCCTCGGCCTTCTATTCTTTGTTTTATTTTCTTGAAAATTTCGTTCATTTCATCCTAGTCTGCTTAGATGGGTAGGGTCATTCATCTCGTAGACTCCCCCGCCGGTATGGAAGGGTTTAGGGCTAAGTATCACATTCCCTAGGGAGTTTCCCTGCGGTACTGTGCCCTAGACCAGTTGCTTACCCATAGGAATGAAGGGGAGGTTGTCGTTCCCATGATCTCCTTCATAAAAGGGGAATGACGCTTCCCATAGGTAAGGTGACCAGAGATTGCCTAATCGCCCATAGGCTATGCCCCCACTAATGTGTGCCCAACCTCTTTAGGATTCTGGGTAGTATAGGCGCTCTCAACGAGCAAATAGGGCTAAACCTCACCTAGCACGATGTCGCTTGGATGTACGAGTGCCACTAACTTGCGGACTCAAGGTATTACCTTAAGTCTAGATCTTCCGTCGCCAGACTTGTCTTGTGCCTCCCCAAATCCAACAAGGGCATGAAAGATGACTTTTTGATAGTCTTGAGGGAATGGCACAACGGTCTTCACGGCCCAATCTAAGAGGGAGAGCTAGGTGGGGTACCATAGGTTTAGTTCCCCCCCCCCCCTTAAACAGGGGCATTAGCTTTGTGATTTCCTCACTTTCTTCTTTCTTTTAGTATTCTGTTCACTCCTGATGCATGGCTTCGTTATCCTGACCGTGGTTTTGCTTCTTGGATGTTTTTGTAGACAAAAGACACGTAGCTCCCAAACTCAATCTCGTTAACGTCGCAGGCCTTAACAGGGTGCTAAGGTCAGAAATGTTTGTGAGCGAAGATAGGCAACTGCAAACTGTCCATTTCATCCTCGACTTCAAGCCCCTGTCAGACAATTTCCAAGATGTGGTCCACGCGATAAAAGCAGGAGATCCTCGGCTAGCCCGGATTGACGTCTCAATGCCTAGGTTTCTAGCCTGGGAAGATCTCCCGCCAGTTGAGCTGCCCCTCCATCGATCCCTCCGTGAGGTAGCAACTCCAAGGGAAGAAACAGCTTCCTCACGTATGTCCCATGAGACTGAGATAGACCAATTTCACCTTGGGGAAGAAGGAGAGGCGCTAGGAGAGCCTGTGGAGATCTCAGACTTAGAAGGTACGCTTGATAGGTCCTTCACCGTTCGTTCCCCCAAATTCATAGTTGCTCAGGTGGACAGTAGCTCGGAGGAGGAAGAAGAGATGGCCCTGAACCCAAGGAAAGGCCTGAAGGAGCTCCTCGAAGGGAGGAATAAGGGGTCATCATCTAAAGATGCCCCAAAGTCCTAGCCCCTTCCTGCTCTTCCCCCTCCCCTTCCTCCTACACTCAACCTGCTCCCCATGCCCAACCTGAAGAAAAAGAGAAAAGAGAAGGAAGGAGCCGAGGAGGGGGAGGTGGTCCCCCAGAAGGAGCCTAAGTAGCAAAGGACAGCTAGAGACAGAGGGCGGGCCTCCTCAATTGAGAGTAAGGAGGCTGAGCACTCAACCGACATGTGCCATCCGGCCTGGAACCTCTGGTTGGAGTTGGATGGCACGGCGGTACCCTGGAGCTCCTCCATTAGGGAGTTCTAGAGGGGTCACGCCACCTACGTGGCCGAGGCTCTAGAGTGGCCTCTCCTGTTGCCCAAGGATATGAACACCCTAAAGAACATGAGGCAACATGATATCTTTATGTCCCTGAAGAGGAAATTAGCTTTGGTGAGTTTTTCAACTTGGTCCCCCTAACCTTGTGCCAGTCTTTTTGTTTACTTATCTCATGGAGTGTTTTTGTTGCCTTTGTGCAGGCCATCTAGGAGGTTTTCGCAGCCGAGGAGTGGGTGAATGACGCTTACAACAAGGCGAGGCTCGCGGATAACCTTCACATAGAGGCCAGTAAGTCCTTCGCCATTACCGAGGGGAGGAACAAGAAGCTGGTTTTGAAGCTGGCCACCATGGACAGAGACCGAATGAGCGTAGAGGCTAGCCTCATAAGCGCTGAGGCGTAAGCCGAGGAGCAGTGCTAGAGGCTCCATTACACCGAGATTGAGCTGGCTATGGCCAAGCAGCAGGTGCTGGAGCTGAAGACGGAGCTATCTAAAGTCAAGGAGGCTGCTCAGGTGGCCCAGGCAGCTGCTAACACTACAAGGCAGAAGTTTTACGACCTAGAAGTTTAGGAAACCAAGGCCTAGCTGACTAAGGAATTAGCTGGGGTCTGTAGGGAGTACTGCCTCGAGGTCTGGACTGAAGCCCTGAACGTGGCTGAAGCTCCTGTGGACTCAAAGTGGAGGAAAGCCGAGAATGTCTTCTACCCTGAGGACCTCCAAGACATCCCTGAGGCAGCCCCCGAGGTAGCCACCCTTGCTCCAACTGCAGCTGAGTAGCCTCCTCCCTCCCGACGATGAGAAAAGATGATTGTGTGCTGGTACTGAAAACTATGTAATCAACATGGATACCTAAGTCTTTAAAGATAATCAAAACGTTTAGTAGAAAAAGGGATAAACAGGTGTTAGTTTGTTCAAGGCGAGTGATCCGAGGAACCAAACATAGCCCAGGTTTTGCTTAATATTCATACATGTATTAGAGAGTGTTAATTTACCCAAGGCATGTGGTTCAAGGAACCATGCATAACCAAGGTTCTGTTTAATATTTAGAAAAAAGTATTGGTAAGTATTAATTTACCCAAGGCATGTGGTCTGAGGAGCTAAGTATAACCAAAGTTCTGTTTGACACTTAGAAAAATAATGTGAAATGTTAATTTACCCAAGGCATGTGATCTAAGGAACCAAACATAACCAAGATTCTGTTTAACACTTAGAGAAATAATGAAGTGTTAATTTACCTAAGATGTGTGATCCGAGGAGCCAGACATAACCAATGTTCTGTTCAACACTTAGAGAAAAGTACTAGTGAATGTTAATTTACCCAAGACATGTGGTCTGAAGAGCCAGGCATAACCAATGTTCTATTTAACACTTAGAGAAATAATGAAGTGTTAATTTACCCAAGGTATGTGGTCCGAGGAGTCAGGCATAACCAAGATTCTGTTTAACATTTAGAGAAAAGTATTAGTGAGTGTTAATTTACCCAAAACATGTGGTCTGAGAAATCAGGCATAACCAAGGTTCTGTTTAACATTTAGAGAAATAATGAAATGTTAATTTACCCAAGGTATGTGGTTTGAGGAGCCAGACATAACCAAGATTATATTTAACACTTAGAGAAAAATACTAGAGAATATTAATTTACCCAAGGTATGTGGTCTGAGAAGTTAGGCATGACCAAGGTTCTGTTTAATATTCAAATAAGGAATAGACGCAACACATAATGTCATAAATAAAAACATGGCAGAGCTGTGTTTCATTAATAATAGTACCTTTGCAGGTTATTTACATTCCACGGTCGCGACACAACTTTTTCGTCTAGATCTTCTAGGAAGTATGCTTCTACTCTTGCTATCGAGGTGATATGGTACGGCCCTTCCTAATTGGGCCCTAACTTCCCCTATGCTGGGTTTTTTGAAATGCCCACCACCTTCCTCAAAACTAAGTGCCCCGGGTTCAATGGTCTTAACTTCATATTGGAGTCATAACCTTGCTTGAGTTTTTACTAGTAATACGTTAATTAAACTATGATGTTTTCTCTCTGTTCCTCAACTAGGTCCAGACTCTTTTCTAGTAGGTTGTCATTGCTGTTTGGAGTGAATAAGCTAGTCCTCAACATTAGGAATCCAGTCTCTAGAGGAATTACAACCTCGGCCTCATAGGTCATTGAAAAGGGGGTCTTCCCTGTTGACCCGTGGGGGGTGGTTCGATACGTCTAGAGGACATGTGGAAGCTCGTCCACCTATTTGCTCTTTGCATCATCCAACCTTTTCTTGAGTACATTCACTATAACCTTATTAAGAACCTCAACTTGCCTATTTCCCTGGGGGTAAGCTGGAGTGGAGTACCTATTTATGATACCCAATTCACCACAGTACCTTTTGAAAGCCTTGCTATCAAATTGAAGTCTGTTATCTGAGATGAGGGTATGGGGAATCCCAAATCAAGTGACAATGTTCTTCCACACAAACCTCTTAGCATCCACATTCCTAATGTTTGCTAGTAGCTCAGCTTCAACCCACTTGGTGAAGTAATTAGTGTCGATCAGGAGCCATCTCCTGTTTCTCGGTGCCTTGGGGAAGGGTCCCACAATGTCCAAGCCCCACTGAGCAAAAGGCCAAGGACTAGGCAGAGGATTAAGAATGCCCCCTGGCTAATGAATGTTGGAAGCGAATCTTTAACACTGGTCATACTTCTGCACATATTCTTGCGCTTCTCTTTGCATATTGGGCCACCAATATCTCTGCGTAAAGGCCTTGTGAGACAGGGATTGGCCTCCTTTATGACTTCTACAAATTCCCTTGTGCAACTCTTTTAGAAGTGGTTCTACTGCTTCAAGATGGATGCGTAGCAGATATGACCCAAAAAAAAAAAACCGTTTGTATCACTTTTGGTCCTCGAACAGCCAAAATCATGGAGCCTTCCTTCACACCTTATTAGCCTCGCCCTTCTCCTTGGGTAAGGTGTCATTTTTAAGGAATAGGGCAACAGGATCCATCCAACTAGGTCTCGCCCTCAATTAATGAACCTAGACCTTCTTCCTCCCCATCTTGGTAGGGTTGCATAGGTCCTCGACTAGGATGATCCGAGGTAGACTCTTTGTCAAGGAGGTTGTAAGAGTGGCAAAGGAATCAGTATGCGTATTTCTACTTCTAGGGATTTGGTGCAAGGAAAAAAAGTCAAATTCTAATTGCAAGTGTCTAGCCTGGTTCAAGTATTCTTGCATTCTCACATCCCTGGCCTCCAGCTCCCCCTTTACTTGGCCTATAACCAATATCGAATCTGAAAACATTTACACTGTTCTTCCTCCCATTTTATGGACCATAGCCATCCCTTCCAGCAAAGCCTTGTACTTGGCTTCATTGTTCATGGCTGAAAAGTCCAGTCTTAAAGATTTCTCGATGATAATCCTTTTAGGAGATACCACAACTAGTCCCACTCCTGATCCTATCTGGGTTGTCACGCCATCAACACACACCTTCCAAGGTAGTGGTTCCTGTAGGGAGATCATCCCAACTGATTTTCCATCCGTGCTCGGCCTCTCACCACTTTCTTTAAATGAAGGCTCAGCGAACTCAGCTACTAAGTCGGCGAGGCATGTATTTGATATTGAAGGCTCCTAGGATTGTTGCCCATTTTGCAACCCTCCCTGTGTAATCAGCCTTCCGAAGTAATGATCGGAGAGGGAGCAAGGTTAGAACCACAACAATATGAGCCTGGAAGTAGTGTGGGAGCTTTCGTGTGGCATGCACTACTGCCAAGATAGCCCTTTCCAGCGTTAAGTAGTGAATCTCTACCTCATGTAATGACTTGCTCACATAATAAACTGGTTTTCGCACCCCATTCTTATCCCGCACCAGTATGAGGCTACAGTAATGTAAGCGAACAAAACCTCATCCTCCTCTGGCTTGGACATAATAGGTGGCCGAAAAAGATATTTCTTCAATTATTGGAAGGCCGAGGAACACCTCTCTGTCCACTCAAATCTCTTCCACTTATGCAACAGCTGGAAGAAAAGCCTACACCTATCCGCTGATTGAGAAATGAATAGATTCAAAACAACAGTCATTCCTATTAACTTTTGGACCTCTTTGGGATTCCGAGGAGGCTGCAGGTCATGGATTACTCTAATCTGATCTGGGTCGACTTCAATTCCGCAGTGGGTAACTATATAACCTAGAAACTTGCTAGAACCCACTCCAAAAGAACAATTAGCGGCATTGAGACGTAGTTTGTGTCTCCTCAGTATCTCGAAAATAGTTTCGAGATCATTTATGTGCTCGGTCTCCACCTTACTCTTTACCACCATATCGTTTATGTAGATCTCAATGTTATTTCCTAGTTGTGGTTCGAACATCCTGGTTATCATTCTCTAATAAGTAGACCCTGCATTCTTTAGCCTGAAAGGCATCACTTTGTAATGATAATTCCCTATGGGCGTAACGAAAGAAGTCTTCTCCTGATCATCTCGACCCAAGGGTATCTGGTGGTATCCCTAGAAAGCATCCAAAAAGCTTATTTAAGAATGGCCCGCGATTGTATCCACCGGCTGATCTATCCGAGGTGGGGGGAAATGATCCTTTGGGCAAGCCTTATTTAAGTCCGTAAAGTCTACACACACCCGTCATTTCCTACTTTTCTTCTTCACCATCACCGTGTTGGCCAACCACTCGGGGTTGGGGTAAAACACTTCCTTTATAGCTCCAGCCCGCTTAAGTTTGAGCACTTCTTACTTGACAACATTAGAATGTTCTTTGGATGAGCGTCGAGGAAGTTTCTTTTTAGGGTGGACGGATGGATTAACATTTAAATGGTGACAAATGAAGTTTGGGTCCACCCCGGGGGTCTCGTAAGCACTCCATGCAAATACGTCGATATTTTTTCTGAGAAAACCTATCACCTCTTTCTTCTCCCGAGGAGGCAGTTGAACTCCAACATGGAAGAATTTCTCCTTGTCGTTGCCAATAACAATTTTCTCTAGTTGCTCACACTTACCCCCCTTTGCCGCTACCACCGAAGACAACTCTGGCACCCTTGATTGCTATAAATCCCTTATCGTGGAGGTCAAGGACTCGCCCCCTGTCTGATGTCTAATTGTGGCCACCATGCATTACTTGGCCATGGATTGGCTTCCCACCAATTCCTCGATCTGACCCTCAGACAGATATTTCACCTTTAGGTGTAGGGTGAAAGGTACAACCCCCATGGTGTGAAGCTAAGGCCTTGTCACAATGGTAGTGTAGGGGGAATAGACGTCTACCACGATGAAGTTCACTTCCATAACCTCTGTCTCTGCTTGAACGGGTAGTCGGATTTGGCCTTTTGGAAAAACAACCTTGCTGTCAAACCTTACTAGAGGGGAATCGTAACATGTCAGGTCCTCGGACCTTAGCCTCAGTCCCTTAAATAGGTCAAGGTACATGATCTCCACGCTGCTACCTTGATCTACCAGTACCCTTTTCACATCATACCCTCATATCCTGAGGGTAACTACTAGGGCATCATCGTGTGACTGTAAGGTCCCTACTTTGTCTTCGTCAGAAAAGCTCAATGCTGGTCAGACCTCCACTTTACTCCTTTTCAGATTAGGGAATGAGCCATCTGTGGGTGGCCGAGCCACAAATATCACCTTGGATGGCTAAGAGCTAGTCCTTCCCGGGGTAGCCAAGATAACGTTGATCGTACCGAAAAGCGGCCTTATGGAAGCGTCCCTTTGAGCCCCTTTTCCCTGTCTGACCGCCCTGTTCGTTGGGCTGATGCAGGAATTGCTTCAACTTTCTTGCCTTAACTAATTGCTCCAAGTGGCTCCACAAATTCCTGCAATCCTCAGTAGTGTGCCCTCATTCTTGGTGGTACTGGCAATGAAGACTTTGGTTGCACTTCGCGGGGTCTCTCCCCATCCTGTTTGGCCATTAAAAATATGGCTCGTTCTTTATTTTTTCTAGGATTTGGTGTACCGGCTCTTGGAACACAGTACAAACTACCTGAGTAGTAGTTGATCCATAGTGTCCCGCAAAATCTCTCCGAGGTCTGCTGTTATTATACCTATTTGACCAAAAATCCCTTCTGTCCTGAGGGATCGCCTTAGTCTTCCCTTTTCCTTGTTACTGGTCCTCCTCGACCCGCTTATACTCATCAATGCGATCATGAGCCTACGCATACTCTTGATCGGTTTCCTGGTCAAAGACTTTCTCAGATTATGCTCAGCTGGCAGGCAAACCTTGAAGGTTCTTACCATGCCATCAAAGTCCCCATCTATCTTGTTGAATATCTCCTAGTACTTGTTGGAGTACGTTTTCAAGGTCTCCTCCTCCCGTATTGTCATGGACAGCAAAGAGTCCAAAGGCTGAGGAACCCTACTGCAAGTCATAAAATGGGCCCTAAACGCCCGAGTAAGCCCTTTAAAGGAGTTGATAGAGCCTTCCTTCAGGCCATCAAACCACATCATCACCACAGGCCCCAAACTGGATGGGAACACCTTGTACATCAGGGCTTCGCTCTTGGAGTGCATGACCATTCTCTGGTTAAAGTGGTTTACATGCTCCACGAGGTCTGTTCTTCCATTTTATATGGTGAAAGTTGGCTGAGTAAAATGTTGGGGAAGTTTTCCCCTTTCGATTCTACGTGTAAACAGTGATTTGGAGATTTGGTTAAGGGCCCTGCTCATAGCATCATTGCCCAGACCTTTGTGTGGCAAAATCTTACTCCTCCGCTCGTAGTGATGGTCTTCGTCACACGAAAAAGACTCGTTGGGAGGAGTCCTAGACCTAGGCCTGTAGTTACCATCCTCCTTGTCCTTAGAGGAAGGGTCAGAATCTGAGGGAATCCTTCTTCATCACTTGCGGCGTAGCCTTCTGCGAAGACGGTTAATCTCCGGCTGCAAGCTTCTGGTATTCTCCTCGTGGGAGATGTGACTCCCCCCTTGAGACTGGCTCCTACTAGTATGCGTGGTGTGCACACTAACCTCACGGTCCCTCCTCCGCTCAAGGTTGAGGAACCGATCTTGACATTGGGAGCCGATAGACTCCTCCCGGTTCTGCCCTGATCCTGACATGGTTGGACGTCGAATTTACTGAAGCTCAAGCCTTTCCCACAGACGGCGCCAATTGTAAGGGCATATTTTAGCTCTTAGGTCCAAAAAATGAATGGACTAAGGCCCAAAGAGCCCAATACAATAAATTTGTAGGAAGTGAGCCGAAAAGCTGGGCTTTATCGAAGTGGACGATGCCCTTAATGGGCTAAGGATGGTAAGAGAGCAAAGAAAAGTAATAAATAGACAAATGTGATGCACATAAATTCTTCCTTGGCGAAGTCAAAGGAGAGTAGTTCTTGAATATATTTCTCTTAACTTTTATTACAGTTACTTTTCCTCACACCATAGTGTTTTCTCTACAGATTTTGTGTCCCTTCCCTTTGGAGGGTCTTTCACATTATATAGCTTTCTTCAGGCGATCCTAGCCTTACTTTTGTTGATCGTTTAGTACACCACTTGAGTGCTTGTCCTATCAGGCACCTTCCTAAGCTCTTTGTGAGTTGCAGTGGCTAAGACAGCATTGTTCATGGGTCTTCTCCACATAAATGCAGTCAGGAGGTTTGGTGGGATGCATTAAATGTGAAGGCAGCCACCACCCCTTCAGTCATGTCAGAGCTAACTCCTCTTCGAAACTTTTTCTCAGCAGGAGAACCTCCTCTGGTAATGTACCACTGATGTAGCCTTACTATTAGACGTGGCAAAACGGACGGGTTGGGTCGGGTTCGGGTTGGGTCAATCGGGTTGACGGGTCAAACGGGTCACGGGTCAAAACGGGTCATTTTTAAACGGGTCAATCGAGTTGCGGGTCGAGTCGGGTTGACCAGCATTTTTCAAAAAAAAAATTTTCCTCAATTACAAAAACAAATCAATGACAACCTGTTTAGAGAGAATGAATAAAATCAATTAAGCAAATGAATTGCACTTAATGCCACTTGTTAATATCCTTCCAATTCTAACAGTTTTGACTTTTGAGCATGACAAAAATTATTTATAGTCATAAATTCATGATGGAAAAAGTCTCCAATGTTAATAGTTTACTGTTAAAATGCATATAATTACAAGTTTACAACTTTAAAAAGAGATAGATCTTAAAACAAACAAAACAAGTGAGCGAGCAAAGTAGCAAGTTATTGGTCTTTCTAAGTGCACATGTTCCTGTTGTATTTAAAATAATAGTAAAGTTAAATTACTTAGAAAGATAAACTAAAAAAAAAAAAAAAAAGATTTAAAAATAAACATAAAAAAGTGTGGAATGTCAAATTTGTGAAGACCGAAGAAGGGCAGAGACTGTGAACATGGAGGCGCAAGAGAACTTAGAGAAGTAGAGGGGGTGTTTGGTGAGTGTTTCTAAACAACAATTTTCAGTTTTTAAACAACATTTCACGTATTTCTACACATATTTTCACCCACACGTATTTTCACAAAAATTTTTAAATAATAATTTTTAGTTTTTAAACATATGTACCAAACGGCCCAGAGTAACTCAACTAAACTTTCAGGTTTCACTTTTCAGGTTTGTTTGTATAATTGATTGTATTGTGCATTTTGTGCTTTGGCTTTGGACAATGGAGTGAACCGCGTGAGTGATGGACATGGACTACTGCTAGCAAGCATTGACCATTGAATGAGATTTTTTTTTTTTTTTAATGGTTGTGAGTCAACCAAGTTGACCCCTGTGTAGTGACAGTAGTGTTGTGATGTCTTGTCTATTGTCAAGGATAGTGCTCTTTTTATTGGTTATGATAAACATAATATATTATTCCTAGTTTTGGTACTTTGTGCTTTATGCACATAGTATCAGGACGTAATTAAAAAAAAATAATTAGCAAATTTTTTTTAACGGGTCGGGTCACGGGTTATTCGGGTTAGGTCGAGTTGATCCATAAAAAATCGGGTCGGGTCACAGGTCAACTAGTTTTTGTTTCGGATTAAAAAATTTAGGTTTGAGTTAAGTATTTTTCGGGTTGGGCCGGGTCGGAAAATTCTGACTTGTATTGCCATGTCTACTTACTATAAGAGCGTGTGGCCTCCTCGGCCTGGCAATGGACTCCTCGACCATAGATATGACACGTGGCATAAGTGTCTTATTTAAATTCTTGTACTCCACAGTAACAATTATAAACAATTTTTAGTAATTAAAATATAGTAGTATAAATAAAAGAAAGCCAATTAGGATAAGGTTACTTACCTCCAAAAACCATACCAAAAGAAACTTCTCACTAACATTTTCTCTAAAATCTTTAAATATCACCTAAAATAATTTTACAAATATCATTTACTCAATAATCAAATAATTCAAAAAAAAAACTTATAATGATACCGGTCGGGAGAGAAGCTTTCTAAATAATCTATGACTTTTTATTTTTTATTTTTTTCACTGCCATCTCAAAACCCAAAACCCATATATTCATAAATTCATTTTCTTTATTTTTCTGCCACCTCTACTTAGATTAAAGCCATATAGAAGAAAAGTCAAAGCCAAGACCCATAGCTGTAAATTGAACCATAGTGCCTTTTTGTCTCTTATAGGTTATAGCCTTAGACTTTTGATGGCCTCTTCATCGTAGCCTTAAAGTCTATACTGGTAGACTACTAAATCAGTCACCCAAGTCCAACAATTATTGCACTGTTACTTAAAGAAAAACCTGCGACTAGTATCCGTTTGGATAGACGTTGCTTATACTGGTCGGACGTTTCCTGCGTTTTACCTTTTTTTTTTTTTCTGCTGCAGTACGCATTTCCCCGGGGGGGGGGGGGGGGGGATGATTACTGTTTATGTTACTGTTTATAAACAGTAACAATATATTTTTGACTTTTTAGTCACTTTTCATCAGTTTGTGTGTCTGTGTATTGTTTATGGGATATATAAATTTTACTTTTCAACAATTTTTTCATTAAAAATAAGTCTTACGGTACTATTCACATATTTAAAAATTATTTTATTATGATATTTTTAGTTTTTAGTTTCAGGGGGACAAATGATTACTGTTTATGTTACTGTTTATAAACAGTAACAATATATTTTTGACTTTTTAGTCTCTTTTTATTAGTTTGTGCGTCTGTGTATTGTTTATGGGATCTATAAATTTCACTTTTCAACAATTTTTTCATTAAAAATAGGTCTTACGGTACTATTCACATATTTAAAAATTACTTTATTATGATATTTTTAGTTTTTAGTTTCAACAAAATAAATTCTATCCAATAGTACCTAAAAGAATCTTGCACGTAAAAAATGGTTAGTTTCTATAACAATTAAAGGCTGTCTCAAGGGAGACCGAAGATTCAACACCCAATTCCATTATTTAAGCCTAAACTTTTCTTTAGTTTACATCATAAAATTTATAAGATATTTATTAGATAGTCTTACTGCTGGCCAAAATTCTCATATAAAATTTTCTTTTAATTTCTTATAAAACTTATAGATTCAATGAAAAATGAGATTTCTTAGACTCTATCTCAGGTGTGTCGTTAGTCTTTCTTTACTTGGATATATTGAGAAGTCCTCATTTAAACATAATTATAGTTATACGTATACGCTGACTTAATTAGCTTATATATAATTAGGGTTTCAACCTAATTTTCTAAAATCTACCTTAATAATATTAATTATAAAATTTATCTCACAAAAAAATTTACTTAAATACCCCACCTTTTTAAGTCTCTTTTTTTTTTTTTTTTCCTGGGTATTACATTCTCTCCCAATTATAAGAATTCAGTCCTCTAAATTCATCTAAAGTTGAATCAATTTATCACGCTTCCCCTATGCGACTCTGATGTCACTATTGTATCATTTATAAAAATTGTTACTCATCACCATAGTTCAAGAGCAATTAAACTACAAAAAATCCCTTTAAGATACTATCACTCTAACCCAAATTGCACTATAAGTTGCCTCCATAGTGAATAAAAATTTCAAAACCTACATGTTCAAGTAAACCCAGTAAAAATGATATTTCTTCAATAAGTAATCTCCAATAATTATAGATGGTGAAGGAGCCTCCAAGGTTGTGATAAAAGAAAACCACAATCAAAGTCTACCGCAAATCATTATGCTCTGACATCCCATTAACTGTATATTGCATCCACTTAAATATAAGTTCAAAACTATTTCACAACATATGCGTAGACTTTTCCTTCCTCAAAATTTGTAAAGTATAAACTTCCAAAGTCTCAAAATATAAATTTCCAAAGTCTCCATAAAAATCAACCGAGCATTTATATAGGGTCTGTCATAGAATGTCTATCTTAATCACATAAATTATTTTCACGATTAAGCAAAATTTTATTCACCTTTAACCTCTAGATGATGCTTGGGCTAAACTCATTGAAGAGTTGAGTTCCTCGTAAATATATTGCTTATTATGAAATCATAATATCTAAATGTACATTTGCTAGAAGGGAATTCCATGAAATATCTCAAACCACCTTTTGTTTTTCTTTTTCCTTCCTTTAACTTACAGATAATATTGTCCCCTAGAACTAGAGTACAATGCAACTTTATGATTATTGACCACCTACCAATATAAACAAGGGTACCCCAATTGACTATAATTCAAATTGCAAGTCTTTCAAGATAAACTCTCTTGCCATCCCAAATCCTTCAATATCCAATCAAAATATGGTTCACTAGTCCAAGTCAATAATACCATGAACTTGTGTTCTACCCACTTCATGTTCTATTGAGCCAATCCATTAACTCTCTCCAACTAAAATCAAAGAATTACTATTCTAGCATCAAAACTTATCCCCCAGAATATTAAACAATCTTCCAAGAGAACAAGTAGAACCAAAATAGAATAATGAATCATATACAATACAAAGTTCAAGAATAGGTGACTCATGAATTCAAGTACGATTAGTGTTGTCTAGGTCCAAGGGATTAACTTAATATATATTTTAATAAGGGAAAGGTTGATGATAACTTGATTATAAGTCCAGAAAAATAAAGTTCAAAGGAATGCTAGCAACTCTAGGAAAAGTAGATTTTTTTTTTTTTTTAAACAAGCTCATATAAAAGTTGAAATCTACCATACAGATTAACAGAGCAATTGGAAAAATAAAAAATAAAAATTTTAGCAAACTATACTTTTAGCCAAGGAGTTGTATTTAGAGTTTCGAAATATGAATTACTCGTAATGGAGGAAATACTGATACAGTTGTTGGAATACCTATATCCCCCGAGTGTTTACCAAGGAAAAAGTTTAAGGGGAGAAAAAGAGATCTCATGAATATGTGAGACCAAGAGTTAATTTCAAAAATTCACATTTAATACTGAGGCTCTGGTAAGCATGATTTCGAAGATCAAGATAACAAAATCTGAATTTTGATTTGTAAAGAGTATGCAAGACTAAATTTAAACAATGAAAATTAGGAGCCAAAGGAAACCAATGGGAAAGTTCAATCTCATCTCTACTCAGTATTCAGCTAAACTAAAATCGAGATTTAGACATGGGTTTCAAGGATGGTTGGATTAACACCAGGTCCTAAGCTGATCATATCATAGGGTGGATGTGCTCAAGTGGTCATTACAAGATAAATTGAAGTCGAACATAGGATATCAGAAAAAATTTACTGATACTTTCTGTAAAATTGTGGTTTCCAACTAGCCTTTGTTGGCTTTAATTCCGTACCAAATTTGACTGTAATTTCTTCAATCATTTTCCTGTATTTATGTGGGTTTATTTGTGAGGAATGAGTGTGAAAGATTGGTGAAGAATCAAGCGTCAAAGACGAATCAGTGCAAATTCGCGACTAGCTCGCGAGAAGGCAACTCGCGAAAAAGCCACGTGTGAAGCACATAACTAAAAGCTGAAAAGTCATGCCAGCTTGTCATTTCGCGAGTACTTCGCAAAAAAGGCCATCTCGCAAGGTACCCGTAAAACATTCTATTTGGCAAAAAGTTAAGTTGCTTTACCAAATTCTTTACCCACATTGTATATATCTTCATTACCCACGAATTGTAAGGAGTGCTTTTCAAAGAGAAAACTCTAGCAAATACACTTGAGTTAGAGATTGTTATACCCACAATCCTCTACACATTTCCTTTTGGTTTTCCTCTACTCTTACCTCTCCATCTCTACATCATTGAGAGAATCTTAGCCCAAGCACTTACCACACCCAATCTAAGTGTTAAGTGAGGTTTTTGTGTTGTTGGGAAGTATTGGAAGGAGCCATTTAGTGGCAGATGTAATCAGGCTGAATTGCAGATCCGGAAAGCTAGAGAAGACAAGACTCCAAGAAGTTTGTTGGTAGCAGAAGCTTGGAGGGCTCAAGTACATGGGGTAGACTAGGCTTGAAGGGTCTTTTATTATTCGTATACTCCAACTTTATTCTCTAGTGGATCGATTTCTACTTGAAGGGTCGCGGAGAGGTTTTTCACCGAGTTCTTCGGTTTCCTCTTTGATAACATATTTTCGTGTTATTTTGTATTTACATCTCTCTTCCCTACTCTTTAAACTTTCATTTTATTGTTCATTGTGCTTAGATATGACTTAGAGTAATGTTATCGGCATACTGTGCTTATTTACTCTTATTTTGCACTTTGATAAATTAGGGTAAAAGCAATCTAGCCGTAATTTTTAATTTGATGTCTAAACAAGTTCTAGTGTTGCACACTAATTTGAGTTTTCACTTTCTTTTTAAACACATAAGAAAAGAAGGCATATTTCAAAAATGCAGTGGAATCTCAAAATTTCAACTAAATAGATCCAAATAAAACTCTCCATCACAAATAGGTGGCAAAAGAGAATTTCAAATGTTAATCAAAATTAGTTCCTTATATATATATATATATATATATAAAATATGTAATATAGTTAAAACTTTTCAATAATAAATAAATAATCACCTCACAAAATTCTTCATATATATATTTTTTCATATACATATATACATTTTCTAATGCGATGCATACATCAAAATTAGATGGTCAATGGTTTATTAGACCACACGTGAGCTCAACGGAGTTAGATAAATCCACTTACCAACTATGTTAATCAATAAATACTCGTTGAACCATGCTAAAGTTAGATGGTCAATGATTCATTCAACCACTCGTGGCCAACGAGGTTCGACTAAACTGGACCAAACTAACCTTAGGAAGGTCGACTATATTAGGCAAAACTATCAAATGAGTTTACAAAAGATCAATTACAAAATAGTAGTAAGATTCTTTTGCTCATTCTTTTCTGAAAGCTCAAATAGTGTTAAAAACTATAGCTAGTTTAGACCCCTAATTTTAAACTTATGGCTAAATTGCTTTTACTCTAACTTATCTAAGTGTGGAACAAAAGTAAATGATACACAATAACTGGAACTACTCTCTAAGCCATAACCATAAGCAAGTAACAATAAATATAAAGCTTAAAGAGTAAGGGAGGAGAGATGCAAACACAAGATAACACAACGATGTGTTATCGAAGAGAAAACCGAAGAACTCGGCGAAAAACCTTTTCGCAACCCTGTAAGTTGAAATGATCCACTAGTGAATAATTTGGAGTACAAGGATACCAAAAAGACCCTCTAAGCCTAATCTACCTAAAGTATTTGAGCCTTCTAAGCTCCAACTGCTAATGGACTTTTCAAAATCTTGTCTTCACTAGCTTTCTGGATCTCACAATATCGCCCGATTGCATCCGCCAAGCCTCATCGGCTTATTTTGGCAAATCCCCAATGCTTCCTAAGTTCCAAAACATTCTCTACACTCTAAATATGTATGGATTGTGTTTAGGTACAAATCTCCTCTCAAGGTATAACAATAGGAGAGGGAAAGGAGAAGAAACTATAAGGATTTCTCTATTGAGGATGAGTAGCTCTCTCTAATAAGGTGGGTGTATTGTAAAAACCTCTCTTGGATTTTTTTTATTATTTATTTTTATTTTTATTTTCTTCTGAATAACTTCCTTACAATTTTGTGGATAATGAGGGTATATATAGTAGGGTAAATAAGAGGAAAGGTCACAATTAAAATCCAGCTGATCAGTGTATCTCACTAGTCATCTCGTGGGTTGGCTAAGTCACGAGTGACTCGCGAAACACACTGACTATTGAACTTCTTCATGTGCTCCTTAAATGGCCTTTCGCAGATGCTGCAGTTGCGAGATAAACTGTCTTGAGCAATCTTCACCAATTTAGTACTAAACCCATTATAATTAAATCCCACAAAATACAAGAAAATAAATGAATGAAATTACAACACTTTTTGTTATGGAATATGCCAACATAAATGTTATGTGGAAAACCATAATTTAACAATTTCTCTCTCTTTAATTTTAATAATAATAAGAAGAAGAAGTCTTTGAATAACCAATCTGATCCTATGCAAAATTTCAAGAATAAAGCACACACACTTAATACTAGTATAAGAACATAAAAATATATCAATTAAAATCCTCCTTTTTGTTTTATAAGTCATGCATGCATAACCAAAATGACAAAAATATAAAATCCCAACAAATTTGACCTAACAAATCATTATATGATGGAACCCCATCTACACTTCTCATCAAATCATCAAAAGAACACTATCTATGGCCTAATAACCTCCATAAACAATAACTAGAATTGTATTGCCTAGGGCGTAGATTTCATTCTAAATCGGGTCTACAAGATCATAACCTGGCTCTGATACAATTAAATTGTCACGCTAAAAACCCAACTATAAAGACAGGCACGTAACAACGGCCACACGCTTATAAAGTAATCACCCTACAAGTGTGCAAGGCCTTCTTAGCAACTAAAATTTATCCTCAAAATTATATCAAATAAATCCAAAATACTTCAACAATTTCTTTATGAATAGATCTCCAATAATTGTAAAGGAACAAAATCCAAACCTCATGTACATTAGCCAATTGGCCAATAAATATAAGACTATTACAAGACCATCTAATCCCAAAATCACTAAGTTTCTTTCTTGCTCAAAACATAACAGTAAAATTCCAAAAACTTGCTATTCTTCACAATCTGAAACTGGAGGGGGAAGGGGGGTGAGTTAACAACTCAATAAGTAACTCATGTCCTAATAAGTTCTATCAAGCAAATAGATCTATAAAATAATAAGTTGTATATAGATTGAATATTTTAATCTTACAATTATATCATAGATGAATTAGAAAATAATCAATTTTCCATATATCAAAAGCTATAATTTACAATAGGTTTCAAAAACACATAAGCAGTTTCAAGGACTCAGATAGTTCAAATACTCAAACATGATTCATATTCTTAACAATCTTTTATGACTATGGTCACAGTATATTCCCGTGACTGGGCATTAGATTCAGAGTGAAACTAATTTCGTGTTAATGTATATCCTCCACTAGCTAGGTCTAGAAACACGATAGACTTACGATGCCCCAAATAGAACTAGTTTTGGTACCAATGAATAACTCCTATTGACTAAGTATCAAAGTCAAAATATAATCAGACTGTCTAAAATCATATATATATCAAATCATAGTTCAAACAAAAATATATCTCATTCAAATACATATATAAGATCATATATTCATTTATCAACATATTTATGATAATTATTTATTCTTTACTTTAAATTAATATAGATAAAACAATTAAATAAAATTGTAACAATTATAAATAATTTTCAGTAGTTAAAATACAGTAGTATAAGCAAAATAAACCAATTAGGATAATGTTATTTACCTCCAAAAGCTATACTAAAAGAAACTTCCCCTAACACTTTCTCTAAAATCCTTAGTTATCACTTAAAACAATTTTATAGATACTATTTACTTAAAATCAAATAATTCAAAAAAAAACTTGAGATATTATCGGCCAGAAGAGAAGCATTCTAAATAATCTATAACTTTTATTTTTTATTTTTTTCACTGCCATCTCAAAACCCAAAACTCATATATTCATAAATGCATTTTCTTTATTTTTCTGCCACCACTATTCTTAGATTAAAGCCTTATAGAAGAAAAGTCAAAGCCAAGACCCATGGCTGTAAATTGAACCATAGCCCCTTTTTGTCTCTTATAGGCTTATAGCCTTAGACTTTTGATGGCCTCTTCACCGTCGCCTTAGAGTCTATATTGGTAGACTACTAAATCAGTCACCCAAGTCTAACAATTAGCGCACCGTAGTCACCCAAGTCCAACAATTATTGCAATGTTACTTGAAGAAAAACCTGTGAGTCTGTGCCTAAAAGAATCTTGCACAAAGAAATCGGTAGTTTCTATAACAATTAAACGCTATCAGCCTGTCACGGAGGAGACTTAAACCAATTAGAATAATGTTATTCACCTCTAAAGGCTATACTAAAAGAAACTTTTTCTAACACTTTTTTTTAAATCCTTAGTTACCACTAAAAACAATTTTATAGATACTATTTAGTATTTACTTAAAATCAAATAATTCAAAAAAAAACTTGTGATATTATCGGCCAGAAGAGAAGCATTCTAAATAATCTATAACTTTTATTTTTTATTTTTTTCACTGCCATCTCAAAACCCAAAACTCATATATTCATAAATGCATTTTCTTTATTTTTCTGCCACCACTATTCTTAGATTAAAGCCTTATAGAAGAAAAGTCAAAGCCAAGACCCATAGCTGTAAATTGAACCATAGCCCCTTTTTGTCTCTTATAGGCTTATAGCCTTAGACTTTTGATGGCCTCTTCACCGTCGCCTTAGAGTCTATATTGGTAGACTACTGAATCAGTCACCCAAGTCTAACAATTAGCGCACCGTAGTCACCCAAGTCCAACAATTATTGCACTGTTACTTAAGAAAAACCTGTGAGTCTGTGCCTAAAAGAATCTTGCACAAAGAAATCGGTAGTTTCTATAACAATTAAACGCTATCAGCCTGTCACGGAGGAGACTGAAGATTCAACACCAATACCATATATTTAAGCCTAAACTTTTCTTTAGTTTACTACTACTGTTATTTTTTTTTTTAAAGAAAAAAAAAGGGGTGAAGACGACCATGTGTGACTCACCCCTTAAACGTGATCATAGAGATACCCCTCGTTAGGGAATGTTGGATTGAGTCATAGCTACTATGACTGGGATGTCACAGACCTCACCCTAACACCTCAAGAAAGCTAGCAGTAAGGCATAACGGATGAGTGCTCCCACCTCCCATCCCCCATTCCCAATACTTGCCAGGGTTTGAATGATGGATCATTGCACATGCGTGCAAGATCCTTACCGCTAGGCCACCCCTCCTGAGGCTCTTTAGTTTACATCATAAAACTTATAAGATATTTATATAGTCTCATTACTGGCCAAAATACCCTTATAAAATTTTCTTTTAATTTCTTATAAAACTTATAGATTCAATGAAGGATGAGATTTTTTAAGCTCTTACTTCAGTTGTGTTGTCAGTTTTTCTCTACTTGGATATACTGAGAAGTCTTCCTTAAAAAAAAAATTATAGTTATAGGCTGGCTTAATGAGCTTATATATAGCTTGAGTTTCAACCTAATTTTTTAAAGACTCCCTTAATAATATTAATTATAAAATTGACCTCAAAGAGATTTACTTAAATACCCCACCTTTTTAACACATTAGTAACAACAAATAATAATCTACCACTTAATATTTGTTATAAAAGTGTTGTGAGAATATTATGGACATTGCAATTTGCATTCCTCTTAAATATTTACAAAACAAATAGTAAATTTCTCATGTAATGACTCATGTACATTGTACAATATATATTATTTTCACATATTACAAAGGATGTTTTTGTATTAAATAGTAAGTGTTATACTTAAAACGTCCCAAAGGGTTAAGTAGTATAAAATTAACGGTTTAAATGAAGAACAGTGGCGTAGGACTTTAGGAGGGTAATTGTTACACTCAAAACCTTAATAATGTTCTATGCTTTATTGGAAAATCACAAGGGGATTTTATATATTTAAAAAAAATTATATTTGTTCCCACAAATCTAAAACAATTTGAGGAGCAAGCACAATGAAATTAATATGTCTTTCAAAAAATATCAATATGTTCAAGGAAGTCATCTAAATCAAGTAATCGATCAAGAAAATCTACCCTAAGAAAAAACAACCATTAAAATTTGTAATTCTCTCATTAAATCTATAATCTTTATGAATATTATGAGATGAAATGTGCTTTACCAACATGTGATCCATGAGCTTATTCATTATGAGACGAAATATGAAAGTGATTCGAATTGTTAATACAATTTTGATCGATATTCAAACCAAGATTGATGGGAATGTTGTGAATCTTATGCAATTCGGAAGTCATCCTCTAACCTTTTCGCTTGTATCCTTAACCTAATACCAACAGAGGCAGAATGAAAAGTTTGGACATTCTTTTAGTTAAATCTAAACCCTTAAATGTATAAGGGGTTCTTTTGAATTCATAAGAAATAACTCTAAAATTCATTTAATAAGAGAAAAATAAAAAATTTATGTATTATTTTGACTTTAATTTTCATTTCCACTTTTTTTATTTATTTAGAATAATAAGTATTTTTAACATATACACATACAGGAAGAGGAAAGAAGGTCTAAAGTTCCAATGTGGGATTAACCCACTGTTTTTTCTTTTGAGAATACTAAATATTTTTAACATACATGGAAAGAGGAGAGAGGAGAGAAAGTCTTAAAAAAACTTACAGTAGTATATATCCAAAATAGTCTAACTCTTAGATAAACAGTACAAACAGTGAGATTAACCCATTGTTTTTTCAATTCATACTCTTTTTTCAATGTAAGATTAACCAACTGTTTTTTTTTTTTTTAAAATACTAAATATTTTTAATACATATGAAAAGGAAAGAGAAGAGAAGAGAAGAGGACACTTTAAAGAAACTTACATAGCCGTGTATCAAATATCATATTCAAACGAATTGTCCTACTGGCAATCTGCACTACCGTACTTGCCTCTTTTCAGATCAGTCCAAATCAAATGAAAAGGAGTTAACGACGAGGGACCATGCACCCGCAATTGTGAAAAAAAGAAAAAGAAAAAGAAAAGGAAGTTGTGAAAGTAAAAACCCTATATAAAAAAAAAAGGTTAAAAGTTAAAATATTTGATCAGAAGGTTGAAATTAATAGTAAGTTTTTCAACTTTCAATCAATTGCACCAACGGCGCATGCACCTATCTTGTGGGTTTTTCAAAACACTATGTTAAGTGGCACGTGCAAGGCAGGTACTGCTCTGCCCCTTGACTTGAGTAAGAAAATCAATATAGAGTTTTTATTTAAATAAATATGAAACTATGTAAGAAAAAAAAAATGTATGTCATATAATGCTTATCTCATTCATATAAGAATTTTAATTACACAAATTTAGATTAAATATTCAAACATGAATATCTATTATACTAAGATAGTCTTTTAGAACATATTTGTTAAAAATAATATCCATTCAATAAAAACTTCTTAGAATGCTTACAAGTTACAAATATCATCCTTCAACAATAACAAACCGAGTTTTGCTACAACATTGTAGCAATATTTAATTTTTCGCAATTAATGTTGTCATATGCTGTAATAGAAGCTCTTCATCAAATACCTGCATCCATCCATAATGAAATTTTTGTTATTCATACTACCTTCTATATCATCTGACATTTTAGCTTACTTAGTTTTAGTGAACACCCTTTTAAGCAAGAAAAAAAAAATCAATGTTAGGTAACAAATAAAACACCCTATATCACAATTCCAATTTTCCAAGCATGACTACCAAATAAAATTCTAAATAAAAATAAAAATTGAAACAAAAAGCAAACACCCAGTTTAGATATGTTGAAATAACACAATTAAGCTAAATTAACTGACACAATCACATAGTGAACCTGAAATAACACTTGCAAAAATATGATATACCTAAATTGAAAAAACATATAAAATTAAATCCAATCAAGCAAAAGAAGTAGGAATCCATAACTTGGAGTGCAGCCTGCATGAAGATTTAGAGGATAATGAGTATGGACATTTTAATAAGCTAGCAAATACAAAGAATAAAATTTTGAAATCACTACGGTTGCTTTTATGATGTCTACCAATGGCTTAGAGTATCTATTGTACGCAGCAGTCCATATTCTCAGAACTAATACCAGGTTTGAATTTTCCTTAAAGTTACATCAAAATATCAATAAGGTGATAAAGAAAATATAAAAAGGGAACATTCTGTATTAGTAGTGACCTTGAATACTGATTACATGAGATAGTGAGAAAACACTCACCTTTGTCATTTAACACTCCACCAAATGCCAATTCATATAACAAATCTTTCTAGAAGATAAGCAAGAAAACAAACTTGAACTAATGATTCTTCATAACAACTGGGAGGCCCGACAACTCTACAAGCTGTATTATAATGTATTATATTATTTGCCGAAGTGTAAATTAGTTGTATCTTGTTCTAACCATTGTGCATGAGTAACTCTCAATTTTGCTCATGGACAACTCTAGATGTTCTGTCCACGTGAAATCTTGCAAGCTTAAGGAAAATAAGGGTTTGTTGCTCTTTTCCACTACATTTCATTGCATTTCTTTTTTTACTATTAATGCTTGGGCCCTTTTATTCTGTCAGGTTTGTCATAGAAATTCTGAAAGTTTCTTTTGGTTGATACTTGATAAGCATTATGTTTCTAGTCCGGTAAAGCGGCATAGAGTTAGTTTGTTCTTTATTGTAAATGCAGTGTGTTCTAAAGTGTAATAATTCTATTTTCAAATTGATAAAATTTACGTATCTATCATTTATGGAAAAAAAAAAAATTTTTTTTGATAAGACTTGGCAATTCAATATGTTCAAAAATTTTATGACCTTTAGTGGCCAAGACGTTGTTCATCATGGATGAAGACATGATCTAACAAAGGGAGCTTAAGCAAGAACGCTAAAGTACTTAAAGAATTGTTGGACAAACAACCCATCAACACATTGTGGACAAGCTGTCATGAACTCAATGACACGGCCTAAGCTTCACAAACATGACAAACATGCATATAGACCAATATCAACAATTTGTCTTCTATTTTTTTTTTCTTTCTTTTCTTGGAGAATTAAGACATTATCCTCAAAATGCAAAGCTCGGCCAAGCATGGCAAAGCATAGCTATTGCCATGACAAGAAGCTAACCAAATCCAAACACATCAAAAACATTACCATGACCTATTACATAACTAAGGTAAGGAAAGGAAAAATTATGCACAGAGAACAAAAAATATAAAATAGCCCTTTTTGGCATTTTCACAAACATGTATATGCATAAGCACTCTTATAAAAAACTGAAATTTTGAATGCAAAAAATTTCGCCCATCCCAAATCCTATTTACTAACTCAATCACATGCAATTCAATATTATCTTCTCACATCATAAAATCAAAAGAAGAAAGAGAGGAAAATAACTTTATGAACGTTTGCTTTCATGTCCTCGAACCTTGAAAATCTGACCTCGTCAGGATGTTGTTCTATTAAGAAAAAACAGAACAGGAAATTGGAAAAAGTTTATCAAGAAAACACAATCAAATAGAAGGAATGAATGAATCAAAGTGGGAAAAAAAAAGGTTACAAAGAGATTTACCTGCTGCATGTGTGATCGGTAGTCTTTGGAAAGAGAGTGCTTCAGTTTCACAACTAAAAGAAGCTCAACAAATCATAGCCACGGTCCATAATCGCCAGCTGAATAACAAAAGTTAAAAGCTAATAACATGTACATGTCAAATATCAATTACATGGCATAATTTTTCTATTACTAATTGAATTGAAAAAACCCAAGAATTTTTTTCTTTTTTCCCAAACAGATACTTGAACTAGAAAGTATTAAAGAACCCACATTTTGCCCCCCCAAAAATCAGACCCATGGAAAGGAAAAGAGGTTTTGAGGAGAGGCGTGGATCTAAGACTAAGAAGTAAGAAATACCAACCTGAGCATTATTTTGCCATGAAAATCACTGCTTGGTCTCAGGTTGTGTGATTTCTCCTCTCTCTGTCTCCCAAGGTTTTCTTTTTGGATAAAAATTTGATTCGAGGGAGCAGGTTCTGGAACACTCTCTCTCTCTCTCTCTCACTCCTTTCGCTCTCAGTTTCTCTCTCTTCATTTAGTTATCATCCTCAACCAAACGCTAAGGTCACACGTTAATAACTCACTTTTATTATATAGTTATTAGTTAGTAGAGATGTGTCATTTTTGTCCTGTTTGCTGTTTGAGACATCGTCAACATTTTGCCTCATTTAAAAAAAAAAGAAAAAAGTCAACATCTTGCCTATTATTGATGCATGTGTCGCAATTCGCAAACCCAACTGGCGTTTCAGTTTCATCGTATCTGAGATAACACGTTGAATATATTTTTATAATAAATTTTTAGTAATCATTGTTATTATTAAGTAAAAAAAATTACTCCAATGCTAAATTTAAATTTAAACTAATAATAACTGTATTAATAGAATTTATTATAAAAATATAATGTAGGTTTGGATAGCAATTAATTCAGTGTCTGTGTTTTCAAAATGTTTTTTTTTTTTTTTCACATTTACCATTATAAACGATATATATACTGTTTATGTATTAAAAATATTAAAATAGATCTTATGATACTATTTATATATTTAAAATTTATTTTATTACAATATTTTTAATTCCAATTTTCAACTTCAGTCCAAATAAGCTTAATTCAAACAAACTCAGAGTATACGTATCAGTTTTCAAAGTTACAGAAATATTATATATTTTTACTGACTCTTTGCACTCTAGCTAAAACATGTTAGCTTTCAAGTTGGGATCTCCTCCGCCGCCGCCACCACCACTACCATCACTGACACAAGCAAAGAAACGTGGACGTTTCAGGGTTTTTGCTGGAAATTTTAAAACTGGTGCAGGCACAGCTGGTTCTGATGATGGGTTTCCACCATTTCTTCCTAAGGAGGTTGAGAAAATCAAAGACCCATTTGCTCGTTCCTTGGCTCAGCGGATTGAGAGGCTCCCTGTTAAAGTATGTATTCCTTTCTTCCCAAGGTCCGTTTGTTTTGCGCGTCTCACGTCCACGTTTTACGCGTTTTGCGTTTCAGCTTTTTTTTTTTTTTTTAAAATTTTTTTTTCAGCTCAGCGCGTTTTGCACTGTTTATGAAACATGACAGTGCAATCAGCATATGACGAAAAATGATTTTGTTTTTAATTGCTTTCAGCAGCGTATCCAAACGCAAACTACATTACATTAACAGGACCAATATGGTAGTTTTGCGATCAAGTTTTTATCTTGTTATTAGTGGGTTTTTCTTGGTGTTGCGTGGATTATCAATTTTTGTCATGTTAAATTACATGTTCTTCCAAGCGTAAGCTACTAGAGCATTCAACTATTTTATTAAATAATCATTTTTCATTTTTTGTTTATTATTATCTTCATAACGTGAGAGAGAGGGAGAAAAAGAGAAAGGAGAAGTTGATGATACAAGAGATGAGATTAAAAAAAAATTAAAATAATGAAATACAAAGCTACATAACATTGTGTATATTTACATAATTACTATTGCCGAACCGTGGGAGTGGTTGTAGGGAGTTAAATGCTGGTCTCTCAACAATCCCTCCCTTACAATGACACTCCTCTCTTCTGTTATTGGAATGACTCTGATACCATTTGTCGGACTGTGGGCTGCGTCATTTCACCTCAAAACCAATTGGTGATAATGAAGGCACATTCAAATCTTTTATGGCATTCAACATCATACAACATGGGCCTATTTTTAGAGTGGTTGTAAGGAGTCAAATTGTGTTCCCAACAACTTTAACAACTTTGCAAATTTACACTTGATTGATGTGAGTGATTTTGGAGGTTGAATGTGTAAATTTGACACTTTTTTTTTTCTTTCTATTATACACATTGATACAAATGCTCTTAGGAGATTAGCTATTAGGAGTTGGTAAGTTTATTGATTTAATTTAACACTCTCACTTCACTTGTGGCCCACTTGAGCTGCCATTAAATGGGGTCCAACTCATAGAAATTTATACTTAATCTTTTAAGATATGATGAATTTATTCATTTAATTTAACATGTCATGATAGGTTTTTGTCCTAAAGCATCCAAATTTTTTTTTTTTTTTACTAAGATGATAAGTTGAATGTCATGACAATCCATCAGAATACTTGTATTTTTACAGTCTCTAGTCAACTGAAACATTTTTTTTTTCTCGTGAGTGCCAATGGTTTTAATATATGTGACTTCTTGTGATTGTTTTACCATTTTGGCAAACTTCGAAAAAAAAAAAATTTTCAGAGTAGTTGTGTCCCTATCATTTTCTTGCCGTGGAATCCATATTCATGTCTATTTAAAGCTCCTAAGTGTAGCCTTGCAAATGGTCTTTTAGCAGTGGTACTTCTCATCTCAACCCTTTTGAGAGGTGGAATTCTCAGGATTGGTCAATCATGGGTAGTAATTTGTGATACAATGTCGAACCAGAATCATTAGACTAGATTGCCAAGAGCCTTGTAGCTTAAATGGTTGACATCTTCTCTCACCTCAACTGATTAGTTGAAGCTTTGAATGATATTACAGTGAGATATTCAATGGGAACTCTACTTATGGCGTTTTTCATTCACTAAGTTCCAATTTTGTGGCATTACTTACTTTGTGACTTTTATTTAATAAGACTCTTGGCCTGCTTCATATTCGGAGACTTTTGTGGCATGCCTGTTATAATTGCAGGTTGGATTCTCTGAAAGTTGTATAATGAGTAGTTGTGTGAAACCACTTATACAAAGTGAGACCAATCCAGTGGTTCTTCTCCATTGCTTTGACAGGTTTGAAATCACATGCAAGTCACACCTTGTCTTTAACATATATCATCTGCTGAACCTAGCTGGTTTATTATTATCATTATTGCTGTAATGATTGTTTTGTGTTGTTTTAGTTCTTGTTTAGAATGGAGGTGCACATACCCCTTGCTTGAGGAGGCTGGTTTGGAAGCTTGGGCCATTGATGTTCTTGGGTGGGGCTTCTCTGATTTAGGTTCATTCACCTGCCTTTGCACTTGTTTCTTCTGGATTTAAGTCATAGCATGCTCTTTAATAGTCTTTCTTTTTTCATGCTTGCCTGTACTAGAAAGGCTTCCACCATGTGATGTGGCATCCAAGCGTCACCACCTCTATCAGGTATTGGTCATTTAAATTTTTTACTCTTGGATTTTGTAAATGTTGTTTCTGTCACTTGGCTTTGCTGTATGACTGTATCATCAGTAGCAAATCTTTTTATCTGCATTCTCTATGTTGTTGTATATGTATGCTCTCGACATTGAGTCTTTTGATTTGTATTTCAGCTTGAAAATTATTTCTGATGGTTTGAAAATGAGGATTTGTTACATTGGCTAATTCTTATCAGAATTGAAATTTCACCATTGATGGGTGGTACTTGGAATTGCATTTCAGTACTTGAGCGTATTAATTTAACCATTTTTAAATTCTAGCTTTGGAACTCTTACATCAAAAGGCCAATGATACTAGTTGGACCGAGCCTTGGTGCTGCTGTTGCAATTGACTTTGCAGTCAATCATCCAGAAGCTGTAAGTTAATCCCTCCGACTGTGCTCGTTATTAGACCTCTCTGTATCTTGACATTCAACTCTCTAAACAGGTTTTATCATATAATTCAATAATAATTTTAGGGACAAGTGACTTTGGCCCCAAGGGAAGGGGATGGAAAGATTTAAACTAGTGACCTTCACTGCAGGAGTCGTGCCATCTCTTTGGGCTTAATATGTTTTCATTCTTGGATCTTTTGGTGGTACCTACTGTCATAGACTATCCAATAAAGACACTTCCTTGGAGCTTTGAGAAATTTAAGTTATGGGTAATTAAAAATAAATATAAATTCATTGCAGAAGGAGTCAGAATCAGAATGACAAGCTCTAGTTTGAATTGAGTAAATCTGAAAAAGTTTTCCCTTTGAGTTCTGCAATAATTAACAATGATCAAGTCCATAAAGTTTGGGATGGAAATTTCCTCTCCAATATGTGGAATGGCAGTGTAATGGTTGAGCTTGGATCAACCTCTGCTGTGCAGGTTGTTGGTTGAAAGCTGGCTTACTTCCAAATTACAGACCAAAATTTTGGGTCAGCAGACTATCGCTACATTGCTATTTTATTTTTTTATTAAGTTGCTAAACTAGGGAAGTAGCAAGCTCTATTTAGTAAGATGCTGACAACCTTAACTCTTTTTAATTGGATTGTATTTTATGTAATTAATTTTAATTTGAATGAACACCTACTAATGTACTTGCATATTCACATATATAAGATAAAAAAAAGAAACAGATTTCTAGCTGAAATGGAATCTGGCAGCAATTTAAAGTTTAGAATTTCTTTTCCTTGCAGTTGCTGCTGTCACACTCTAGCTTTTGCTCTTGCTACTATTTGTGCTTTGGTCTGATTCAATATTTACATTTCCTTGCCAAAAATGGCTGTGCATATGAGTTATGACATTCTTTCCCTAATTTACAGGTAGAAAAGCTGGTTTTGATTAATGCAAGTGTGTATGCGGAAGGCACAGGAGCACTAGCCAGGTTACCTAGATCTGTAGCATATGCTGGGGTGAGTCACCAAATCCAATAATAATTTTGTAAAAGACAGTGTTCCATAGTGAACTCCATTTTTTGGCTCATAAAGGTGATTGATTTTTGGAAGACCACATTCTGTAGTTACAAGGATGATTATATGCATACGATATGTTATCTGCTCATACATATTAAAATTCATGGCTTGCAGGCAGTGAATCTGATGGTTTTCATAGTAAAGAGAGACCATTTATCCCTTCATAGTTCCAATCATCTAGTTGTCCCTAAGCTCTCTTTTTTTCTTTTTCAAGATATGTCTATTGAAATTTGTAACTAAGGAATTTTACAGTCTGCACTAGAATTTATTAGACTTGCAGAACCTATCTCCATTGACACCAACGGTAATGGCCCTTTTTCTCGGTAAAGTGCTTGATTTATTTTTCTGAGTGGTGTTCTTAAATGAAACATGTGGAAGACGACTTGAAAGTTTGTTCTCTCTCCCGTAAGAGGGTTGCATACCACTCTTGAAATGTGAAAGCATTTATATGCAATTTTCTGATATATGGTTTTGTCTCCAATGTGGTCAAACTGAACTGCCTAAGAAAAAAATGTATTTGGAGCTTGCAAGTATTGTAAACATGTAGATGGAGTTGCATAAACAAAAATCACAAAAGAAGAATGATTTTATTTTTTGATTGGTAACGTAACACAAAAGAAGAACGTAACACAAAAGAAGAATGATTTTAGTAAAAAGAAAACAGAAAACACAAACCATGTTCAAAAGAAGATACGTAGCTACAATTATTAGATTTCATATTAACCATTCAATTGCTTGTGTTCTGTTTCATTCTCATTATTTTTTAGTTTGATGATACCATAAACATACCAGTTTTCTTGATTTATTGTGAACACTGAGCACATCATTACAGAATATTATATAGCTTTATAATGGCAACACCGTTATTCAATCATCAAATTATTAAAGAGCTTATCCCTCTGTAACCTTCTTATTTGTACGGGCCAGGTTTCTTTGTTGAAAAGCATCCCATTACGCCTTTATGCAAATATATTGGCCTTCAATGGCATTTCGTTAGCCACAGTAGTAGATTGGACCAATGTAAGTATTATATTTTTCAGTTGGCAGTGATGAGATTCCCTTTTTTCTTTTGTTGGTCAGACATTAATGAGAATTGGGAATCAATGTAACATTAAATTTTCTCTTGGCTCATTTTTATATCTTCCATCAAATGGCGGTGATATTCCTGTATTACAAGCTAGGTGGGACGCTTACACTGTCTGCTTCCTTGGTGGGAAGATGCAACCATCAACTTCATGAGTAGCGGGGGCTACAATGTTATTGCCCAAATAAAACAGGTATGGTTGGGCCAGTTTAATAGATGCACATCTGAAGTAGCATATGATTCCTTAAGGCCCGGCAGGCAATAAACAGCTCCCATTAATTTCTGTTTAATTTTATCAGTTGAAAATGTTCCAAGTTGTTCTTGGAAAGATATAGGGTCAGGAAAGGAACTGCTTAGTAATGTTTGTTCCTAAGAATTTACAGGCATTTTCTTTTCTTTATTACTTCTGAACCAAAGTAAACATTCTAGAGAAAGAAAGCTAGATTTTTGGTAAAAGCATGAATAGAAAGTTGATGCTTTCCTTCAAAACGATTCAAGTTGATGAGACTGCAGGAACAAAAAAACTACACAGCTGTCTTATCATGTCCATATTTTTATTTTGCAGTTAAAGCAGAAATCACTTCTCATTTGCGGCGAGTGCGATCATATAGTCAACTACAAGCAAGTGGTGGTTAGTTTTTTATTTTATTTTATCACATATGAGGTCATTATTCAATAATGATTATGCCATAAAATAGAATTTATGTAGGGAATGAAATGCCTCTTAAAGATTTCCTATCATTTAAAAACCAATAGGCCACCAATGCCCTGTGATCTGTCAGCTGCTATTGTTATCAGTAAGCTACTAGTGCATTTCTGTCTTCTATTTGGCAATTAAGAAGCACATGTTTCAGCTAGGCTATTATATTTAAATACACGGGCCAACTTCCATTCTATGTTCAACATGGTCCTTGCATCCATTTCCATTATATGGGTTTCCATTAAGCCCTACAAATGACGTAATTTAGAAATTTCTTTTCTATTTTACTGTTATCTCTCTCTCTCTCTCTCTCCCATTTCTTCATTTTCTCTTCAACAATCACTCCTCCTTTATTAGCAATAGATGTGTGCATGGGTTGGGTTTTAAGGTATTTTTCAGCCTATTCTGACCTTCTCAGAAGGGGAAATTGTTAAATTTTTGGGAGAAAACATATTAGGTTTCTTAATAACCCTAACACTGATTATATTATTTTTAAATCCTATACAAATTACAGATGTACCTACTGACAAAAGGAAAGAAAATTACACATTGAATAGAGTTCGGACTCTATATTCTAACACTCCCTGCCAAGCTGGGGCATAGGTCTTGCCCATGCCCAACTTTCTCAAAATGGTATGAAGATCTCTATGTGAGATTTCTTTAGTTAATATGACTGCTAGTGGCTCTCCTGTTTTCACAAATGGGTATGATCATGCCATAATCTAGCTTCCCCTTAATGAAATGCCTGTCAATTTCAACATGTTTAGCACTATCATGTTGTACAGGATTGTGAGCAATATTAATAGTAGCTTTGTTGTTGATATATAATCCCATAGATTCCTGTGTATTAAATCCCAACTCATTCAACATCATCTTTACGCATTTCAGTTTGCAAATATCACGAGTCATAGTACGAAACTCAGCCTTTGCACTGGACTTGGCTACAACTGCATGTTTTTTGCTTCTCCACGTGACCAACTTACCTCCAACAAAGGTGCAACATCTTGAGGTGGATTGTCTATCTCTACTAGAGCCTGCCCAATTTGCATCATTATAGGACTCTATTGATAAGTGATCATGATTAGAGAAGAGTAATCCTCAACTAGGAGCTGATTTCAAATAACTGAGGATATAGTAAACCAAATACATATGTGAAACTCCGAGGTGCATGCATTAATCTGGCTAACCACACTGAGAGAGTAGGCAATATCTGGATGAGTGTGAGAAAAATAAATCCGTCTCCTAACTAAATGTTGGTATCTCCCTTTATCAACCACTACACCTTCAGGATCTTCATCCAATCTATGATTCCGCTCAATCAGAGGACATATTTCCATGGGATATGAATATATACCTTGCCTGGACCTTCCTACTTCTTTACTTGGGAAGTATTTCAAATCTCCAGGTCCTTTATTTCAATTTCCCTAGTTAAATGTCCTTTCAAGCCTCTTACTTCCTCAGGACCATCACCTTTTACAAATATATCATCAACATAAACTATAGGAGCAGTAACCTTATATTAAGGCTGGTGCCTGATAAACAAGGTGTGTTCACTTTGAGCCTGCCTGTATCTGTAACCCCACATGGCCTGGCTAAACCGTTAAAACCATGCTCTGGGAGATTGTTTCAAACTATACATGATTTCTTCAATCTGAATGCCTTCATGAGTTGAGGGTTTTGTCAAACTTGGAGGAACATCCATGTACATCTCCTTTTTAAATCATCATAGAGGAAGTCATTTTTTACCACCAGCTGATTCAGTGTCTAGATCAGATTGGTTGCTAATGGGAAAAGGATACATATGGAATTCATGTGTGAACCCCATTGTAACTACTCTAGCATTGTACCTCTCTATGGACCCATTTGCCTTGTGCTTAACTGAATAACTGTATACACCAACTTGCAACCTGCTGGTCTTTTTTCCTTTAGGCAACTCAACGAATTCCTAAGTACATGTCTTTATCACAGTTTGGATAATGTGTACATTTTACTAGTTGCTGGTGCAAATATGATGCAGAGGCTGCACTGTGAGCTTCAGGATGCAATTATGCGGTTAATACCAGATTGTGGTCATCTCCCTCATGTTGACAAGCCTAGCTCTGTTGCGAAGTTAATTGCAGAATTTTCTCAAGGGGATTGCCACTGAGAGGCCTATTGAAGATGGGAAAAACTTGTTGCACACAGTGTGTGCAAATATTACACTCTGCCCAGAACAACTGAAAACATGACATTAAAACAACTGAAAACATGACATTAAAACAACTGAAATTGTGACTTAAAGTCACGTTTTCAGTTGTTTTGGGCAGTGTACATTTGCAAACAGTGTGTGTAATAAACACTATCCATTAAAGATTTAGCTGAAAACTTATACTTCTAAAATGCATACCATTTTATCTTACTTTGCATATAAAATTCTGGTGTACGGTATCGTATCAATGACCTCATCTCGAATTTATCAAAAAGAAGAAAAAATACCTCATCTCTGATTTTTACTCTTTACTTCAATCATAACTCTAGCTATTGATAGGGTTTAAATTTTAAATATATATATATATATATATTTTATGATAATAGAGACTGTAAATGAAAGGTTAATATTCATTCTTTTAAGAGATACCATAATATTTCAAACCTTTGGCTCCAGATTGCTCTTTATCAAGATTTTTTATTTTTTATTTTTATTTTTTATAATTATTTAGTCAATTTAATAAAATCTGGAGGGTGCATAAAAACAACATGCGCAAGATTATTTGGGATGTAACCTGAGTACACAAGATAGATGGAATAAGGAAACATAGATACAACAGAAGGTGGCCCGTAGGCTTGTATCTTTATATCAACTAATTTCGGGGCAACAACAAATGTCACAAACAGCTTTGGTAGGTGAGTAGGATCACTTAGGATCGTTTCACAGATTCTATATAGATTGGGAAAATAACTCAGTAATTTCAAGAAAAATGAACAAATAAAATTCAAAACTCATTTTCAATCTTAATAGGTTATTTTATTTTTGAATTGATAGATACAATGGGGGAGGAGAGATTAGAACCCTAGACGGCTCTTATGAAAATGTCAGGAGGTAAATGCATTAATTTCTAGTTCCAAGTACCAATTTTTTTGTAGGAAGCGCACTAATTATTAATATAAAAGAGGAAGTCATATGGTTTTTATCCTTTTTTTTATTTTTGCTCACAATAAGTTGAGAGGAAAGATTGAAATTTAGGTTCTTCTAGGCAATGTCACCGTACACAAAAACCTTGATAATTTATGTGGTTATATCTTTTTTTTCTAAAAATTTATATATATAAAAAAAAAAAATGATTTGGAATATAACCCGCTTACTCAAGTTTTCTTGCTTTAGCAACCATTAACCATTGAAACAAAAATTAATGCACACAATAAAAAATATAGAAAATAATTATGCGACTAAGTTAGTCATAAGACTCCATAATAATTACATATTTTAAAGATTATTCAAGCAATATATTCCTATCCTGAATTATAGCAATCATAATAGTTTTTACATTTCCTCTGTTTTTTAATCACACCTAATATATTTAATTTTCAAACATAATAGCACCAACTAATTAATATTTAAATGGAATTCATAATTCATTTTGTACTCATCGAACTTTTACACTACAGTGCATTTTCCATTTTTCTAAGACCATCCACTGTAACTTGCTGAAGTGGGGTCGACTGAAAACGTGGTTGAATGCCATCCTTTTAGACACTTTAAAAGGTAATGAATGATTGAAAACACAATTAGTTCCCATGAATCTGAAAATAGAAAATGCAGCTTTCTTTCAACTTTCAACGCGCTTGAATTTTTCTCCCATAATAAGTACTGGTGTTAATGTCTGATGTTTGCGTCCACCTGCATCACATGAAGTAAATGCCATAACATGTCCCAGGAATGTATGTGTACTTCTAAACACCACTCGTACGTTCATTAAAAAAATAAACACCACTCCTACCAAAATATCTCTGAAAAGAAGTACCACTAGTCTACTACTTCACTCTCT
The DNA here is from genome assembly GCF_001633185.2 of Quercus lobata. NCBI lineage: Eukaryota > Viridiplantae > Streptophyta > Magnoliopsida > Fagales > Fagaceae > Quercus > Quercus lobata. The sequence goes on from NC_044905.1 coordinate 67,688,833, forward strand.
GATATCCCATTATGATCATGGCTGTCAAGTTGGGGTCTTCACCACTACCACCACCATTAATGGGGATGACCGTGGCAAAGAAACGTGGAAGCGTAAGGGTACTTTTGGGTTGTAATAAAACTGGTGCTGACACTGGTTCTGCTGGTGGGTTTCCCTCATTTCTTCCTAAGGAGGTTGAGAAAATCAAAGACCCATTTGCTCGTTCTTTGGCTCAGCGAATAGAGAGACTCCCTGTAAAAGTATGTATTCCTTTTATTTCCATATTACATTACATTACAGGACCATGGAACTGGAACTGTACTTAGTATTGAGATCAAGTTTTTTCTCTTGGTCTTGGGTGGATGATCAATTTATATATATTTGTCCTGATGGTTTTTTTTTCGTATTAATTCATGTGTGTTAAGTATAAGTAATATAATAAGAGCATCCATAATAAAAATTATTTTAACATGTTAGGCTTATGGTTAAGTGATTAAATTCACCACTTTCTAATAGTTTAAGTTGTTGGGACAATCGGTAATTTAACATAGTATCAAAGCAGGAGATCTTAAGTTTGATCCCTAGCTTTACTCTACCTCCCATTTAAAATGTTAAATTCCTACTTGTTGGGCCCCCACTTATTAAGGGGAAGTTTAGGGTCGGTAATTTAACATACCAAGATGAGTAGTTCAATGTCATGAAAATCCAGCAGAATAATTGTATTTTTACAGTCTCTGTAGTCAACTGAAACTTTTTTTTTTCCCTCACTAGTGCAGATGGTTTTAATATGTGTGACTTCTTGTGATTGGTTTACCATTTTTGCAAGCTCTGAAAAAAAGAAAAGAAAGTAGTTGTGTCCCAATCACTCTCTTGCTGTGGAATCCACCTTCATGTCTATTTAAAATCTTAATACTTGATTATCAAAAAGAAAGAAGAGAAAAAAAACTTAATACTCAATAGTAGCCTTGCAAATGGTCTTTTAGCCGTGGTACTTCTCAGCCATTTTGAGAGGTGGAATTCTCGGGATTGGTCAATCATGGGTGGTGATCTCTGGAGTTGGCTATCTGATATTTACAACGTGGACTTAAGAAACATTGACTAGATTGGCTGAAGTTTTGGATGACATTACTGTGAGATGTTTGATGGGAAATCTACTTATGAGGTTTCTCATTCACAAAGTTCCAATTTTGTGACATTGTTTACTTTTTGACTTTAAATTGATGAGACTCTTGGCGTACTTCATATTCGGAGACTTATGTGGCATGCCTGTTATAATTGCAGGTTGGGTTCTCTGAGAGTTGTATAATGAGTAGTTGTGTGAAACCGCTTATACAGAGTGACATCAATCCAGTGGTTCTCCTCCATTGCTTTGACAGGTTTGAAATTAAATGCAAGTCGTGCCATGGCTGTAACATATTTCATCTGATGAATTTTATTTTTTTTTTCACTTTTTTTTTTTTTTCTGTCATGATTATTTTGTGTATTTCAGTTCATGTTTAGAATGGAGGTGCACATACCCCTTGCTTGAAGAGGCTGGTTTGGAGGCTTGGGCCATTGATGTTCTTGGGTGGGGCTTCTCTGATTTAGGTTGGTTCACCTGCCTTTGCTCTTGTATTTTCTTGATTTAACTTATAGCATGCTCTTTAATAATCTTCCCTTTTTGATGCCTGCCCTTACTAGAAAGGCTTCCACCATGTAACGTGGCATCCAAGCGTTACCACCTCTATCAGGTATTGTCAAGTAAATCTTTTACTCTTGGATTTTGTAAACTCTGCTTCTGTCACTTGGCTTGGCTGTATATCAGCAGAAAAATCTTTTTATCTCTATTCTCCATATTGTCATATATAATATGCTCTTGACCATTGAGTCTTTTGATTAGTATTTCGGCTTGAAAATTATTTTTGATGATTTTTCAAATGAGGATATGTTACATTAGTGACTTCACTTCTCAGTAAAATTGAATTTTCACAATTGATAGTGGTAATTGGAATTGAATTTCAGTACTTGAGAATGTTAATTTAACCGTTTTTACATTCTAGCTTTGGAAGTCCTACATCAAAAGACCAATGATACTGGTTGGACCAAGCCTTGGTGCTGCTGTTGCAATTGACTTTGCAGAGAATCATCCAGAAGCTGTAATTATTTCCCTCCAACTGCTCTTGTTATTAAACCACAGGCGCTGTAATGTTTGAGAATCACATATTTCCCTTTCGATATTTTGACATTCAACTGTCTCAGCTGTTTTTATTATACAATGCAATATATTTGAATTTTGATTTTGGAGGGGGTTTGGGGGGGGGGGGGGTGAGTGAGTTTGGGTGCAAGAAGAAGGGGAAGGGCAGATTTATACTAGTAACCTTTGCTTCAGGAGGTGTGGTACCTCTTTGGGCTTATTATACCATAGACCATCCTATTCAGGCACTTCCATTAAACATTTCAAATTTCCATGGAGCTTTGGGAAATTTTAAGCTATGCTTAATTAAAATTCAATGCAGAAGAAATCAGGAATCAGAATGACAAGGTCTAGTTTGAACTGAGTAAAAAAAGTTCTCTCATTTTCTGCAGTAATAAACAATGAGTAAGTCTATAAAGTTTGGGATGGCAAATTCCTCTCCAATATGTGGAATGGGAGGGTAATGGTTGAGAGTGGATCAACCTTTTCTGTGCAGATTGTGAGTTGAAAACTGATATGCTTCCAAATTGAAGACCAAAACTATTGGGTCCCCACACTCATTGCTACATTGGTATTTTATTTTGTTAACAAGGTGCTGAACTAGGGAGGCATTGAGCTCTTTCTAGCAAAAAGCTGAAAACCTTAGCCCTTTTAATCGGATTGTACTTTATGTAATTCATTTTAACTTGAATGAATTCCTACTAATGTACTTGCATATTCACAAATATAAGATAAGAACATGAACAGACTTCTAGCTGACATGGAGGCAATATGGAGTTTAGAATATCTGGTCTATTAAAGTTGCTGCTCTCATTCTCTAGCTTTTGCTCTTGCTCCTATTTCTTCTTTGGTCTGACCCTATATTTAGGTTACTTAGCCAACAATGGCTGTGCTTATGACATTCCCTCTCAAATTTACAGGTAGAAAAGCTGGTTTTAATTAATGCAAGTGTATATGCAGAAGGCACAGGAAACCTATCCAGGTTACCTAGAATGTTAGCATACGCTGGGGTGAGTCACCAAATCCAATAATATTGTTAAAAACAGTGCTCCATAGTGACTGTCATATTTGGATCATAAAGTTTATTGATTTTCAGAAGAGCATATCATGTAGTTAAGGTATTATATATGCATACAATATGTGAATCTGCTCATACATGTCAAGAGGCTTAACAGGCAGTGAATGCTGATATTCTTCACAGCCCAAGAGACCATTTATCTTGTCTTAGTTGCAATATTCTAGTTATCCTCATCCCTTCTTTTTACTTTTTCAAAATATATCCATTGAAATTTGTAACCATGGAACTTCACAATCCGCAATGCCTCTTCAGTATTACAAAAGTATTTGATGCAGCAATGCGGGAGGCTCAAAGAGAAATCTATTATTTTATTTTGCAAGTCAATTGTATATTTATTGGTCAATTGTCTTTCATTTTAGGTTCTAGTACTTTATTAGGTTAAAAACTGAAAATAGAATAAAATCTCATAATAGCTCAACATCAAATTAGAAACAATCTGGACCATTGGAATCAATTTGCATCAATCTTGTGTTTGCACCACCTAGATTGTATTTCTTTTTTTACTAGAGTTCTTAAATGAAACAGATGGAAGTTGACCAGATATTTCCTTCTCTATCACAGAAGAGAGGTCACATACCACTCTTGAAATGCAAAAGGATTCATATGCAATTTTCTGAAATATGTTTCTGCTCCCAAATTAGTAAAATTGAAATGCTTGAGAAAATGTGTTCGTTGCATGCAAGTATTGTAAACATGTAAAAGATACTGCAAAAGCAAAAAAAAATCTTTGAAAAAAGAAAAGAATAATCTATATTCTATATGGACACAATTTAGGTATAGTACCTTAGGTGCTGTTTCTTAGGTTCTCCTTTTAAGATTCAGCCATGTAACTACTTAATTAAAAAATACACTTTCATCCCATGAGAAAAAATTTACATGACAAAATCTTAAAAGGGAAACTTAAAGAACAGCACCTAAGTACTGCCTAATTCTTGCCCATTCTATATAATACTAAAAGCTGAAGTATAACATTTATTATTATTATGCTCACGTTGAGTCACATCAGCGGCCATGTCATTACTTTCTTTCTAGTAATAAATTAAATTATTTTATTTCCATTCTTTTTCTATTAGGGTATGTTTGGTATGCTGTAATAACTTCTGTAATGGAATAATTATTCATGTGTAATAGCAATTTGGCCATTTGGTTGTATCTTTATTACATGGATTAGTTATTACATTTGATAATTATTCTTTAAATTGAAGAATAAATATTCATCTTTAAAATTGATGTAATAGCTATTCTTTAGTGCATATAATAGTTTTTAAAATCAACATATTTTCAAAAATATAGAGTTTTCTTATACGTTATCTTTTACAAACTTTCCATATGTAACAACCAAATTTATGGATATCCATTACAATGTCTTCTATTTCCAGTAATAAAGATTATTATTCCTAATGTAATCTACATTCAGTATACCAAACGTACCCTTAGTTTTTTAATGATTCCACAATTTTCACTTCAACTTCCATAACAACCCTAACTCCCCTCTCTCCATTCCTTTCAACTTCCCATGCTCTTTAATGCTGTAGACTCTCCCTCTCCTCCTATCTTGGCTCTTCATCTTCTCATTGAATCCAACTAGTTCATACCTGTTCAGTAGCCATCACCATCTCTATAAAATCAAAGAAATGATATATAAACCATTAGATGCCCTCTATCTCTCATAACTGGAAGATGAATGGTTTTAAATTTAGCTCCTGCCAAAAAAGAGCTCATTTCAAAGCAGTAATCCTATATTCTTGAGTGGGTATATCGCTTTGTTCCTTAAAATCATACTGTATGTCAAGTCTGATTTATATATTAGAGTATTATGTGTTTTTATTTTTTATTTTTATGTCTCTTTTACTATGATTTGCTGTCAATCAAAATGGCTTGCTCTCTATTTCAATGCTAAATGTAATCCCAAAATTTGGGATTCTATGTTTCCACGTGTTTGATAAAATGACAACGAAAAGGATTTAAAAAAAAAAAAAAAAGATGGTCATGTAGAAGAACAAATGTTGAAGAATACTATTATGTTAGTAAACTTCATTCATAAATGAGTTTTCAACGCTATGAAAAAATCCTAAGGTGTGTTTCATTGGATTTATTATAGTAATGAATATAGTAAAAACTAAAAAGAATATTAGGCAACAATAATTTTGATTCATTATCCTCTTCTCCATTAACATTTTCTAGCAGTTGTTGGTTTTTTTTCCCCCTTTATCACTTGGATTTCAGAATCATCAATCAAACAATATATATATATAAAAGTGGAGACTTCATGCGGGAAAATATGAGGTTTTGCCATGTGGCGCATTCTATGAAGAGAATTGAAATATTCTTAAATCACGTTAGAGATAAGAACAAATTTAAAAATAAGGACTCTTTATTTCTTTTGGTTTAAATGTTTCAAGACTACTTTTTATTACATTTTTTATTCAATGTTTTAAGACTATTATTTCTTTTATTTGGTTCAATGTTTCAAGATTTTTCCTCTTTCTCACACATAAAAAAACTCTTTGCATTTCTATTCATTCTTTTCACTTCTACTCCTTAATATACACATTCCCACAACAACCGTTTATGCTATCTCATCTCAAATACAGTTAGACAAAAACTTCAGCCTTTCAAAGACACGTACATAACTTCAACATTGTGGTACCATTTGATTCTAACTCGTGTGAGTAGGCTATGACCAAAGAAGGGGGATTGCATTTTTTATTTAGTGATGGTAGCTTACGGTTTTGATGTTGAAGTTGGATGTTGTGGATTTTGTGAAGGTTGTGATTTGCTTTGAGTCTTTGGGTGTTTGAGATTTTGGTTTGGGAAAGTAATAAATGTATTTTGTTTTAGAACTAAAGAAAAAAAAAAAACTTTCTAATTGATTATTTATGTAGTTAACTATTTTTTATTTTGTGTTATAACTCATAATTTGTAGGGTTTATTTTTCTATTTTTGTTATTTTTTTATTTTTAAACTATTGTTTTGTGCGGTATGAGCCATAGTAATAAAAATAAAAATTGATGATGATTTCAAAGTATTTTCTGCTTTTTTTAAAAGGATATGGGAAACCAACTAAAAACAATTAAATTTTGATAAATTGATGTGTTTTTAGCCAATTTCTCTTTATTTACATTCTCTTTATGTTGATACTTAAAAATGATTTCCTTAATTTCATTGAGATAGTGAATTGGGTGTTTGCGATTGAGGTCTCCATATTTTGTTGTGAGAATAGAGTGGTTGATGTTGAAGTCGGATGTTATGGATTTTGTGAAGGTTGTGATTTGCTTTAAGTCTTTGGGTGTTTGAGATTTTGGTTTGGGAAAGTTATAAATGTATTTTATTTTAGAACTAAAGAAAAAGAAAAAGAAAAACATTCTAATTGATTATTTGTTTTATAACTCATAATTTGTAGGTTTCTTTGTAGGTTTTAATTTTAATTAATTAATTAATTAATTTATTGTTGTTTTGTGCGGTATGAGCCATAGTAATAAAAATAAAAATTGATGATGATTTCAAAGTATTTTTCACTTTTTTTTAAAGGATATGGGAGTCCAACTAAAAACAATTAAATTTTGATAAATTGATGTGTTTTTAGCTACTTTCTCTTTATTTAATTACGTTCTCTTTATGTTGATACTTAAAAATGATTTCCTTAATTTTATTGAGATAATAAATTGGGTGTTTGCGATTGAGGTCTCCATATTTTGTTGTGAGAATAGAGTGGTTGATGAAGTGTTTGGTAAGTTGCTTAAATTTATGTAATTTTAGAATATATAAATATTTTATGCTTTAAATTCTTATTTATAGATTTCAAAATCATTTAATTAGTTAAAAAAAAAAATCTAATTAATTTTAACGGTAAATATTATAATATGTTATAGTCTTACAGTGTTATACAAATTTTTTAATAAAATATGAATTAAGAAAATCAAGTTTTAAAGTATTCAATAATATTGTGAGCAAATATAAATATTATATAACAAAATAAGTACTATATGTAGGTCTTAATATATATATATATATATATATAAATGATTTCAAAAGAAATTGTAAAATAGTCTGTGCATCGCACGGGACATCATCTAGTTTGAAATAAAGAATAAAGATTTGCATAACGTGCACTTCATATTGAGGTGTGTCGCACCAAAAAAATAACAAGACATATAATATACTTAAATTACAAATAATTTTTATTTTCATTATCCACATCATCTTTGTCAAAATAGAATAAACTATCTAAAAATTTTGTGACTATAATAATAAGAATAATAATAGAGTTGGGTTCAAGTTACACCTGGTGTAATTCTAAGCAGTGTTACACCATCTAGTAACTTATTATTGTATTAATATTTTGAAAATCCAACCGTTGAATTACATATTCTATATGTTCTTAACATGCATGCCAATTTTCATATAAATCGGATGCTATTTACCATTTGATCCTTATACTCATCTTTTATGCATTATTTTAAACTACAAAAATTTGAATTTTAACAATTGATTGATGACATAGTTATTAATTTTTGATTTCCTTGAAATTTTGCAAGCATGAAGAATATATGAAGATAATGTAATCTAACGGTGGATTTGTCAATATTCGCATCCAATTAAAAAATATTGGGTGGTGTAACATTGCTTAGAGTTACACCGGGTGTAACTTGAACCCAACTCATAATAATAATAATAATAATAATAATAATAATAAAATTCTTGTCTAAAACGGTTCACTAAATATAGAAGTCATCAAACATGATAAGGATGACTCTTTGTTTGCCTAGGTAATACAAACGTATGAATATATGAGCATGTTCTCTATTTTTTTAATTACTTTAAATTACAATCAATTGTCTTCTCCTCCATTATATTAGAAAAAAGAATTTAGGTTTTAATCATTTTTTTATTATTACTTAGTATCAATAAATCACAATAATCATTCAAATAATAGTTACTTTCTTACTCATCTAGATATATATGAACAAATCAACATACTATAACATGGAGTCCACAAGTATAGGAGTAATATTCAAGTCTGATTTATATATTACAGTATTATGTGTTTTTATTTTTTATTTTTATGTCTCTTTTACTATGATTTTCCGTCAAGCAAAATGGTTTGCTCTCTATTTCGATGCTAAATGAAACGTAAGATTTGCAATTCTATGTTTCCATGTGTTTGATAAAATGACTAAAAATTATTCAAAAAAAAAAAAAAAAAAAAACAAAACAAAACAAAGATGGTCATGTAGAAGAACAAGTAGGAAGAACAAATGTTGAAGATTACTATTATATTAGTAAACTTCATTCATAAATGGGTTTTCAATGCTATGAAAAATTCCTAATGTGTGTTTTATTGGATTTATTGTAGCAATGAATATGGTAAAAAGAATATTAGACAACAATAATTTTGATTCTAATTTTGATTCATTATCCTTTCTTCGTTAACATGTTCTAGTAGTTGTTAGTTTTTCCCCCTTTACCATTTGGATTTTAGAATTTGAAATAAAGAATAAAGATTTGCATAACATATACTTCACATTGGGGTGCGTCACACCAAAAAAATGACAAGGTAAATAATATACTTATATTACAAATATTCTTTATTTTCATTATCCACATCATCTTTGTCTAAACAAAATAAACTATCTAAAAATTTTGTGACTCTAGCGCAATAATCAAATTCCTATCTAAAACAGTTCACTGAATATAGAAGTCATCAAACACTATAAGAATGACTCTTTGTTTGCCTAGGTAATACAAACATATGAATATATGAGTATGTTCTCTATTTTTTTAATTACTTTAAATTACAATCAATTGTCTTCTACTCCATTATATTAGGAAAAAAAATTTAGGTTTTAATTTTTTTTTATTACTTAGTATCAATAAATCACAATAAACATTCAAATAATAGTTACATTCTTACTCATCTAAATATATATGAACAAATCAACATACCATAACATGGAGTCTACAAGTATAGGAGTAATATTCAACTACACAAAAATTTACACTAAGATTTGTCTTCTTTTCATTTTCTACATTTTTTATGTCAATTTAAATTCATTGTTTTTGTAAAACCATGTTTACTCTACACTATTTGATTATGAAGTTTCTAGGGCATATATATATATATATATATATATGAAGGCTGATTTAAATGATTTCTTGACAAATCTTTTTTGAATAATTTAATAAGTTAACGTTATATATCTTTGGTTATTTTTTTTAGTAATGGTACTTTATTAACTTATTTGGTAAGAATTTTCTTTTAGTGATTCACAAAATGATCCTTATTGAATTATTATTATTATAAGTTTTTTACTTTAAAATAACTTTAACCATAAAATGATCATTAAAAATATTCCCGAGCATCACGTGAGTTTATGACTAGTTTTAATAAAAAGGAAACAAATATTGTAAACAAGTAAAAGGAATTGCAATAAAAGAACACAAAAAAGGGAGAGAATATATTTAGTAAAGGGAAAGAAAAAATACAAATCACGGCCAAGAGCTTTGTGTCTCAATAGCATTGCCTAGTCCCCCTTATGTGGAGAACCTAAATTTGAATCCCCTTCACTTCACTTGTTAATGAAAAAAAAAATGTTGAAAAGAATAGACGTAGCTATAATTACAAAAACATTAACATGTCTTAGTCCCTTATTTTGGGGTCGGCAATGAATCCTCAACAAATTAGTCAGTGTTGACCACATGTATTTTTTTCCACCATTCTATTCTATTTGAAGTCATACTCTTTGTTAACTATTTAATTGTTTGTGTTCTATTGTTCTATTGCTTTGTCATTACTTTTTAGTTCAAGGACACCATAAACATAACAGTTTCCTGATTTGCTGTGGACACTGGGCACATCATTACAGGAAATTATTTAGCTTAATAATGGAAACCATCTTTATTCAATCATCCAAAATATTAAAGAGCTTATCCTTTTCTTATTTATATGCATCAGGTTTCTTTATTGAAAAGCTTCCCATTACGCCTTTATGCAAATACATTGGCCTTCAATGGCATTTCCTTAGCTACAAGCTTGGATTGGACAAATGTAAGATTATTCTCTTTTTTCAATCAACAGTGATGAGATTCCCTTTTTGTTTTGTTGCTCTTACACTAATAAAAATTGAGAACTAATGCAATAATAAATTTTCTCCTGGCTAATTTGTATATCTTTAATGTACTGGTGGTCATGTTCCCGTATTACGAGCAGGTGGGACGCTTACACTGTCTGCTTCCTTGGTGGGAAGATGCAACCGTCAATTTTATGATTAGCGGGGGCTACAATGTTATTGCCCAAATAAAACAGGTATAGATATGTACATCTTAAGTAGCACATCCCTCTTAAGGCCTGACAGGCATTAAACAGCTCCCATTAATTTCTGTTTTTAATCAGTTGGCAAGTGGTTCTTGGAAAGGTATAAGGTTAGGAAAGAAACTTCTGAGTTGTGCTTGTTCCTAAGAATTTAAAAGCCTTCTCTTTTCTTCATTACTTCTCAGAACCAAATAGAGGGTAAATGTTCTAGTCAAGTTATATTTTTGGTAAAGGGATGATTAGAAGGTCGATACTGTGCCTTCAAACAAATTCAATTTATGACAGCTTCAGGAACAAAAACAAATTACACAGTTGTGTTAACATGCTGTCTATATTTTTATTTTACAGTTAAAGCAGAAAGCACTAATCATTTGCAGTGAGCGCGATCAGATAGTCAACTACAAGCAAGCAGTGGTTAGTTTTAGCTTTCAGCCTTTTTACATATGAAATCATAAAATAGAATTTCTTTGTGGAATGGACTTGCATCTTAAAATTTTCCTATCATTTTAAAACCAAAAGACCACCAATGTCCTTTGATCTTAAAACTGCCCCTAATTTGTCAGCTACCATTGTTATCTGGTAAAATATAAAAAAAAAAAAAAATGTCAGCCACTAGTGCATTTCTGTCTTCTTTTTGATAATCAAGAAGCACTTGTTTCTATTAGCCCAAAAATTTAAATACAGACTAATGTTGGCCTAATGCTTTTAGCTTCTTTTCATTATTATTATTATTATAATTATTTAAACTAATTGTAAGTTCAATTAGTGTATAAAACACTATAAATGTTTAGACCCCAAATTTACAAATAACCAATTCAAGCTTAATGTCAAATAATTAATGTGTGGAATATGAACATAACCTTAAAACAAAATTGATAAACAATCTAAATCAAATAAAATCACATTCACAGCAGAAATTAAATGGAAAAGATTAAGTGAAGAGAGATACAAACACAAGGACAACACACGATGTGTTATCGAAGAGGAAACCGAAGCCTTCGGCGTAAAACCAATCCGCTACTCTCCAAGCGGTAAATAATCTACTAAAGAATTTAGTTGGGATACATGAATAGCAGAAGATTCTCCAAGCCTAATCTACCCAATGTACTTAAGCCCTCTAAGCTCCTACTCCAACGAGGTTACGCCGAATCTATTTTTTCTTTAACTTCCCGGATTCTGCTACTTGACCATAGCATCAACGAATATGAAATTAGTCCCTTCTTAACTGCTTCCCAAACACCAAATGGCATTCTCACAGATATAGGTATGGTGAGAAAAGGTTTTGGTAATAGCAGAAGATTCTCCAAGTCTAATCTACCGAATGTACCTAAGCCCTCCAAGCTCCTACTCCAACGAGGTTACGCCGAACCTATTTCTTCTTTAACTACCCCGATTCCGCTACTTGACCATAGCATCAACCAATATGAAATTGGTCCATTCTTAACTGCTTCCCAAATACCAAATGACATTCTCACAGATATGAGTATGGTGAGAAAAGGTTTTGAAGAGTCTCTATGTGAAGATTGGGGATGAATCAATCTTGTTTTTCTCTAGGGTTTCTCTCTCAAAATTCTCTCTGGAAACTCTTTATATTTCTTGGGTATAAGGGTCTATATATAGTGGGGTGAGAAAGGAATGCGAAGAGTCAGTTTTTCCCAAACAGAGTGGTTTGGCGACTTGGCCTCGCGACTGGACTAAGACGCGAGTTCAAGTTGCGAGCTAACGGCCTGGCCAGCTTGGGACTTTTGTCCTGTAGTGCAACAGCTGGCATGACTCTTCAGCTCCCCTGCACACTTCACACGTGTGCTGCAGTTGGTGGCTTGCCAGTCGCTAGTCAGCCGCGAGTCCCAGCTGCGAGTCTCTGCATCGTTGCACAATCTTGAGCATTTCTTCACACTTTCTCACTCACTACCCTTACATGATTCCCACCTAAATACAGGGTTACTAATTGCTAAAATACAAGCAAATTTGACATGGAATAAAACCAATAAGATGGTTGATAAAATTCAACCTTACACTAATTTATCTAAAACAAATGTATAAATAATTTTGTGCATGAGAAGAAAAAAGTTGCTTTGCAAAAGCTTTTCTCCCTATAAACTTTAATGCAATGGCTGTTAGGCTAAAACTCTGTTTCAACAATTACCTTCAACAAAACTTCGAGAAAGAGAAGCAACCAAAATCTTCAAAATAATGTGCTATACTTTGCATTTGGTGTCAACAGCGCCCGTTTAGACTAACTTAGATCAAAATAGGTGCTATTGATGTACTTGGAAGCGTTTTGACGTGTCTGGCTACTCCATAGGGCTCCCATTCACTTGAATAGCTCAGCCACTCAGCATTTTAAACTTCAGACAAATAAATCATGTTCTGTGTCTTTGACTTGCTGCTAAGCATAACGGTTGGCAGGGAAGTCACCAGGGCTTCACTGCATAGTTCATGAAGAATTATGCATAGAAAATACTTAAATTAATTCAATGTGCCTGCTTAAAGGGTATTTTTCATAATGAAAGGGTGAGTATCTCTCTTTCTCTATCTCTCAAGTGAATCTGCCACCAAGTAGCAACAAGTCATGAGATGCATTTTGCAGTCTCTTTCTTTGAATATTTGCTTCAAAATTTTAATTTATTTCGTATAAATTACACTTTACCTAGTTTCCATATAGTCCCACTTAATTCTAGTCACACTTGGTATGTGATTACGGTTGATGTTTAGTAGTTCAGTTGGGGAATAACTTGAATGTAACTGGATTATATGACCACCAACCACCCGATCAGCAACATGAAACTGAAAAAAAATCTTGTTAGTCTACTTTGAAAGTGAAATGGTTATAAGCTATTATAAGTAAGCTTGAACCTTTATTACACTTGGGGCAAGGTACACTGTTTTACTAGTTGCTGGTCCTAACATGATGCAGAGGCTGCAGTTAGAACTTCAGGATGCAAGTATGCGTTTAATACCAGATTGTGGTCATCTCCCCCATGTGGACAAGTCTAGCTCCGTCGCAAGGTTTATAGCTGAATTTGCTCGAGGTGATTGTAATCGAGGGACCTTTGCTGATTTTGCTGAGACTTACATCAGCTGAAAGTTACTGTTTTATTTTAACTAGTGTGTAGCCCCGTGCATATGCACAGATATAATTAAAAATAATCACAATTATATAGTTTACATTATACATTTTTTTAAAGAAGAAGTTCAAATTATACATTGTATTAGCTTATTTTAAACCATACATTTTTAAAATATATAATGGTTTCTTATTATATATATATATATATATATACATATATGATTTAGAATTTAGTTGGTTTTAAATTCTTCGGTTTTTGTACCCAATAATTCACTTGCCATAAATTAAAATCTTATATGGACAATTGGGCATGTGATAGAAAACTGGATTTCAATTAAAATCCAATTTAGAATCTAATTGGATTTGGACTTTTTGATTTTTATACTCAATAATTCACTTAACACAAAATTAAAAATTAAATAGGGTACTAGGCGCAAAATTAAGAAAATCTAATTGGATTTTCTCCAAGCTTTGGTTATATATATATGCTATGTGTCTTATTTTTTTAAGTATTAAATAGGTAACGTTTTAGCTTGTTATGGTTGCTTTAAATAATCAAATTAGATTATGATTATTTTTTCTATAGGGATTATGATTATTTTTTCTATAGGCAAGTTAGTTTAAAGATGAATTATGATCAGTGGCGGAGCCAAGAAGTTTTATTTGGGGGGGCCACAATTAACATAAACCATATATCTAAACAACAAAAAACTCAAGAAGAAGAAAAAAATTCGTATCATTATCATTATCTTTAAAATGCTTTGAAGAATTCATTTTATATTTTATGTTTCTATTTATTTATTTATTTAGATGTAAAAGAATACTATGTAATTGTATATTGTTTACCCTATAATTTATAAGTTATTTAAATATTAAATAAAACTTAGTTTTTTTTAATAATTTGCTGGCAGCCAAGTATTGTAATTAAATCAATTATAAATTATAGATATGTAGTTAAAACAATTAAAAATTACATGCAATAAAAAAAAAACATTTGGAAAGATATTATTACATTTTACACACCAAAAAAAAAAAAAAAAAACACTAATGCTATTCACAACCTGATACACACACACACATATAGATATATCATCACTCTTGACATATATTATGAGAAGATTATTACTTAATTATTTGTTGACTATGCTTACACTAAAAAGTATTAAGAAATTTAATAATAAATAAAGGGGGCCAAGTTGTATTTTCCCAATTAGCTACTTGTAAATATAATTACATCATATATTAAAAATAATATTTTTCAAAATATTTGGGGGGGCCTAGGCCCCCTCTAGTCCCTTTGATCATCCGCCACTGGTTATGATTTATTTTGTTGGTAAATTCTAGGAAGTTTAAGTTTATCTTTATCTAGTTCTAGTTGAAAGTTATTGTATAAATTATGATGTATACAATAAATAAAGATAGTTATAGTTTCTCAAATTGCAAATTGTTAACTAGTATAATTTGGAGGTTTGGATAGTCACAAAATAGTAAATTTTATCAAACTTTAGTTCCTTCGAATCAATCAATAAAATTTTTTTAAATGTAAAACTTTTATAATTGGGGTGAATCGTACTGTATCAATTACCTCAAAACTAATTTTACTCTTTATTTGCAATCATAACTCTAGCTATAGAGAGTTTATAAGGAAGAGTGAAGACTTAATTTTTCCAATATTTTTTAATTCTAAACTTGGCCTTGTTCTTATGTTAAGGAATAGAACTTATTGCATTCAATTGTCAAATCATTCTAGTAAAATCATGCTGTGTACATAAAATCAACATACGCACGATTATAGGAGGAAAAAAAAAAAAAAGCAATAACGAAAAACAAGGATATAACTTATAAGCAGACCTATGGACTTATTCAGGGGAGAGAGAGCCAATGGCTTCACAAGTAGGATCCACAAGTTCGATTCTTCTAATTGTAACCAACCTTCGGATCTATTTTTTGGTATGAGAAATGATTTTTTTTTTTTTTTTTTTGGTTTTGTTTTGTTTCCTTTCAGTTTTGGTTTAAAGGAACCAAATTTAGGAAAAACCACTTAAAAAAAAAAAAAAAAAAAGACTCAAGAGTGACTAATCACACCTCTAAAAAATTCCAATGATTGGTGACAACTCCATGCATCCCCTCCACACACAAGCACAGGTAGCATAAGAAGTAGTGTAAGAGATGCACCCATGGCATCACCGCGAGGGAGTAATCTATTTAATGGCAGGCTAACAGCATTCCTTCTCTGAGCATACCAATTTTATTTTGATTATACCTCAAATTTGTATATTGAAGTCATTCCCACACTTTATTTTTCTGGGCATCAAGATATGAGTTACATTTATATCAAGTCTTTAGGCTGCCTCAGATACACTCTGATGTCAATATTAAAGGAATATCTATTTCTTGATTTCTTCCATATGTAAATCCTTCATGGAAGGAGATCTCATCTTCTACTGCATAACACATGCGGAATTATGCCTTTAGCCATTGGATGAAGTTGTTGAAATTCTTTGAAGACTGACCATTATCTGCTATATTATTCATCAACATTTTCTTAAGCTCCAAAGATCTTGCTCTTATGCTTTCATCACCAAGTAGTTGATCTACCTTCCTCTTAACTTCTTCCCGCAATACAATTCCATTCTCATCTAGCTCAAATCCTAGTCCAACCTTCCAAACATCACAAATGTAGATCCGGTCAAGAAATTGGTCAGCAAAGTAGGGCCAGCACAAGAAAGGTACCCCATTGCTTGCACCTTCTATCAAAGAATTCCAACCACAATGGCTAATAAAACAAGCAATGGCAGGGTGATTTAAGACCTTAGTTTGAGGTGCCCAACCTACGATCTTCCCACGAGTGCCTTGAAATTCTTTTGTATATGCATTTCTTGACTGATCGATGATATCCGGACGTACCACCCAGAGGAAAGGTCTATTGGTGAGCTCGAGACCAAGAGCTAACTCTTTGAATTGAGTTGGGTCAAAAACTGTAAAGCTACCAAAGGCAACATACACGACTGAGCAGGGTTGTTGCTGATCAAGCCAGTTTAGGCAAGAATGATCTACTTGCCAAAATTGTCCCACCGAATCTTCAGTGTGTTTGCTTGACATCAATGGACCAATCGGCAGAAGCTTTGGAGCCAAAGAAAATGTTACAGGCTCGAGTTCATGAACTGTGTTGCAAAGCCACCAGTCCGCGAACTTCAAATTTTGCATATATTGTTGGGTATATTTGAAGAAAATCTTCTGACAGGCTGAATCACCTGTACGATACCAAGAAATATAAGCTGTGTCCATGGCAGGCATGCCTGGGAGTGGTTGAATCACCTGTTTTTGGGTTGGAATTCCTGCGATGCCAAACAAAGAATCAAGCACTACTCCCATTAATTGACTAACTGGATCATCACCACTGCTAATTGTTCCAATGACATGTATTAGTATGACGAAATACCATATAACTTGGTAATGTTCTAATGTTAAGGTGGGGAATTCCCATTTCTTCCACAAACCAATTCTTGCCTTGATGAATTATCTTGTTTGCTTTGCCTATTACCAATGTGATTTGGGTTACGAGTTTGGCTTATGTATGGTAAAAGCTAAGAGGCATTAAGTAAAGACTTCGAAGTACGATTAAAATATAGTTCACAAGAAGTTGGGTACCACTGTATGAGTTTTTGTTAAGAACCCCAATAGTTCTAATAACAACTCAGATAATAGTTCTCGAGGGAACTAGGCCCCAATGATACTTGCAAGGAAATCAAACTCTAAGCTGGTATCACAATGAGAAAATTTTCTTTTGATAATTTGCTAGTTACAATAAGAGAGGGAGAATTTGAACTCTAATGCCTCCTTTAAAAGCATTAGGAAGTGTCATTTGAGCTACAAACTGCAAAGCTTTTAGCATCTCAATGAGAAATTGAGCAACATTATTAAACATGAACAGCTTACAATGGGAATTATTCCTTTACACTCGACCACATTGCCTTACATGGCTGTGATTGGTTAACAAGATTAGCTAACTAACATCCTCTGCCTAGCCAAAGTACAATTCATTAAGCATAGGGAGCTCAGCTAATAATGTACAGCACTATAAAACTTGTCCTAATTAATCTAACTATCGATGTACAAGTGTTTATGCCCAAGGTGGATATGGCTGTGGTTGCTGTGGTAGATTGTACTAGAGTCTTGACAGTTTTGTTGAGCTGGGATGGAGGCATCTTATAAGAACTACTAATCTCATATTAAAATTCTTTGACCAAGATCAACCAATTTTATTGAATGAGTTCCAAAATTTTTGATGCCAACGTACTAAAAGAATCATGAGTCTTCATATAAATTCGTTATCTACACTAACTATCCATTTTTTCCCTTTTGATGTGTGGAGTAGAAAAATGGTATATGTAAACGTAGAATATCTCATATATGACATGGATAATAAAACTACATATACATATATTGTACAAATAAATTAATTATATTAGATACATTAAGGAACAATCCTAGCGAGTCAATTAAGTCTCAAATCTGTTAAATAACTCTAATATAAGTTCATTACTTCTAATCTCACCTAAAGGTGCAAACATAATAATCATAATCTTATTTGTGATAGCTAAATTGAGCTTAAGTTTGATTCTAGTCAATTTAAGATTTGAATAATATATTAAGGGTCTGTTTCAAATGCACTTATAAGCTAGCTTATTTTTTATTTTTCCTACTATTTGTAGGTTTTACATGAGTCACCTACTTATTTTATTTAACTTTTACTTATTTTTTCTACTATTTGTGGGTTCCATAAAAGTCACCTACTTATTTTATTTGATTTTTATATTTTATCTATCATACTTTTAGTAAAAAGTTAGATAAATTGTTTCCAAATAGATACTAAATTTCTATATATATATAAAATAAATTTTCCTCTAAACTAGTTTGTCGAAAAATTCCCTCAACCTACTACGTGACATTTCAAAAGATTATTTACATATATTTTTAGTTATATTAACCACTTAATAGTTATGTAATTTATTTGAATGATTTAATGAATCACGTAGTTTAATACGATGGTTCAATTTCCTTGCTACCAGTTTTACCAACAGTAAATGCACTTATTCTTTGAACTAAATATATATGCATAAAAATGGGACAAAAAAAAAAAATGCATACATATATATATATATATATATATATGTACAATCTAATATAAAGATGGAATAGATCAATAATCTTACCATCAGAATCTATAATGCCATCATCAATCAAGCTTGGGATGCTGACTTGCAAGGCAAGAGAAGCTGCTGCAGCAAACCAGAAGACAGCTCCTTTAATTCCCATCTTATTGCCAACTTCAATGGCCCACCCCATACCAGCATCGGCCACTATACAACTGATCTTATCGTCACCATTTGAAGCATTGATATTGTTTATGAGCTCCTCAAGCTTCTCTGGCATGGTGTGTAACATAGCTTCACATAACTTGCCCAACTCATTTCGGTCATCCGCAGGACCCAATCCATCTGGGATAGACACCAAATTAATGTTTGAATCCACGAGGCTATCCAATGCACCCTCAACACGCTCGTGGATGATTTCTGTGTTTACAAATGTGATTTTGAAACCATACTTCACTAATTTTCTGGACAAAAGCATCATGGGGTTCACATGGCCTTGTGCTGGAAATGGTATAACTAGAACATGTGCAGTGGCCATCTCTCTCTCTCTCTCTCTCTGCTAACTAGTATTGCGTTTGTATCTGAGTCCACGAGAAGATAGACGATTAAGAGTATATGGGCACTACTATTTCAGTAAAAGTCAACTTTATATTTCACACATATATATATATATATATATATATTTAGAGAGAGAGAGAGAGAGAGAGAGCGAGCATTATTGGTTTCACATATATATATATTTATAGAGAGAGAGAGAGAGCGAGCATTATTGGTTTCACAACTGGCCTATATATATTATATATAGCTGGCCATCTCTCTCCTTTTTTTTTTTTTTTTTTTGAGAAAGACAGCTATCTGAATTCCTATTGATAATATCTTATTGATATATGTGGCCTACACACTATATCTCATGTAGCGGGGTGTATTCAATGCTTTTTTAATAATATAATTTCATACCGCGTTGTTGCATGAGCTCGAGAGTCAAATTAGATTTTAATTGGCTCCAATATTTTGTAAAGAGTGGTTTTAGTGATCCTAGATTTTGATGACAAGTAATCTTATAATTGCCTTACAATTTGATGTGATATGTCTTTAGATTTTAAATGCACTCATATTTCATGTTAAGTGCTTTTTTTATTTATCTTATTTTTATAATTATTCTACAATTTTGTATTCATTATATTTACATGAAACTCAATCATCTAAACTTGAATATATATGTAAATGTAATTCAAATTTATTATTCTTTAATGTAACACTATGAATGTTACATAATGCCCAAAAGGATTTCGACGAGAACTTCTCTGACCAGGCGATTCATTCAGAATGCCAAGTCATTCTGTCTGATTTTCCAGACACTCCTCTACCTGGTGCATTCCGCTTTTGGGGATGGGCTTCTCTATGTGAGAAACCCTCAAGGTGTCCCGACTTGTTCATACAGGAGTTTTACTCCAATATGCACGCCATCGATACTTCTGTGCCTCAGTTTACTATGGTACTCTGTGTTACACATATCGTAGTTACCCCAGATTTCATTTCAGAGGTACTACGCATCCCTAGGGTGGATCATCAGGATTACCCTAATCATGAGCATCTCTCTTCTATCTTTAGAGACGAGTTGGCCTCACTATTTTGTGAGAAGGCCATGTTGTGGGGAGGTTCCCTAAATTTCTCCACAACCAAGTTTGCTAAGGATCCAAGGATCCTTAATATGGTGATGACCTTTGTTCTCACTCCACGGTCACACTATAACACAATCACTGAACCTCGTGCTTGTTTTCTTCTTTCTCTCATGGAGGATCTCTTTATAGATTTTCCATCATACATGATAGAGTCTATTATAGAGGTTTATCAAGACATAACTACACGTGATAAGCTCATCTTTCCTTCCTCTATCACACTTATCCTCACACATATGCACATCACCTTTCTTCCCTCTTCTCTCTTCTATGTCATAGGTGCCATTAATAAGGAGTCTATCCAGAGGAGTGCAGCACAGTTGGCTACGAAGCGGCCTTGTGTGGAGACGATGGATGCAGCCCCTACCCCTCGACCCTCTTCTTCATCTACCCCTTCTTCCTCCTCTAGGGCAGATGTCTCTCATGTTGACATCATGGATCAGTTTCAGCACATGGGTGCTAATTTTGGTAGTCATCTCGACCATCTGTCTGATGAGATGTATCAAATAAACACTAGAATCGGTTGCATCGCTCGCCGCTAGTCTCGCCTTGGTGGTTTTGTGCCCTCACCTTCACTTGAGCCTGCTAAGGAGTCCTTTTCTGGTGGAGATGATGATGATGATGATGGTTCTAGCTCTTCTAGTGATGATGAGATGACGACCTCTCAGTGATGCTTCCTTTGTCACTTGTGACAAAAAGGGGAAGTAATTTTGTATATGAGAGTAGTAATTATGTTAGGGGGGGAGCTAGCATAGGATATACTAGATAGGGGGAGAGTGCTTTGAGGGATGTAGTGAGGTTTTAATGTATCTTTTCTCACTTCATGTACTGCGGTCTTGTGACCATTTTTATATACATTGTATTCTTCTTTCTATATATATGATGATGTATGTTTTTCACCTTATCTTTCATGTGTTGTTTCTTTTCTCTTTTTATACACCTGTTTCTTCTTTTATACAACTTGTCTATATTTCAAACTTGATGCCTTGATGAATCTTGTTTAAGTGTATTAGTTAAGATAAGTTGCAAGTCTACCATGCCATGATATCTCTTCTTGCAAAGTTTTTCAAGAGTTCGTAGTAGGGTTAGACTTATGTACTTTTGTAAGTTATGGGATAGTTGTGTTAGACTTATCTCGTAATTGTTGTTTGTGGTTTTGTCATAGATTGCCAAAGGGGGAGATTGTTAGGGTCATATTTTTTGTAATTGGCTAATCTTTTGACGAAATGCACTTTACTTGTAATTGGGTAAATCTAAGATAAGTTTAGTACTTTAAGAAACATGTTGTTCAAGTCAAGTATTAAAGACACGAAGATTGATCCAAGAAACAAGTGAAGAAAAGCTGCTTATTGATTCTCGACAGATAGCTCGACAGATAGTCGCTATTGAGACTTAATTCGAAGCTCAATAGATAGTCGACACTAGCTCAATATATCAAGAATTACGATTTCAGAATTTTTAGATTTGAAATCCAGCCCAAGCTTATGTGTATATGTAGGGTTTCTTTTCTCACAACCCTAAACATATATGAGGCTTATTTTAAAAGCCGTTATATACGGATATAGAGACCAAGTGCTTAATTTCTTTGTAAGAAGCTATTGCATTTGTACGCCTTTGGATTTTATAACCAGGTGCTTCTTGATCTTCATTGTTGATGAAGTGAAGAACTTTGCAGCCAACAACAACCATTCAAGTTGCTGGAGTTAGTCATGTATTGGGATTCGTGCAAAGAAGTTAGTCACAAATTGGAGGTTTGTGCATTAAGGGAAAGAAGGCTACTACAAGATCAAGTCCAATTGGATATTGGAGCGAAGGTTCAACTGTAGGTTAGTATTTCGGGATAGGCCAGGGTAGTTGGTAAGATTCCTTATACTTATAACCGCTTGATTGTTGTTTAGTAGATTCTTGGGAGTGATGACTTTAAAATCACCTGGTGGAGTTTTTGCCTTGCAAGGTTTTCCCCATTTGTCAATAAATCACCTTGTCAAATTTACTTTTTGTTGTATTTAGTATTTTTGGTGATTTGTTGGTGCCTCCACAATTTACATGTAATTGAACCTAATTAATTAACTTGGGTAATTGAATTAATTAACCGGGGTTAAGCTATCTTAACCCAACAATCACCATTTGAAGCATTGATATTGTTTATGAGCTCCTCAAGCTTCTTTGGCATGGTGTGTAAGATAGTTTCACATAACTTGCCTAGGTCATTTCGGTCATCCTCAACACCCAATCCATTTGGGATAGACACCAAATTAATGTTTGAATCCACGAGGTTGTCCAATGCACCCATGACACGCTCGTGGATGAATTCTGTGTTCATAAATGTGATTTTGAAACCATACTTCACCATTTTCAGAAAAAAAAGCATCATGCGGTTCACATGGCTTTATCCTGGAAATGGTATAACTAGAACATGTGCAATGGCCATCTCTCTCTCTCTCTCTCTCTCTCTCTGCTAGCTAGTATTGCGTTTGTGTCCGAGTCTACAAGAAGATAGACAATTAAAGAGTACATGAACACTACAAATTTAATACAAGTCAACTTTACATTTTGGCCTACATTGGATGACTAAGTTCTGCCATAGTTGAATTGACTTAGAGAGGGGTCTTAGGTTGAGTTCAATTTACACATGGTGTAACTTTAATCAATGTTATACTACTCAATATTTTTTAATTGAATGCGAATTTTAACAAATCAACCATTGGATTATATTATTTTCGTGTATTCTTCATGCTTGCAAAATTTCAAGATAATTAAATATCAATAGTTATGTCATCAATTAATTGTTTAAATTCAGGTTTTTGTAGTATAATAATGCATAAAAAATGAGTTTCTAGGTTAAATGATAAATAACAATTGATTGACATGAATATTGGTATGCATGTTAAGAACATATAGAATATGTAATTTTTTTTTTTTTTTTAAAAGAGTTTCAACCTATGGCGTTCGCTTTTGATGATAACTCTTTATCATCAGACCAAGACACCAATCAGTTTTTGGTATAAACGGGGATTGAACCACAGATCTCTTATACAACCATTATAGACTTTACCAGTTGAGCTAACCGGAACCCACATATAGAATATGTAATCTAACTTTGAAAATTTTAAAATATAAATTCAATAACAAATTATTGGTTTCACATGGCCTGGAAATAATAAAAGTTACGCGGGTCATCTCTCTTTTTTCCTTATTTGTAGAAGATAGACAGCTATATGAATTTTTAAGCTAATATTTTTTTGATGTGTGGGGCTGCACACTATATAAAACTCGATTGTAATGTCTCATGTAACGGCGTTGCGATACGCAACGCTTTTTTAATATTCCATGTGTGTTCTCATTGAATCCCAAATCTATTTTTAATATCTCGGAACTTAGGAATATGTTTTCTATGAGTTTAAATTCTATCCGGATGTGGCATAAACCCCTTGGATTGCGTCACCAATAATACAACGCCACGTCAGCATTTAATAAAAAAATTATATACAACTTTCTACACACACAATCCTATTTCAGAAATCAAAATCTCAAATTCTCTCCTTTCCATCATTCAAGTCTTCAAGAACAGAGAAGCCAGCCCCCTACCGCCCATGCCACCATATGCCACCACAAGCCACAAAATTTGCTGCCGTTGTCGTCGTCCTATCTACTATCCCACTCTCCACAAAAACATATGTTGTATATGGTTTGATTCAGATTTGAGGGTATGGGCTTTTTGTGGGTTTTAAGGATTTTTTGTAGCAATGGATTGGTGACTTGGTGGTTCATTGTGTGTGCACAAAGATGGAAATTGGGATGGTGAGTTTAGGGTTTGATGATATCCAAGACTTATGGTTTATTTAAAATGATTTGTACGATTTTTCAGTTGGATCACTTTTGAATTGCTCTATTTTAGAGGAAATTTAGGTGGGTTTATTGTATTTTTGTTGTATTTTGGGGGTTTTCATGAAATGGGTTTTGTAAATTTCATTATTGGTATATAAAGTTGGTGTTCAAACTTCAAAGTTCCTTCTTGTGGAGTTCTTTAGGTTTCATTCCAACTTTTGAGATTACTGTGTGCTGGAAATTGATGGGATACTGTTTACAAATTTAATTTAATGTTGATTTAAATTTGTTGTAGAGAAAAGGAGAGAAGATTAGGTGGTGGTGAAGGCAGCAACTCTGGCATGTGTGTGGCGGGTTGCTGGATTGGTGTTTCTTGTGAGGAAGAGATGAGATTTTATTTTGACTTGAATGATAGAAATTAGAAAGGAGGAGATGGATTTTGTTATATGAAATGGCGTTTGTTTCTTGCAAGTTGTATTCAATTTTTTAATAATTGATGATGTGGCGTAGTATTATTGGATGGCGTAAACCAAAGGGTTTCCGCCACATTCGGACACAATGTAAACTCTTTCATTAAATGAAACACTACTCAAGCTACGTCACCATTTGTATAAAGAAGTCTTCTTCTCTAGCTTTGTTCTTCTTCTCTACATTGCAAGTCTAAGATTCTATTACCTTAGATATTTTCTTGTTATCATGGTTGTATTCACAAAGGTATACACGATGGTATTCACGGCTGTAATTATGAAGATTATTAGGATAGCTGTTAAGTATTAGGGTGGCAATCCAAAGCTTATAGAATAATATTATAAAGCTCTATAAATAGAGCATGACCGTATTGTTTATGCTTTAGTGTTTTCCAACATAATTTCTTAGAGTTATTCAGATATTCCTCTCTATTTGTTCTTTGATGAAACTATACTGTTGGTTTTTTAAGTTTACCTTCTGTGCACTTTTGGTTTATGAAATTTCAAGTGAGTGCTATTGGTCCTTACAGTTTAAAATATGAGCGTTATTCGTCTCTTCGTTAACTTCCGTTAGTTTTTTTTTTTGCCTATGTGTTTAATGGAACAATGACATGACATGTTTAACTGACATGGCAACCCTTTAATTATTAAAAAATTACACATAAGATATTCACAATTTACATGTTACAAACATCGTCGTCTATCCACTTTAAGAAACAATGAGTCTTTCCTTCGCCATCACACATTGTCATTTTCTCTAAGCGATATTGTACTCCCCCGGTGACATCATCTTGTGAGCAGGAACAGATCCATGATTTTAAGTTAGAGGGGGCCAGAGTATAAGTCAAACTTGATCTTTGAGGCTTGTACTAAGTTCAATATTTTTAAGACCACATCCTTCTTACAATTTGGACATATGTTCGTATTGTATCAGTTCAATACATCATGCCTATCCATTGGCAACTCCACCTCTAAGCTAGGGTGGTCACAGGACCACCCTGACTTGCAAAAAAAATGTATATATATTTGCCACAAAAAAAAAAAAAAAAAATTATATAATACGCTAACCTATTGTGACCATCCTGATAACAATGTTGAACACTATTGAAAATCACAAGAATTTGAGTTCAAGAAAAATAAGAGTAATGATTCATCTACAATAATTTCACAATGATTTTACAACAAATCCTATGTAGTAAGCAATTATTGATTCTAATTTGGGCCCAACACTAACATTAATTTTAAACCTACCAATAACAAGTTGTTGTATATACGTTTTTAGACCCTTTAAAACACAACCAAATTAACCTAGTTAATTAGCCAAATGATTACTTAGTCAAATTATCAAATCTAGGTTAACACACATATATCATATTATTGTAAAGTGTGGAAAATAAAGACCACAACAATATGATAACACAGGAAAACTAAACCGGTAAAAAACCTGGGGAGGATTTAACCTAGCTATCCTCAGGGTAAAAAGCAAATCCACTATGAAAGAATTGAAGTTTACACAATAGCGACTTAGACCACTAACATCCTATTGTTACCTCGAGTAGGAAACTTACTACCACGACCCCATGATAGCTCCGAGTCTACAAACTACTTCTTTCTTAGCCTTTACAAAAACACAAACACCCACGTTTGTGACTTTGAGATCACACTCAAAGGTTTAGCAACACAAACTCTCCTGTTTGTGACTCCAATACCACCTTTGAAGGTTTAGATCATCAGCACCTTTGATGACTAGAGAAGGCAGCAACTTCTACAATACCGAATCTTGAGATTTTTCAAGGAATAACACCAGTAGAAGACATGAGAGAGCTTTTTGGGTACAAAACCCTAAATGCCAAAGAGGCACGCTCTTCTCTCTCTAAAAAACCTTATAAAAAGAAGTAGATTTGAAACCCTAATCCTTAATGGGCTTGAATTGCTGTTTGGGCTTAGTTAAAATTCTGTAGATACGAATCTCGATCGGTCGAGCCTGTCTCTCAATCGGTCAAACCAGACTAATTATGAAATCTTCTTCCTGCAGCTTGTATGTTCTTGAATTTTGACTTGAATCACCTTGAGCATTGTCTAATAATACCTATAGACTCTAGGATCTATATCTAGACAAGTTTGTGTTCACGATTTACCAATTGTTCTAAATTTTTAGAACCTAACATTGTATAAGATTTGTTATAAAAATGTTGTGGACGTAGCATTCCTCTAAAAATAATTTTGGCCCCCCAAACATAATCCTTAACCCCTTAAACCCCCCCCCCCCCCACAAAAAAGCTTAATAACAACAATAAAAATTATCCCAAATAACAAAAAAAAAAAAAAAAAAAATTCCATAAAGAAGCGACTAAACCAAACAACAAGTGAACAAATTATTCAACAAAAAGTCTATTCAAAAAAAAAAAATCTTAATCATTCAAACTTATAACTCATTTCATGTTAACCAAACATAGCTTGAAAGATAGATAACCACCTGAATTTCTAGTTTTTGCGCTAATATTGTGTTGTCTACAGCTATACGCGATTATGACGATAGTGATATATCCATAAGAGATTACATAACAATAACATTATATATATGTGGGGCTGCTCTTGATTAATGAAAATCACAGATATCTTCTTAAAAAAAAAATAAAATAAAAAAAAAAAAAAAAACTCAAGAAAAAAAATCTACTCATTTTCTCTCCCTCATTAATTATACTCATAAATACCCTAATTTTTAGTGGAAGAGAAAACAAACAAAAAATTTTGCACAGCCGTGTGTATCACTCCACTCTACCTCCACCTTGTCTCTTTACCTATAATACTTGAATAGTATTTTTCAGCCTTACAGTTACTCCCAGAGATTTCAAGAAGGTGCTGATGGGACAAGGATCAATGCCAGCAACCTAGTCTACACGTGGAGGGTGGAGATGAAAGAAGGAAGATAGTATAAAAGAGAAAGAAAACCCTAAGGAAGGGGATCGAGGAATGGAGGGAAAAACACTATAACAGTAGGAACTAGACTTGTAGTCAAATTCAAAAGAAATATATACAAGAACTGATCTCCTCGGATTGTCCTGAGAATGATTTTCTCTCGGAACGTTGCTTTGGATGGCAGATCACACCTTCTGACCTTTGCTTTGCTTAGCCAAGGAGGAAGCCTCCTCGACCCACCTTCCCAAGCCTTCTCAATCGTAGTTTGCTCGTGAAGTTCTGACTCTTATGTCTTCACTATTGTTTTTTTGTCCTCGGACCACTAAACGTCCTCGGACAAGGCCCACGGCCCAATATGTACTCTTGGGCCTTTTATCCTTACAATAGGCCCTCAAAATTTCCTTCTTTTTCTCCTTAAAAAAGAAAGGGATTTTGATACTTTAATCCTAATTTTGCTCTTCCCTCACATCATTCCTGTTTGTGTAGGTGTCTTTTTAACTGCCTATAAGCACACTTCTGACACTTTGGCATCTGGAACGCACCTGCAATTATTTCCTGCAACTTTATGTTTCCCATGTTCTACAGCATGATGGGGATCGAATAGCTAGGGATTTTACGGGAATACGAGCGGGAGTTTTCCCGCTCGCTCTTCTCTCATATATATACTGCTCAAAAGCTTTATCCATCTCACTTTTCGCATTCAAAATTCAAGAGCTAGTCCAAGGAGCATTTCTTCATTCTCGTGAGTAGTTCCTAGCCATTTCTTCCTTCTTTCTTCACTTCGGTCCTTCCCGTCTTTCTTTTTATTCAGAGTCTATTCTCTCCTCAACCCACTTAATTTTATTTCGTCTACCTATTCCCTTCCTTTCCCCTCTTAAATGGGTAGATTCGCCTACTTAGTAAACTCCCCTGAGAGTATAGAGAGCTTTAAAGCTCAATATCGAATCCCACCAGAAGTGTCCATTAGGCACTACAAATAGGAAGGGTGGCACACTGAGAGGCAAGAGGGAGAAGCAATGACCCCCATGATTGCCTTCATAGAGGGAGGGATGAGAATCCCTATGGGTAGAGTTATTAGGGATTATCTTATAACTCATAGGCTTTCCCTACTCAGTGCGCCCCCAATATGTTTAGGATCTTAGGAAGTGTAGACGCCCTCAATGAGAAGATGGGCTTAAACCTCACCCACCACGACGTTAATTGGATTTACAACTGTCACCACTTAACAGGGCATGGGTATTATCTAAAAACTAGGTACCCTAAAGTTAGGGTTATATCGTGCCTCCCCGAATCCAACAAAGGCATGAACAAGGATTACTTGATTGTCTCTGGGGAGTGGCATGATGGCCTCCACTGCCCGACAAGAAAAGGGACACCAGGTGGGGCTCGTGAGTCTAGGTTCTTTTTTCTAATTTTCTTTTTTCTAATGATAATACCCCTTTTTCTCACTAGTGTCTCTCGTGCTCCCCCTTCTTCTTTATTTTTTACTTGTAATTTGGTTTCCCTTTGACTTGCATTGCTTATACTAACAAGGCTCTTCTGTTCTTGATGTTTTTATAGATAAGTATTCAACCATTTTGAACCTGAACCTTGTCAATCAGCCAGATTTGAATTGAATACTCAAGTCCTAGGTATTCGTTCATAGCGATGGACAATTAAGGGCGGCACACCTAATCCTAGGCTACACTCCAATCTCATCTAGCTTCCAAGCACCTAAGTGTGTGATCAAGGCGAGGGATCCACGTCTGCACTGAATCAACATCGCGGTCCTCGGCTTCTTTGTCATTGACCCCATCCTAGAGGGCGTGCAACAGGTAGAGTTGCCATTCCTACGCAGTGCCGAGGAAGTAGCCACACCATCCTAACCAGCCATCAAGGAGGAGGAAGAAATAGTTGAAGTTTCGAAATCCGAGGACGATTTCGAGGTATTCAACCGACCTTAATCCCCCGAGGCTCCCATCAATGATTTCAGCCATTTCCTTTCAGCACAAATAAGCCAAACACAAGAAGACACTTCTATTCCAGAAGCTATGGGGCTACAATGCAAACCAAGAACGAGCCTCTTCGACCTACTGAAGTCCCACGGTGGGGGCAACGTCCCTGAAAAGGCAGTTCAACCAAAGCCTTCCAACCTGCCCCCTACATAGGTCTCCCAACCTGACCTTGTTGATAAAAAGAGAAAGCGAGATCAAAAGGAAAAGGAGGTTATGGAGGAGAGGAGAAACCCCCCACCCAAGGAAGCTGAGGTCCAAAGAAGGGGCAAGCAAACCAAGGTCATGTAAATAAGGTCCTCCAGTGAGGGTGTTACCATAGATAGAAGGGGTGACCAACAAATTGAAGTCCTTGCCTAGACCCCTTCTCTGGTGCTGGACAAAGCTCCTCTCCCCAGTGATACCTCAATTAGGGATTTCCAGCAGGGCAAGGCTGGATATGTGGCCAATGCAGTGGAGCAGGCTCTGCTGCTGCTCACTGATATGGCTGAGCTCAGGTCCATTAGGAAGCATGAGGTGTTCCTCAGCTTAAAGAGGGACCTCACCATGGTAAGTCCCTTAGCCCCTTTCTCTCCTTTCTCCCTTTATATATATATATATATATATATATATATATATTTTTTTTTTTACAATTGTATTTCCTTCCTTGATAAGCCATCCAAGTTACGTTTAGGGCTGAGGAGATGGTAAACAGCTCCCATTGGCTTATGAAGGAAGAGGAGGGAAGGCACATTACGGTTGTAGATACCTTCAATGTGGCCAAAAAAAGGATACTTAAACTGAAAAATAAACTGACTGAGGCAGAGAGGGACAAAAAGAGTGTTGAAGCTGCCTTGGAAGTAGCTGAAAGGCAAGCTGAGGGTTAATGAAGGCAATTTCGCCAAACCGTGGACCAGTTGACCGCCTCCAAGGAACAAATCATGACCCTAAAGAAGAAACTGGAGGAGGCTAAGAAGGCCAGAGATCAGCCGAGCAGGATGGGTATGATGTAGGGGTGGCAGAGACCAAGGAGGCCTTTAGAGCCGAGGTCTTGGAGGTATGTAGGAGCTACTGCCTCCAGGTGTGGAACAAGGCCTTTAACCAAGTTAGGGTTAAGGCTTCTTTTGCACTTAGGAGAGTAGAGAGTGTATACTACCCTCCTGCCATCCTTACATCAAGCTTTGCTAGCACCAAGGCTGACACTGCCTTCGAGGTGGCAGAGATTGGTAAGGACATTCCAGCCAAGGCCCCTCTCTCTCTTGATAGTCCTTCCAAGCTGGCCAAGCAGCTTGGGGTTATTGAAAAAGAAACAGACACAATCAGTGGCCCTTGATGCCATTAAGCCCCTAGCTGCACCTCATGACCCAACCAAAGAGAAAGAGGTACCCTCCAAGATGGAGATTGTCCTGGCAACTCTCCCTGTGCCTGCCAAGAAGGACCTCAAGGGTAAGGGCCCATAATCCTCAGAAGCAGCACTCACCCAGTCTACCAAGGCCCCAGCAAAAGACAAAATTCTAATAAAAAAGAAGTAGTTTTTTAGAGTAGCCTTCTTTTTTTTTTTTTTTTTTTTTTTTAAACTATTGTTTTTGCTTCCATAATTTGTAACCAACTTGCTCTTTTGTAATCCATTTTCCTTTTTCTAAGGTTTAACTTAATGAAAATTATGAACTTTTTCTTTACTCTTGTGATATTCATACAAGTCCCAACATAGTTTCTGTTTCATTTAACACTTAACCAATATGAAAATGAGACATAACTTCATTTAGTTATCTGAATAAATGATAATGTGTTTACAATCTCAACAAAGTATATCTTTCACTTCAAAAACATACCTTAAGCGGAATTAACTCAAAGGCTCCTACATATCACTGGACTTCCTCCTAATTTTAGAAAATGATGGAGCATTTATCCCTCCAGGACTCCATATGACCTTCCACTTAACAGTAGACTTAAGGAATTGTAGATGACAATTAGCTCATGAATTGATCATAAAAACACTTGCAAATGCTTTGTCTAATGCTCAAAAGTGTCCTTTTGACTAAGTAACAACAATGAGAGTCTTTGTTACTCAGCATGGGGTAGGGCTGAGTATTAATTTTCTCAAGGCATATGCTTCACAGAACCTAACATGGCCGAGGTTTTGTCTAGTATTCTCATAGTCAAAGGAATGTCAGCTTACCTAAGATAGGTGGCCTGAGAGACCGGACAAAACCATGGTTCTATTTAATACTTAGTCAAATGATAATAAGTATTAATTTACCCAAGGTATGTGGTCCGAGGAGCTAGGCATGATCAAGGTTCTGTTTAATACTTAAAAAACTAATAAGAAGTATTAATTTACCCAAGGTATGTGGTCTGAGGAACTAGACATAATCAAGATTTTGTTTAACACATAAAAAAATAATATGAAGTATTAATTTACCCAAAGTATGTGGTCCGAGGAGCCAGGCATGACTAAGGTTCTGTTTAATACTTAAACAAGTAATTGAAAGTATTAATTTACCCAATGTATGTGGTCCAAGGAACTAGGCATGACCAAAATTCTGTTTAACACTTAGAAAAATAATATGAACTATTAATTTACCCAAAGTATGTGGTCCGAGGAGCCAAACATGATTAATGTTCTGTTTAATACTTAAATAAGTAATAGGAAGTATTAATTTACCCAAGGTATGTGATTCGAGGAACCAGGCATAACCAATGTTCTGTTTAACACTTAGAAAAATGATATGAAGTATCAGTTTACCCAAAGCATATGGTCCAAGGAGCCAGACATGACTAAGGTTCTGTTTAATACTTAAACAAGTAATGGAAGCATTAATTTACCTAAGGTATGTGGTCTGAGGAATCAGGCATGACCAAGGTTTTGTTTAACACTTAGAAAAATGATATGAAGTATTAATTTACCCAAAGTATGTGGTCTAAGGAGCCAAATATGACTAAGGTTCTGTTTAATACTTAAACACGTAATGGGAAGTATTAATTTACCTAAGGTATATGGTCCGAGGAACTAGGCATGACCAAAGTTCTGTTTAACACTTAATCAAATAAGAAGTGTAATGCATAATGTCATAAACAAAAATATGGCGGAAAAGACTTTCATTAATAATAATACATTCGCAGGTTATTTACATTCCAGGGGTGTGGAACAACATTTTCATCTAGATTTTCCAAATAATATTCACCTAATCCAGCGATATGATATGACCCTTC
Organism: Quercus lobata; assembly: GCF_001633185.2. Taxonomy (NCBI): domain Eukaryota; kingdom Viridiplantae; phylum Streptophyta; class Magnoliopsida; order Fagales; family Fagaceae; genus Quercus; species Quercus lobata. The sequence continues at coordinate 67,721,677 of NC_044905.1, forward strand.
CTAGTTGGGCCCTAACTTTCCTCATGCTGGGTTCTTTGAGTCGTACCCTTGCTTGAACTTGTGTTGATAGTACGCCAATTGAACCATGGCATTTTCTCTTCGCTCTTCAATTAAATCTAAACTCTCCTCTAACAGTCCATCATTGTTGCTCAGAGTGAAAGAGTTCATCCTCAGTGTTGGGAATCCGGTCTCTAGAGGAATTAGAGCCTTGGCCCTATAAGTCATTAAAAAGGGTGTCCCCCCTGTTGACTTATGAGGTGTAGTCCAATATATTTGAAGGACGTGTAGCAGCTCTTCCACCTATTTTCCCTTTGCAACATCCAGCCTCTTCTTGAGTCCATTCACTATGACTTTATTGACATCCTTGGCCTGTCCATTCCCCTGTGGATAAGCCGGGGTGGAATACCTATTCTTAATGCCTAGGTCACAATAGTACCTCCTGAAGGCTTTGTTATCAAACTGAAGACCATTGTCTGAGATGAGAGTATGAGGGATCTCAAACCGAGTGACAATATTTTTCCAAACAAATCTCTTGGCACCCACGTCCCTGATATTTGCCAATGGTTCAGTTTCAACCCACTTAGTGAAGTAATCCGTGCCGACCAGTAGTCATCTCTTATTCCCTGCTACCTTAGGGAAATGCTCTACAATATCCAAGTCCCATTGAGCAAAAGGCCAAGGGCTGGACAGAGGATTGAGGACACCCCTTAGTTGATGAAAGTTTGGGACAAATCTTTGGCATTGGTCACACTTTTTTACATACTCTTGTACTTCTTTCTGCATGTTCGGCCACCAATATCCTTGAGTGAGGGCTTTGTGAGACAAGGATCTGTCTCTTGTGTGGCTTCTACAAACCCCTTCATGTAACTCTTTTAGGAGTAGCTTTACTGCCTCAAGTGTATGCATAGCAAATATGACCCAGAAAAAGAGCGCTTGTACAACTTTTGGTCCTCGGATAGCCAAACTGAGGAGCCTTTCTCCGCATTTTGTCAGCCTTAGACTTCCCCTTAGGCAGGATATCCTACTTAAGGAATAGCACAATAGAGTACATCTAACTAGGTCCCACCTTAATTTGATGAATATGGACCATCTCTCTCTTCATCTCAGTAGGTTTGCACAAGTCTTCGACAAGGATAACCTGAGGTAAGCTCTGCGCTGAAGAGGTTGCGAGAGTGGCAAGAGAATTAGTAAGTGTATTCCTGCTCCTAGGGATTTGCAGTAGGGTGAAGGACTCGAACCCTGATCGCAAGCGCCTAACCTAATTCAAATACTCCTGCATTCTCACATCCCTAACCTCCAACTCCCCTTCTACCTAGCCCACAACAAACTTGGAATCTGAAAATATCTCCACTGTTTTTCCTCCCATTTTCTGAACCATAGTCATCCCTACCAATAAAGCCTTATACTCAGCTTCATTATTTGTGGCCAAGAAACCCAACCTTAAGGATTTTTCAATAATGATCTTCTAGGAGAAATTACAACTAGCGCCACTTTAGATCCTCTTTGATTTGTTGCACCATCAACGTATATTCTCCAAGATAAAGGCTCTTGCAAGGAGACCCTGCCAATTGATTTTCTATCCATGTTTTGCTTCTCAACTCCCTCTCCTAATGGGAATTCAGCAAACTCGGCCACCAAATCTGCGAGGACCTAGCCCTTAATAGAGGTGTGAGACATGTATTTGATATCAAAAGCCTCTAGGATCTTACCCCACTTGGCAATCCTTCCTGTGAAATCAGCACTCCGAAATAGTGATTGAAGCGGGAGTTGGGTTAAAACATCAACTGTGTGGGATTGGAAGTAATGAGGGAGTTTAGTAGCATGTACTACTGCCAAAATAGCCTTCTCCAGTGGTAAATAACGAACTTCTGCTTCATGTAACGACTTACTCACGTAATAAACTGGTCTCTGCACACCACTATCAACCCGTATCAACACCAAGCTCACGGCATGGGAAGCCACAACAATGTGGGTGAACAAAACCTCATCCATTTCGGGCTTAGACATAATAGGTGTCCGAGAAAGGTATTCCTTCAGCTGTTGGAAGGCCAGGACACACTTCTCGGTCCACTCAAATCCCTTCCACTTATTCAACAACTGGAATAAAGGTCTGCATTTGGCCATTGATTGAGAGATAAATCGGTTTAAGGCGGCAGTCATTCCTGTTAATCTTTAGACTTCTTTGGGATTCCGAAGTAGCTGTAAACTGTTAATTGCTTTAATTTGGTAAGGATTGACTTCAATTCCACGATGAGTGACCATGTACTCCAAGAACTTTCTTGAACCAACACCAAAGGAGCACTTAGAAGCATTAAGGTGTAGCTTATGTTTCCTCAATGTCTCAAAGATATTCTCGAGGTCGCTAACATGCTCGGATTCTAACTTACTCTTAACCACCATGTCATCTATATAAACCTCAATATTTTTTCCTAGCTGTGGCTCAAATATCCTGGTCATCATCCTCTAATAGGTAGACTCTGCATTCTTTAAACCAAAGGGCATCACTTTGTAGTGGTAATTTCCAGTAGGAGTAACAAAAGCTGTTTTCTCTTGATCATCTGAAGCTAAAGGTATCTGATGGTACCCTCAGAAGGCATCCAAAAAGCTCATTTGAGGATGGCCTACAATGGCATCCACCAACTGATCTATTCAAGGCATGTGGAAAGGATCCTTAGGGCAAGCTTTGTTCAAATCCATGAAATCTACACATACTCGCCATTTTTTGCTTTTCTTCTTCACCACTACCGTGTTGGCCAACCAGTTGGGGTAAAACACCTCCTTAATAGCCCCAGCATGCTTAAGTTTGATCACTTCATCCTTGGCAGCATCAAAATGCTTTTTAGATGAACACCGAGGTGGTTGCTTTTTGGGGACGATAGTCGGGTTGACATTTAAATGATGGCAAATGAAGTTTGGGTCCACCCCAGGAGCTTCTTAAGTACTCCATGTAAATACATCAATATTCCTCTTAAGAAACACTATTAGCTTTTCCTTCTCTCGAGGAGGCAACTGAGCTCTAACCTGAAAAAACTTTTTTGAATCATCATTTATAACTATTTTCTCTAAATTTCTCACACTTTGCCCCTTCTAGCACCGGATCCATAGATAACCCCGAAATCCTTGATTGCTACAAGCCCCCTTCAGTAGAGGTCGAGGACTCAACTTCAGGCTGATGCATAATTGCAGCTACCAAGCACTGCCTAGCCATAGACTGGCTCCCAACCAGCTCCTTAATCTGGTCCCTGGATGGATATTTCACTTTTAAATTCAGGGTGGAAGAAACAGCCCCCAGGGCATGAAGCTAAGGTCTTGCCATAATGGCAGTGTAGGGGGAGTAAGCATCCACCTCCACCACTTCCAAACTTGCTTGTATTGGTAATCTAATTTGACCCCTTAGAACAATAACTTTCCCATCAAAACCTAACAAAGGTGAATCATAACCTGTCAAATCCTCAGGTTTCAAGTTTAGCCCTTTATACAAATCAGGGTACATGATTTCTGCCCCGCTACCCTAATCCACCATGTTAGGACATATGTGATTTGATGTTAGGAACATATGTCAATTTAGAATTGGTTAATCCTTTGACAAAACGTACTTTACTTGTAATTGGGTAGATCTAGGATGTATTTAATACTTTAAGGAACAAGATTTTAAGTTTAAGTGTTAAAGCCATGCAAGTTTGTCCAAGAAACAAGTGAGAAAGTGTTGGATTTTAAAGCTCTTAAAAAAAGCTACTGAAGCTCAAAGCTCGAAGCTCGACATCTAGCTCGATAGATACCCTATTTGTCGAGGTTTATGAAAAACATATTTTTAGTTTTGTTTTGCGTCCAATCCGTGAGTACATGTTTAGAATTTCTTTTCTCATAACCCTAAACATATATATGGATTATTTTAAGGGCTGTCAAAGGGTGCGCAAGTGTGAAGCAAAGTTGTGTTCATGCAAATTGTGACCAGAGACAAAATTTGCCCTTGTTCATCTTTCTCTTGAAGAAGCTGCTGTGTTTGTACATCTTAGGGTTTTGTGACCAAGGAGTTTCGTGATCTTCATCATGTGATAAACTGAAGAACTTTGCAGTCAATATCTTTCTCAAGTTGGTGATCAAGTCGCGTATTGAGATCCGCGCATCTATTAGTTAGTTACGTACTGGGAGCCGTGCATTGAAAATGAGAGATTGTCACTACAGAACAAGTCTAATTGGGTATTGAGATAAGGGTTCAATTGTAAGTTGGTATAAAGTACTAGGATTCCTTTAATTGTAACCGCTTGTTTTGATAATAGTAGATTCTCGGGAGTGATGATCTTAAAATTACCCGGTGGGGTTTTTGCCGTGTAGGTTTTCCCCATTCATAAACAAATCACCATGTCAATTTAATTTCCATAGCACTTTAGTTAATTGGTGATTTGTTTGTGCTACCATGCATTTTTCATGTTAATTGAGTTAATTAATTAACTTGGCTAAGTTAATTGGTTAATTTATCACAAGGGGTCAATACATTCTTGGCCTATCACACCAACACCCACTTCACATCATACCCCCTATCCTAAGGGTGACCACTAGGGCATCATCATGTGGCTATATGGTTCCAACCTTGTCCTCATCCAAGAAACTCAACGGTGGTCGGACCCTCAACTTAGCCCTTTTTGGTTCAGGGGTGGAGTCCTCGGCATGTGGCCGAGCTATGGACAACACCCGAGAGGGACAAGAACCAGTCCTCCCCAAAACAGCCAAAATAACATTAATTGTGCCCAAATGGGCTCTCGAAGAAGCATCTCTTTGAGATCCTAATCCTGTTTGGCCCCCTTGCCTATTGGGCTGATATAAAAATTACTTTAATTTTCCTTCTCTGACCAGCTGCTCCAAATGACTCCATAAAGTTCTACAATCTTCTGTGGTGTGCCTTCACTTTTGGTGGTATTAGCAATGAAGGCTTTGATTGTGCTTCATAAGGTCTCCTCCCAACTTATTTGGCCATTTAAAGTATGACTCATTCTTAATTTTTTCCAAGACTTGATGCACTGGCTCACGGAACACTGTGCCGACCACCTGAGTAGTAGTAGACCCAGATTGCCCAGCAAAGTCTCTTCGAGGCCGGTTATTGTTGTATCTATCTGACCTGAAATCCCTCCTATCCTATGGGATAACCTTAGCCTTTCCCTTCCCTTGTTGTTGATCCTCCTTTACCCGTTTATACTCATCAATACAGTCCATGAGTTGGCGCACACTTCTTACAGGCTTCCTCATTAAAGATTTTCTCAAATTATGCTCGACGGGTAGGCCGACCTTGAAAATCCTTATAGCTACGTCATTAAAATTCCCATCAATCTTATTGAACATCTCTCAGTACCTGTCAGAGTATGTTTTCAAGGTCTCTCCCTCTCGCATAGTCATGGACTACAAAGAGTCCAAGGGCCGAGGAACTCTGTTGCAAGTAACAAAACGAGATCTGAATGCTTGGGTGAGTTCCTTAAAGGAATCAATGAACCTGCTCCCAGGCCATCAAACCACCTCATTATCACAGGCCCCAAACTGGATGGGAACACCTTGCACATCAGGGCCTCATTCTTGGAGTGCACAACTATTCTCTGGTTGAAGTGGCTCACATGCTCTACAGGGTCTGTTCGACTATTGTACATGGTGAATGTTGGCTGAGTAAAACACCAAGGAAGTTTTCCCCCCTCAATTTTGTATGTGAAAGTTGATTTGGAAATTTGGTTTAGCGCTCTACTCATAGTGTCATTTCCTAGGCCTTTGCAAGATGGGCTTTTATGTCTGCACCTATGGTGGTGATCTTCATCACGCGAGAAATACTCACTAGGGGGAGTCCTCGACTTGGGCCTGTAATTGCCATTCCCATCATCATTAGAAGAGAAGTCAGAATTTGAAGGAGTCCTCCTCCGTCGTTTGCAGCGCAACCTCCTTCGTAAACGGTTAATCTCCAGTTGCATGCTTTTAGTATTCTCTTTATGAGAGATGCGACTCCTACTTCGCGATTGGCTCCTACCAGTATGGGTGGTATGCACACTAACCTCTCGGTCCCTTCTCCGTTCAAGGTTGAGAAACTAGTCTTGACGTTGGGAACCAACAGACTCCCCTCGATTTAGACCTGAACCTACCATAATTGAACGTTAAACTCACTACAACACAAGAAATTCCCACAAACGACGCCAATTGTAAAGGCACGTTTTGATCCCTAAGCCCAAATGGTGAAAGGATTTAGGCACAAAGAGTCTAATACAATGAATATGTCAAGAATGGGTTAGAAAACTAGGCTCTAATGAGTTGGACAACAATTATAGTGGGTCAAGATGACAAGAAAGTAAAGATAAATTGGTTTTATCCAAAGAAAATCATCCTTGACACAATTCGAGGAGATCAATTCTTGTATATATTTCTTTTGAATTTGATTACAAGTTTAGTTCCTGTTGTTACAGTGTTTTTCCCTCCATTCCTTGATCCCCTTCCCTCAGGGTCTTCTTTCTCTTTTATACCATCTTCCTTCTTTCATCTCTACCCTCCACGTGTAGACTAGGTCGCTGGCGTTGATCCTTGTCCCATCAACACCTTCTTGAAGTCTCTGGGAGTAGCTGTAAGGTTGAAAATTACTGTTCAGGTATCACTTCCACATTATACGGTCAGAGAGTTAGCTGCAAAGCATTCAATGCGGTGGTGGTAGCAGCTTTCTCTTAGATATTTCATAACTTTCCTTTGTCCTTTGCTTTCATGATGTGTATCATTATCAATAGAATCTCCTGGAACGTTGCTCTGGATGGTAGACCACACCTTCTGACCTCTGCTTTGCTTAGTCGGGGAGGCATTCCTTCTCGGCCCACCTTCCCAAACCTTCTTAGTCGTAGTTTGCTCATGAAGTTCTAACGTTTATGTCTTCACTATCGTTTATCTGTCCTCGGACCACTAAGCGTCCTCGAACAAGGCCTACAGCCTAATATGTACTTTTGGGCCTTTTATCCCTACAGAAAGAATGATAAGAATCAAATATCAACTGTCCTCCAAGCAAGCAAAGTGTGATTGACATTCAATTTCATCTCTTTGTTATTAAGTCTCCAGGCCAAAGTTCATTTACTCTACCTCTTCAATCTTGCTCCTCGTTGGAGACCTCCTCAATGGCGGTTGGAGAGTGAAATTTATCTATAAAAAAATCAAAATCAAAATCAAAATCAAAATTTTTAATACACTTTCTTTCTCTACCCAAATTACTTCTCCTCCGGTCCTACTTCTACTTCTTACCCTTTTATGTTTTCTCTTTCTCCAATCCATATCTATGTCCTTATGGACCTTAACTGTGTGTCAAACCGTGTTTAGGTAGCTCTCCATGTTGTAATATGCGATTTGTAAAGAAAGGGTGATTATTTATGTTGAAAAACTTTTAATTGAGCTACTTAACATATCTATATATTTCTATGCTTAATTTGTTACATAAATAATGTAGGAGGTTAAGGGAATTATTATTAAGAAGGGCGAAAATGTATTGTGACATGAATAAATTAGTAGTATCTTAGTAATATGCCTTGGTGAGCTATACTACTTTTATATGCCATGTTCATCATACAGCAGAAGAACCAAATGTTATTTTTTAATTTTTTTTTTCAATGTCCTTCTGTAGTGTTATCTGGGTGTTCGAATGGTTCCATGAAATGACATGAAAATTGGTTTTTCTTTTCCGGTCAGGTGTCTATTAAGGATAGTTATTATCCTCCTCAGTCCTCACACAAAATTAGAGGATAATTTTGATTTTACCCTTTATAATTTTAAATTTTTTATATATCCCCTAACATTAGACACCGACACCATTTGTAAGAGCATTTGCAACAGTGGAGCTAAAAAGCTATAATGCTATTTTAGCTCCACCAATATTGCAAAACAAGCCCACAGCAGTGGAGCCAAAGTCAAAATATTTGGCTGATTTGCTACAGTGCACATCTATAGATAGATGTGCACTGTAGCACTCATCAAAAAAAAAAAAAAAAAATTTTTTAAGGAGCAGCCTGATTAAAATATTCACTCCTTCCCCTTTTTTTTTCATTCTTTTATTTTCTATCTCCTTCACCGTCGCTCTCAATCTCCTTCTCCCTCACTCTCATCTCCCAAATCACTCCTGCCTCACTCATCACCGTCGCCGCCATAGACCAACGCAGCCCACGCCGTCCCTCGCCATCCCAGCCCAACCCAGCCCACACCGTCCCAGCCGCATCTCCCTCACTCCTCTCTCTCACCCATCGCACTCATCTCTCTCACCCATCGCCGTCCCAGACCAGCCCTCGCCAACGCCGTCCGTCGCCGTCCAGCCCAAACCAGCCCACGCCATCGCCATCCCAGACCAGCCCAGCCCACGCCGTCCGTTGCCGCATCTCCCTCACTCATCTCCCTCACTCATCGCACTCCAGCTCATCTCCCTCACTCATCACCGTCGCCGTCGCAAGCTCCCATCTCACTCATCAAGCTCTTCACGCCGTCGCCGTCCAAGCCCAGCCCACGCCGTCGCCGTCCCAGCCGATCCACTTCAGGTCAGTGCTCTCTCTTTTCTTTTGTAGTGAATTTTTTCATAGCTTAATTTTTCTGGGTTATTGTGATTTTGTGGTCTCTGTTTTTGGGATTTTTTGTTTGGGAATTTTCTGTTATTTTGTTGCGTGGATTCTGTGCTCTCTGTATTGGGAATTTTCTGTTTGCAGGAATTGGTTATGTGGATTATGTGGTCTCTGTATTGGAAATTTTGTGTTTTGGAAATTTTCTGTTATTTTGTTGTGTGGATTCTGTGCACTCTGTATTGGGAATTTTCGGTTTGCAGGAATTGGTTGTGTGGATTATGTGGGCTCTGAATTGAGAATTTTCTATTTGCAGAAATTTCTTGTCTAGATTATGTGATTTCTGTAATTTGTGTGGGAAAGTTTTTATGTTTTGTTGTTAGTGTAATTTGTTGTGTTGCACAGAGCCAGAGTTACGTATGGGTGGTCTCTGTATGGGTGGTCTCTGTAAATTATTGTGTTGCACAAAACTTGATCTCTGTAAATTACTGTGTTGCATAAAACCACATGAATGTATTGGGTCACTGTAATTTATTGTGTGGTCTCTGTAATTTGTCTATAAATGTAATATAAATGTCTCTGTAATATAAATGTAAGTTTGTTGTATAATTTATCTATGTAATTTGTTGTGTCGATATAAATGTTAGTTTGGAAATTTTCTGTGTGCAGGGAAATTTTCAACTCCAATCGGACCTTATTGAACATTTATGGCAATTGCAAGGCGAGTCGTAGGAATTTTCTTTTTTGTATGTGGGTTTAGTATGAGTCATAGGAACTTGTGCGAGTGTGTGAGTTTTATTGTAATTTGGTTTGAATTATGTATGTGAGTAAATCTATGGACTACATTGTTCTTGTTATAATATGTATTTTATTTTCTATGTTTTCTTATAAATCTATGGACTACATTATAAAGTTCCTTCATTTCATAGTTCACATTATTTCAAGGTTGCTTCTGGATAATTGAGACGATAATACGTTATCACAATAATTGAAAAATTGTTTTACTAAAAAAAAAATGTATGAGTATAATTTGGGGTTAAAAAAAAATATAACACTAGACGATTATTTGCTATCATGCGGCGGCGGTGGCGGCGGCGATGGAGACGGCGGCGGTGGAAAAAAAGTCGTCGGCGATGGCAACGGCGACGGCGGCGGCAGCGGCGACGGTGGTGGCGGCGATGGCGGTGGCGGTTGAAGGTGGTTGTGGTGGTTGTTTATTGTATAAGATATATTATTTTATTGTAGTGGATATATTATTTTATTGTAATGGATATATTATTTTATTGTGTTAAAAGCTAAAATAGATCCACTGCTGCAGCATGTATGTAGGTAAAATAGATAAAGTAACTTTTGGTGGAGCTAAAAAGCTAAATTTTTAACTCCACTGCTGTGGATGCTCTAAGAAAGCTCTTTTGTCTGTGTTAGGTATTGATGTATTAGTTAAGTGTCTCCTAAGCTTATCAGTCTATCACATGTACTAGTTGACCCAATAAATTTATGTCATGTCAATTTCATTATACCATGTAATTAAATAGCCTCAAAAAAATTTAAAACAAATTAAAATAAATCCCTAAATTTTAATATTTTCTGGATGAACTAACTGCATGCTGATTGTACTCTTCTTCCATTCTTTTCCACGTTCCATTACATTACATACAAAGAAATTAATCCATAAAAATTGTTCGAAGGAATTGGAACCCCAAAATAAAAATTAGACAAAGATAAAAGGAAAAAAAAAAAAGTTTAAACCCAGCAAAGCTTCACCAATCAATCCCCCTCTGAAACCCCTTTCCAAATCATTCTCTGTACACAACCTTCACCAAAATCATTCAACCAAACCCTAAACACCAAATCACTCTTGCCCAAAAAAGAATTCCAATGTACAGAAAAAAAAAAACTGTTGCGTATTTGTTTGTGATCCAACACGGTATCAAAGAGACAACCCAAATGAAATATGGATCATTGTCTTTTCCCTTGGGTAAGGTCTTTTGCTTTTTCAACGCAGCCCATTACCTCAAAATTACACGAAATCGTCCTTTGCCCCACTTTACCTCCAAATTGTCTAATTTTTGCTCATATTTGCAAATCTCCGTGTCTTGCCTTTCTTGCATTTACAATTAGACTCATGTCGAGCCATTGTCTTAGTCGTCAACTGTTTTTGTTAGCACAAGTTAAAGAAGGAACCAATAGTAGTCATTTTTTTACTGAGATTAATAGTGCTCACTTCAAATTTCGGGACCAAAAGTGCATTATTGGAAAACTTAAGGTACCAACAATTTAGTTTCACCTTCTTCTTTTCACTATTTTCGTTTCTTTCAAGCTTACATTCTCACAGTAAGTAACATTCAAGAGAAGCCAGTTTTTGGTTTTAGGCAGTAAGTCTTGTTGATTAGGGACGGAACTAGGATTCGATATTGAGGGGGCCAAAGTATAAACCAAAAAAAGTTTACGAAAATCAAAACTAACATCTATTTTAATGTTTGTCAAATTTCATCACCTTCATTAATGTATTATCTCATATTTGCACAGTTTGGGATCACGTTGCAGTGGACCAATATTGATTTCATCGATGGTGATCTTCTGGGAATTTTGTTTGAAAAATTTCAAGAATTGGGACATCAACGTTGGCTTTTGAATTACTCGTATTTGTTTTCTTTTAAATAAATGTTTCATTTTATAAATCAAATAAATGTTTCATTATTTCCATATCAAATAGTTCTAATGTTTTAAAAATTAGTCCCAAAAAAAAAAAAAAAAAAAAAAAAACCAGACAAACGAACATATACCCCCACAAGCTACAACAAAATTAATGTTAATAAATTGTTTTCTAAAATTAGCTAATACTTCATAAAATAAACCAACAAACAAACATTATCAATTAATATTTAATAATGTATATTACTATTCAGTATCCAAACATTTGATTCATAGCTCCCACAAACTTCACTTTTTCTTTGCCGCTACTTCCTAGTTTTTCTATATTTTTATTTATTTCTTTTCTTATCTCATTTGTCCTTTATATTTTAAAATTTTCAGTTAGATATATATACAATGCTGTATTTTTCGATTTTTTTTTTTGGGGGGGGAGGGGGGGGCATGGCCACCCTCAACCCTGACGTGGGTTCGTCTCTGTTGTTGATAATATATTTGTTCATTAACAAATTAATATTTCTATTGCCAAGGGATGCAAGCTTGCCTATAAATACAAGGACATTTATTTGCATCAACACAAAATTCTTAATTCTCACTGCAGACACAAATCTATGCATCTATGTTCACCACACACAAAAATGCAAGGACCAATAAAATGGAATACTCAACGCTTAACTAGGCTTAGCATTCCAAGTCCACCCCCCCCCCCCCCCCCCCTCCCCTGTTTTTCAAAGATATAAATTAAAATTAAGAAAAACATTATTGGAACCTTTCAAAATGGTTTTAAAAAGGAGAAAAGGAGTTGAAATCTTTTTTTGAGGAAGTAATTAATGCGTTGGAACTTGGATACAAGACGGATGGATCTATTAAATGGTGCATGGTTTACAGCATAATTCTTTCTATGAATGTACCAATTTTATTTTGATTATAGCCAAAATTTGTAGATTAACATCATTCCCAAACTTTATTATTCTAGGCATCATTATATGAGTTACATTGGGCTACCTCAGGGACACTGGTGTCAATATTAAAGGATTATCAATTTCTTCTATATGCAAATACTTCAAGGAAGAGGATTTCAACTTCTACTGCATATCACGTGCGGCTTTATGCCTTTAGCCATTGGATGAAGTTGTTGAAATTCTTTGAAGACTGACCATTATCTGATATATTATTCATCAACATTTTCTTAAGCTCCAAAGATCTTGCTCTTATGCTTTCATCACCAAGTAGTTGATCCACCTTCCTCTTAACTTCTTCCCGCAATACAATTCCATTTTCATCTAGCTCAAATCCTAGTCCAACCTTCCAAACATCACAAATGTAGATCCGGTCAAGGAATTGATCAGCAAAGTAAGGCCAGCACAAGAAAGGTACCCCATTGCTTCCACCTTCTATAGTAGAATTCCAACCACAATGGCTAATAAAACAAGCAATGGAAGGGTGATTTAAAACCTTAGTTTGAGGTGCCCAACCTACGATCTTCCCACGAGTGCCTTGAATTTCATTTGTATATGCAGTTTTTGACCAATCAACGATATCCAGACGTACCACCAAAAGGAAAGGTCTATTGGTAAGCTCAAGACCAAGAGCTAACTCTTGGAATTGAGTTGGTTCAAAAACTGTAAAGCTACCAAAGGCAACATACAAGACTGAGCAGGGTGGTTGCTGATCGAGCCAGTTTAGGCATGAGTGATCTACTTGCCAAAATTGTCCCACTGAATCTTCAATGTGTTCGCTTGACATCAATGGACCAATTGGTAGGAGCTTTGGAGCCAAAGAAAATGTTACGGGCTCGAGTTCAGGAACTGTGTTGCAAAGCCACCAATCTCCTAACTTCAAAGTTTGCATGCATTGTAAAATATATTTGAAGACAATCTTTTGACAAGTTGAATCACCTATACGAATCCAAGGAATATAGGCTGTGTCCATGACAGGAATGCCTGGGAGTGGTTGAATCATCTGTCTTTGGGTTGGGATTCCTGCAAGGCAAACAAAGAAATCAAGTGCTACTGATCACATTAATTGACTAATTGGATCATCACTACTACTAATATTTCCAAAGACACCCTTAGCATGATGAAATATTGTTAGGGTTTTAGCCTTTTAGATCCCAATTGTGATTACTTTACCTAGTTCTTAGCCAAGTGAAAAATTAGATTAATTATGTTCCAAATATGAATTAGTAAACATCAAATGATTACCTAGGAAAATCAATAGAACAAAATGTCCCACAATAAAAGCCTAAGGGGATTTAAAATTACAATCCCAAGGTATATAGATCCATTAGAATAGAATTGAAATTTGTACAATAGGTTGCCCTAAGTCTATTGCTACCTCATGTAGTACTTATTAACATGACCACATGTAGCTCCAAATCAATTAACTCTTCTATTTTGGATCTGTTGCACTTGAATGTCCACACAACTTTGAGTTTACCTCTCAAAGATTTAAACCAAGAAAATGAATGTAGACTAGATGTAGGAACTTCACTTTATCATTGAATCTTCAGTATGAGTAAATATTTGGTTGATGCTTCAAGAGAGCTTGGAAAATTCTTAAGATTTGTGTTAAAAAAAAAAAAAAGTCCCAGCTCTCAAAAAGTCCTAAAAAACATGCTATAGGGTTGCTTATATAGTATATAGACTTGAAGCGCACGTAATCCTAGATCAAACGGGTTGACAGAAAAACCTTCAAATACAAACTACACAAATCTTGATCAGTTGAGATTTCTAGTTTGACTAGTCAAGTTAAGTAAAACTCAATTGATCGAGTTATGTCGAAATGTAGTACAATAACAGTTATGTTTTTGAGATCCTTAAGTCTTTCATAGCTTGAATCTTAACTTGTCTTTTTCTTTGATATATTTTCAATATTAAACCAAGACTAATGAAGATTCTAAGTAGGATTGAACATGTGAGAATTTTTTAAATGGGAGGTAAGATGGAGATATGATTTGAACTTAAGACCTCCCAATTTGATTAAAAAAATTGTCAAATTTAATTAGATAACCATTTTTACCCACACACACACAAAAAAAAAAAAAAAAAAAAAAAAAAAAAAAAAAAAAAAAAAAAAAAATCTTTGTGGATTATCATGTTTATTTTGCTTTTTACCAATGTTATTTGGGTCACGAGTTTGGCTTATATGTGGTAAAAGCTAAAAGGCATAAATAAATACTATCAAGTATGATTAAAATATAGTTCACACCAAGTTAGGGTTTGAGTTTTGTTGAGCTGGGGTGCAGGCATCTCATGGTTAGTTGGTCTCTTCGAACACATGAACTAAGCTCATAGTAGAATTCATTAACCAAGTTCAAACAATTTTTTTGAATCAGTTCCAAAAATTTTGAGGCCAAAGTACTAAAAGAATCATGAGTCTACATATAAATTTGGTTGCTATGTTTCACACTCCGTTATCTGCTCTAGCTATTGGATTTTTCCTTTCAATTTGGACTAGAAAAATTAGTGCATGCCAACATAGGTATGACAAGGATATGGTAAAATTAAATATACACTATACCAAAAAAAATATTATATTAGATATACAAAGTCTTAATCTTAACTAGTCAAATCCCAAAAATGTTAAATAACTCTAATTTATTTTCATTATTTCTAATCCTGCCTAGGTGCAAACAAAATAATAATAATCTTACTTATAGTTACGGGTGTCCATGACTCTTGTAAGTTCAAAAACGTGTATAAACACCATTGAACGTTTAGACCCCCAAATAACAACTTAACCAATTTCAAGCAATATGTCAAACAACAAGTGTGCGGAAACTTAACATAAGCTATAATATAGAATTGGTTAAAAACTATCTAAGCCAAAGCAAAATACAATCCACAGCAGATAATAAAAAGGTAAAGATAGAGAGGAAGGAAGATGCAAACACAAAGACAACACGCGATTTGTTATCGAAGAGGAAACCGAAGCCCTCGGTGTAAAACCTCTTCGCCGCCCTCCAAGCGGTAAACAATCCACTAGAAAATACAGTTGAGATACATGGACAGCAATAGACCCTTCAAGCCTAATCTACCCAGTGCACCTAAGCCCTCCAAGCTTTTTGCTCCAACGAGGTTGCGCCGAACCTTTTTCTTTTCTAGCTTCCCGGATTCCGCTACTAGACCGTAGCATCAACCAATGAAGATTGGTTCCTTCCTAACTGCTTCCCAGAAATCCAAACAGCTCTCTCACAGTAATGATAATGGTGAGAATCAAGTTTAGTATAATGCCTTTTAAGGATTTGACAATGGAGAGGAAGAGAGTTGAGGAATTTGAAGAGACTCTAATGTATAGATTGTGGGTGAATCAATCTTGTTTTTCTTTAGGGTTTCTCTCTCAAAATTCTCTTTGGAAGCTCTCTCACAATCGTGGGTAAAAGGGGTATTTATACTGGAGTGGGAGAGGAATGTGAAACGTCAGGTTTTACAAAACAGGGGTGGCTCGCGGCTTGACCTCGTAGCTTGACTAAGTCGCGAGATAACCGTATGGCCAGTTGTCCTGTAGTGCTCCAGCTTGCATGACTGTTCACCTTCCAACATGCTTGGCACGTGTGCTGCGTCTGGCGGCTTGAAGCCGCGAGTCACCTGCGAGGCCCAGCCGCGAGTCTCTGTTTTCTTGCACACTCTTGAGCAATCTTCACTCTCTCTCACTCACTACCCTTACATCAAACCCACCTAAATACAGGGTTACTAAATGCTGAATTACAAGCAAATTTGGCACAGAATAAAGCCAATTAGATGGTTGAATAAATTCAACCTTACAATCTCCCCCATTGGCTATTCCGTGACAAAACCCTAAAACAGACTCTGGACTTAACATGTGAGTTGGGAACAGTTGAACAAAACTCACTCACACCTAACTCTAGAAGCTGTGAAGCACTTGAATCATATGAACATAATACTCCTGAAACACAACAGTACACCATGATCATTGTAAGCAGAAAATCATAAAATGCATATGAAACAGGCAATATGTGATCAAGCAAAGATGGAGTTAAGAAGCAAACCATGGCTTGATCAACCAAGTGAACACCACAAGGTAGTGATCACAGTGCTCATTCACACTTGGAATGAACACAAGGACATACAAGTTAACAAGCACAAGGTAAGACACTTGTATGTTCAACACTCAACCAATGCATAGTACACAAGGTATATGCATCTAGGAACAATCCTACAAGGGCACAAGAGTGAAAGTACAAAAATCAAAATGCAAGACATTTATCATTAAAGTACTGATTTCAACATAGCATAAATGCTGCATTAAGCAAGGTACATACCATAAAGCCTACAAACTATGCATAAAACATTAACCCTAAAAGCTTACAAAAGCACATGGGTACAAACACAAAACATCCTGAATAACATCATCAAAATATATTAAAGTTTAAACCAAGAGTATAGGTTAAGAGTTAGCAACAACTATACACCAAAAACACAGTGTATCAAACCCATATAAACATTAAATACCCAAAACATAAGCATATATAAACAAAGTTTCTGATCTTGACAACTTTGACAACTCCCCCTCAACACATTACTCCCCCTTAAGAGCTGCTTTTCTGCTTCTCAATCATCAATGTCATTATCAACCAGAAAGAAACATCTCCCCCTTTTTGACCGGAATGGCCAAAGGGTCACTGATCAGGCTGGGTGGTGAAGCTGTCAAGTTTTGCAGACAAAACATCAATCTGGTCCTGCATGGCTCTCATTCTCTCAGAGTGCTCAGTCTGGACTTTTCTGATCCCATCAAGTCGTTCTAGAATGATTTGGAAAGCATCTGGAGGTGTATCTGAGGAAGTTGATGCTCTAGACCTTTTGCCACTCCTCCTGGGTGTTGAGGTTGATGCATGCCCTGCTGCCTCTGCTTCAGTCTCCATTGGGACACCCTCTCCTTCATCACCTTCATCTTCTTCTCCTGGAAGCCTAACACTTATCCTTTTGCAGGTAAGCTTGTTAATTGCAGAGGGTGTGGACATGGGACTGATGTCTTGAGGGATTGGAACACCCTTCCTTCTAAAAATCCTCATTAGCAAACTGGGAAAGATCAATTTTGGCCTAGAGGTTGTTCTTGTCTCATCCACAATGGTGTCATATATGTGGGAACTTATGTCTATGAAATTCTTTTCTTTGAGATCCATCAGAAAAATTGCTCTAGCACAGTTGATTGTAGTCAACTTCTTAATGGGATAGAGGTTAAACATCATGATTATTGTTAGACACCTCATGTCCACTGGAAAGGCAGTGGTATTCAAACATTTTCCTTCTCTCTGCCCACCTATCCTTTGTTGAACTGTTTCAATAGAAACACTCCTATCCTTGTAATTGATAAATTCCTGATCTTCTAATCCTTCAAGCCCTAGCACATCATCAATGACATGTGCATCCAAAATGAATTCTTTACCTCTAACCCAGCAACTTAACTCATTCTCTTTTATCACTGCATTTGAATAAAATTCCCTAATCAGGGGTTCACACACTACAGGGAAATCACTCAGAAGCTTTTCCTATCCTCTTCCTTCAAAACAGCTGGGGATAAAGGTTTGTCTTAAGTCCTCCAAATCTACAAATCTTTCTTGAATAATTCCAGCTTTTAAGAAGTTATCCTTGTATCTCTCAAAGTGTTGAACTGACCTAAATAGTTTAGAATCCATTTTCAATCTTTTGTCAGCCTTCTTTGCAGGAGTTTTCTTCTTCGGAGGTGAGGGAGCCATTTGTGAACAATCAGAAGAGGCTACAACAGCAAAGAAAAATATATGTGTAGACCTAGTCAGTACCATGTAATTAACAAAGAGATTACAGCCACACAGATGAACTTGAACACTTAAACAATAAGCTACTTAGATCAACCACATGGACAAACAAGCCTAAAATAAAATCAGTAGATATAGAAACTATCCTAAAGGCAGATATATGTCATTGAGACATATAATGGAAAAATGACATGACTCACACTCAGCAATTTGAAACTAACAGATGCTCCCAACAGATTAACACAATAGAAAATGCACATTCAGCACAGTAAAACACACATCATCAAACGAAACATTTTGAAACAACACAACAGCTCAAGATCAGATAAAATAAAAGACACACTTAGCTAAGCATAGGATGAAGACCAAAAAGGAAACAACCAAGATCAACACAAACTTTAGCAACAGCATCCGCAAGCTAAGCATGAACAAAGAACAATAGCCAAAACACAAACCCATTTCTAAATCATAAACATATGTGAAAGATCAAAGGGAAAAACACAAAATCAAGTAGAAATGAGTTCAAAATTGAAAACCCATACCTGTGACTTGAAGAATTTGAGCAGAAAATATGCAACAATGGAGATTGGAAATGGGAGCACGGAGTGTTTGGGAGGGAGATAGTTTAGAGATAAGATGAACAGTCACAAATGTTCGAGGGAAAACTGAAAAAGATTTAAAAACTGCTCCTATTTCTGCCAAACACGCGTTTTTTGCGACTTGATTAAGTCGCCACACAGTTGCCAGTTCAAGCCGCCAAAACACTCAAGGACAAAAATTTGAAAAAAATTTTCTAAGTGTTTTTCGCTACTGGAAGGTCTACCCGCGAGTGAGTCGAGAGCTTAGCCGCAAAAATCTCTGAGTAATCCTCGCGACTAGACCTTCTACTCGCGAACAAGTCGCCAAAAATGACCCGCGAAGACGCGACTGAGGCTCGCGACTTGACATACCCGCGACTGAGCCGCCAAAACAGGGCAAAACAGGATTTTTGAAATTTTCAGATTTTTCAAACAAAATACTTTCCAAAAACACCTAAAACACTCAAAAATCTTTTTGTGCTTGAATTAACAAAGATTGAGCATGTGAAAACACATTTCATCAAGTACAATCACACAAATGAATATGGCATTTATTGAACATAAACTTGTGTGTTGTGTGTGGATATCAACAATGAGATAGTCCTTAGTCTAATGTGAAGCTTCAATGATCAATTCAACCAAGACATACACAATTAGCACTAGATCATGTGACCCATCTCAATTATAGAAATATGTATATATGACCTCCCACAAAACTTGATAACATAACTTGGAGCTTTACATTTGACTCCACTTTTAATCATAACATTTGATCTTTTTGATCTTTTGAGGCAATCACCTCTCATTGTGAGAGTGATATTTGACATTTCACTTTAATGAACAAGCCTTTGGTTTTTTGAATAAACATTTTCTTTAATATAAAGTCGCTTACCCTTTTTCCTAGTCGAATACTAGAATGTGCGACAGGCTTTTGCAGCTCAATATCTCTTTTCATTTGGAGATTTACATTTGATGAGCTCTTTTTAGCAAAACAAAAATAAAGAGTGGGAAGATATATAAACACAAGTCTATGCATGTCTCAAGATCAACAAAACCATTCACTAATCATTCATGACAAGTTTGAAGATCTATTTACAACAATCACATAGATTTCAAGATTTCTCCCACAGAGATATGAGTGTATGAAAACAAGCAATGCTCGAAAATGCACAAAGCCATTAGCACAAAGGTACAAGACAAAACAAGCTTTGAGACAAAAGCTCAACAAAGTCAATCAAGCTTTTTGATTTTCTAATTTTTTTTTTTATGTGATTTTTGGATTTTTGACACTAGAAGCAAAAAGATTGATAAAACAAAATTAAAAATATGTACAAGAAGACAAGCAAACAACCAACAGCAAAAACAGCAATCAAACAAACAAACATTGTCACAAAGCATAGGAAGTATTAATGCATGGACATGTTGTAATGCTTATGCATGAGTACCCTTTTTCACCCACACATCACTTGTGTTTGGGGTGATTTCCTTATAGGATTGGGTATGGGAGTTAGGGCTTTCAAACTTTCGTGAGAAGCTTTCCAAGCAGTTGGTGAATGCACCAATCATCTTCATCACGTTCATCATTCCGGGATCACCATTCTGATCTCTAGATTGATCACCTGCCCAATTTCTTCTATCATTTCTAGGTCCTCCTGACCTTTGAGGAGTTGCACTATTCTTTGCTCTCAGCTTTTGGCAATTTGGTCGAGTATGCCCTTGAAGTCCGCAATAATGACACACATAAGTTGCTCTAGGACCTCTTTGT
Organism: Quercus lobata; assembly: GCF_001633185.2. Taxonomy (NCBI): domain Eukaryota; kingdom Viridiplantae; phylum Streptophyta; class Magnoliopsida; order Fagales; family Fagaceae; genus Quercus; species Quercus lobata. The sequence continues at coordinate 67,741,972 of NC_044905.1, forward strand.
GGTCGTGGGCGTGACTTGGCACGAGATTCAGACCGGCCCACAAATTGATTACGGGGATTCAACATCCGTTGGTTCACCACATTCTTCTTCTCTTCCACCTTGAGCTTCTCATCAGTAAGGTCATCTACAATTGGATCTTTGGCCTTTACAAACTTCACTTCTTTAGTGACTTTTCCAGATGAACTACTTCCTCCGGTATATCCCAATTCGGATTTGTCTGAAAAGCTCTTTTGAGATGAGATAACATCATCTAGCTTCTTGGTGGTGACCTTCTCTATTTTAGCATTTGCTTGCACAACCTCATTCTCAAGAAATCTCACTTTTTTGTAAGCTTCGGACAGCTCACCATTCAATGTTTCTATCTCACATTTGGCCTCCCTATATCGGATTAGGAGACTTTTGTAGTCCTCCTCTGCCTTCTTCATTTTTCTCATAGCTGCCTTGACCACCCTTGTGTACTCACCCGACTTCTCCAAGAGTGAGTTATAATTCTCTTGAAGATTTGCTGTGCTTTCATCCTCTTCAGCATCTGATTCTTCAACAATTCCTAGTGATTCATCATCACTATGTTCTCCAAGGTCTCGTACAAGCAAATTCAACTCATCTAAAGACTCAATATGAGCAATAGTCATAAAAGCCGAATAGTTCCCCTCTCCATCACAACTTTCTTCTGATTCTGAGTTAGATGAATCCGAGTCACTCAATGTCGTGGCATACACTTTGCCTTTTGATTTCAAATAATTCGGACATTCCTTCTTAAAGTGTCCATGCCCGTTACATTCGAAGCAAGTTACACCTTGTGTAGGTTGGGATTCTTTTCCATCTTTCTTTTTGAATTCCCTTTTTTCCCTTCCAGAACTTTGGAATTTTCTTTTATCATCAAATTTGCCATTATTTTTGAATTTCAAGAACTTTCTGAAATTTTTGACAAGGTATGCAACATCTTTGTCAACTACATCTTCTCCCGATGAGTCTTGATCTTCCACCTTCTCATTAATGGTCTTAAGGGCAAGAGATTTACTCTTCCGTTGATTGGGCAGCGACATCTCATAAGTCTGCAAAGAACCAACCAGCTTCTGTACTTTGAAGTCATCAAGGTCCTTGCTCTCTTCAATCGCTGTCACTTTAGCACGAAAACTTTCCGGCAATGATCGAAGGATCTTCTTTACAATTTTTGAATCCTTTGTTTTCTCCCCCAAGTTGAACTTACTGACAACCACCTCATTTAGCTTCCCATAGAAAGAGTCAAAAGACTCATCCTCACTCATTTTGAGCTCCTCAAACTGAGTGGTTAGCATTTGCAACTTGGTGTCTTTCACTTTCTTCGTGCCTTCATAGGTGGTTTCCAAAATCTCCCAGGCTTCTTTGGCAACGGTAATATGAGAAATCCTGTGAAATTCATCTGGAGACACACCACAGAAAATAGCATTGAGTGCTTTACTGTTAGCATTAGATGCAGCAAGTGCTGCCTTATCCCAAGTGGATTTGGCTGCCTCAGGTCTGGTCCAACCAATCTCAACAGCATCCCAAACAGATTCATCAATAAAACACAGAAAAGCTCTCATGCGAACCTTCCAAAAAGCATAATTACTACCATCAAAATATGGAGGTGCATTTAGGAATTGAGACCGATCCATCTCAAAAGGGAGTCAAGGATCACACAATGGTAATGAAACCAATAGCAGTGTACCCGCTCTGATACCAATTGTAACTTCAAAAATGTGTATAAACACCCTTGAACGTTTAGACCCCCAAATAACAATTTAACCAATTTCAAGCAATATGTCAAACAACAAGTGTGCGGAACTTAACATAAGCTATAATATAGAATTGGTTAAAAACTATCTAAGCCAAAGCAAAATACAATCCACAGCAGATAATAAAAAGGCAAAGATAGAGAGGAAGGAAGATGCAAACACAAAGACAACACGCGATGTGTTATCGAAGAGGAAACCGAAGCCCTCGGCGTAAAACCTCTCCGCTGCCCTCCAAGCGGTAAACAATCCACTAGAAAATACAGTTGGGATACATGGACAGCAATAGACCCTCCAAGTCTAATCTACCCAGTGCACCTAAGCCCTCCAAGCTTCTTGCTCCAACGAGGTTGCGCCGAACCTTTTTCTTTTCTAGCTTCCCGGATTCCGCTACTAGACCGTAGCATCAACCAATGAAGATTGGTTCCTTCCTAACTGCTTCCCAGAAATCCAAACAGCTTTCTCACAGTAATGATAATGGTGAGAATCAGGTTTGGTATAATGCCTCTCAAGGATTTAACAATGGAGAGGAAGAGAGTTGAGGAATTTGAAGAGACTCTAATGTATAGATTGTGGGTGAATCAATCTTGTTTTTCTTTAGGGTTTCTCTCTCAAAATTCTCTCTGGAAGCTCTCTCACAATCGTGGGTAAAAGGGGTATTTATACTGGAGTGGGAGAGGAATGTGAAACGTCAGGTTTTACAAAACAGGGGTGGCTCGCGGCTTGACTAAGTCGCGAGATAACCGTATGGCCAGTTGTCTTGTTTTGTCCTGTAGTGCTCCAGCTTGCATGACTGTTCACCTTCCAGCATGCTTGGCACGTGTGCTGCGTCTGGAGGCTTGAAGCCGCGAGTCACCTGCGAGGCCCAGCCGCGAGTCTCTGTTTTCTTGCACACTCTTGAGCAATCTTCACTCTCTCTCACTCACTACCCTTACATCAAACCCACCTAAATACAGGGTTACTAAATGCTGAATTACAAGAAAATTTGGCACGGAATAAAGCCAATTAGATGGTTGAATGAATTCAACCTTACAACTCTAGTTTGGTCGGATGGGAGGTCAACTTGCAACCAACCTGAATGGATTGGGTTCAACAAAACTAGACCGATTGTTGATTTAAATTGAACAAGTATTTAAAGTGTAATCATCAATGAAGAAGATAGATTTGGGGGTTGAAGAGGTCGAATAGTGAGGTGATGGATCATAGTCTATAGTTGACGGGTCCATTTGGACGGGCTTAACAGATCATGATGAGTGGGCTGGAAGTGGACGGATCCAGTATGAACGGATCATGGTTGACAGACTAGAGGGCCACGTGGTGCTAACTTGGTCATTATGTGGTCTCCAAGGAATCTTAAATGGAAACAACTTGTGTCTCACAATTAATCCTAGCCCATAGAATCCCAACATGAATAGAATTCTAATGCAAAGAAGATTCTGGAAAATAAGCCCATTAATGAGGATCTTCCCTATATGGAAAAGACTTGTTGCGCAAGCATAGGAGTTTGATTTACACTACTATAAAAACCCAAACCCTCAGAAAACAGGTATGCTTAATTGACCCGCTCTAGCAGTCTAGAGTTGTGAGAAATTCTAACTTGACCTTCAAAGGGTATTTGGCTGACACCACACCGGTGCTCTCTATTAGGTCTTCTCTGTTTATTGTGTAGGTATTGTTTCGAGCGCGTGAAGACTGTGTAGCTCACTAGTGATTTTTCGGCATCGTCAGTTGGTGCCGTTTGTGGGAAAGACAGTGACTTGAAAGCCATACAAACGCTTCCCAGACAAAGAGTTGCATGGTACTTACTCGCTTGATGGCAACCACCAACAACGTTTAGGGAGACAAGCCACGACCTATTGCCTTGGAGAGACAGGTCCAAACCCTTACAGTAGCAGTGGAACGCCTCACCAGACAAAACCAAACCCTAGAGGAACAGCTGCGATAGAAGAACATGGCGATGGGAACCCAAGAGGAAGATCAAGAAGGTACCAGTGCTGATTGGAGGAACCAAGAGGGGCCGGAGGGTAGTAACACCCCGAGTAGACCGGATAGACAAGACATGAGCCGTCCATCCGTTACTGATACGGCCCCGTCCCACATCGTTGAGGAGATGCAGATGATGAAAGAACGGATGGAATACATGATGAACGCGCTCAAGGGAAGAGTTTCCAGTGATCTTGACGATTTGGTCCACCAAACAGATTCACCATTCACAATGTCCGTCAACTCTTTCCCCCTTCCTCTAAAGTTTTGTATGCCACAAGTGGAAAACTACGACGGAAACAAGGACCCGCTGGATCACTTGGAGTCTTTCAAGACCCTGATACACCTTCAGGGGATATCGGATGAGATCATGTGTAGGGCCTTCCCCACCACGCTGAAGGCCCCGCAAGGATATGGTTCAATAGGCTGACGCCCAACTCCATTAGTTCCTTCAAAGAGTTAAGTGCCCAATTCGCATCACACTTCATCGAGGGACACAGGTATAAAAAGTCTATTGCATGCCTGATGAATATTAAGCAGCCGAAGGATGAGACGCTGAGGTCCTACATAACTCGTTTTAATAAGGAAGCACTCTCAATCGACGAAGTTGATAACAAGATCCTCGTAGCAGCCTTCACGAACGGATTACGAAAGGATAAATTTTTATTCTCCTTATACAAGAATGACCTGAAAACCATGTCAGATGTGCTTTATAGGGCCACCAAGTACATGAATGTTGAAGATGCACTACTGGCATGCGAAGAAAAACCCAAGAAGAGAAAGAGGCAGGAGGAAGCCTGGCAGGATAAGGGTAGGAAGATGGCTAGAACAGGAGATAAAAGAGATGATCGACGATCCAGGCCCCCGACGGGGAGGTTTACAAACTTCACCCCCCTGAATACCCCGATTGATCAGGTTCTAATGCAGATCAAAGATTAAGGAGCCTTAACTTTCTCCGGCAAATTAAAAAGGCGATCCCAGCAAGAGGCCCAGGGATAAGTATTGCTGTTTCCACCAAGACCACGACCACGATACGTCTAATTGCTATGACTTGAAGTAACAGATAGAAGCCCTCATTAGGCAAGGAAAATTGCAAAAATTCGTTAGCAAGGAAGGAATAGAGCAAAACCAAGGCGCACCAGCCCAAAGAGAAAACGAGCGACCTAGGCCACCCATGGGAGATATAAGGATGATCACAGGGGGCAGCACTTCTAGTTCCTCTAAGAAGGCACGTAAGGCATACCTACGGATGGTTCAGAATATTCAACTAACAGGGTACGCCTCGAAAATGCCCATCATTGGGTTTACAGAGGAAGATGCCCTACGTCTCCACCACCCACATGATGATGCACTCGTAGTCAGTATACGGGTAGGAGACTATAATACCTACAGGGTGCTGGTAGACAACGGAAGATATTTTGTACTATCCAGCCTTTCAGCAAATGAGAGTAGAGAAGGAACGATTGATCCCAACCAACGCCCCACTCGTAGGTTTTGGAGGAACAAGGGTGTACCCACTAGGTGTGGTCACCCTACCAGTGACAGTTGGAGATTACCCTTAGCAGATCACGAGGGACGTAACCTTCCTAATCGTTGATTGCTCGTCCGCATACAATGCCATATTGGGGCGTCTTACTTTGAATTCATGGAAGGCTGTAACATCAACCTACTATCTGATGATCAAGTTCCCCACTGAGTATAGGGTAGGAGAAGTAAGACGTAATCAAGTAGCAGCATGTGAATGCTACGTTACGATGCTAGAAATGGATGACCACCAGTAAACCATGTGCACAAAGGAACAACGAGCGGCAAAGCCTGTAGAAGAACTAGAAGAAGTAACCCTTGACGACTCCAGACCTGAGCGGATGACTAGAGTGGGCATGTTGGCTAGTCAGTCAATTCATAACGAGCTCATGACATTTCTAAGGGAGAATCAGGACATATTCGCCTGGAGTCACGAGGACATGCTAGGGATTGACACTTCAATCATAGTTCACAGATTGAATGTGTCACCTTCATCCTTTCCTGTTCGATAGAAGAAGTGTGTGTTTGCTCAAGAGCAAGATGAAGCGATAGCGGAGGAGGTTCGAAAGTTGCTAGAAGCAGATTTCATTCGAGAAGTATACTACTTGGACTGGTTGGCAAACGTGGTTATGGTTAAAAAGGCCAATGGAAAGTGGAGGATGTGTGTAGACTTCACGGACCTCAATAGAGCCTGCCCCAAGGATAGTTACCTGCTTCCACGAATAGATACCTTGGTAGACTCGACCGCGAGACATCAGCTACTGAGTTTCATGGACACATTCTCTGGATATAACTAGATTAGAATGGATGAGGCTGATCAAGAAAAGACTTCCTTTGTTACAAGCTAGGGACTCTTCTGCTACAAAATGATGCCATTCAGGCTCAAGAACGCCGGGGCGACATATCAAAGATTAATGAACAAGATGTTTGCACAACAGATCGAGAGGAATGTTGAAGTTTATGTAGATGACATGCTGGTGAAAAGCTTACGAGAAGACGAACACTTGAGCGACCTCCAAGAGACCTTCGACACCTTTCGGACGTACAACATGAAGTTAAATCCAAGCAAATGTGTATTCGGGGTTACAGCGGGAAAATTCTTGGGATTCATGGTATCCCAAAAGGGTATCGAAGTCAACCCAGAGAAAGTATGAGCTATAATGGATTTAGCCCCACCGAAGACGGTCAAGGAGGTGCAGAGCCTGAACGGCAAAATAGCGGCATTGAATAGGTTTATCTCAAGGGCGACAGATAAATGCCTACCTTTCTTCCGTATATTGAAGAGATCGTTTGAATGGACAGACAAATGCCAGCAGGCGTTCGAGAATCTTAAGTTGTATCTCTTGACTCCTCCCTTACTCAATCCATCCAAACCAGGGGAAGAGCTCTATCTGTATTTAGCCGTCTCACAAGCCATGATCAGCGCAGCTTTGAAAAGAGAAGAGGACTGGTTGCAGAAACCCGTTTACTTTACGAGCTGAGGGTTTCGAGGAGCAAAAGAAAGGTATCCTCAAATGGAAAAGCTAGTGTTCGTGTTGGTGACCGCAGCACGGAAACTCAAACCGTATTTTCGAGCCCATACTATTGTTGTCTTGATAGATAAGCCTTTGAGAAGAGTCATGAGTAGCCCCGAAGCTACAGGACAGATGGCATTATGGGCAGTCGAGTTGAGCGAATTTGATATACAATACCGTCCACGTACTGCTATAAAGGAGTAGGTGGTAGCTAACTTCATCGCCGAATTCACACTCATGGAAGGTGAGGGGGCAGAGGTAGTTCTACAATGGAGCATCTATACAGATGGATCTTCAAATAGGTAAGCTGGAGGCACTGGTGTGGTACTTCGCACCCTGGAAGGAGATAAGATCGAGTGCATGATCCGCCTAGACTTTCCTACGACCAACAATGAAGTAGAATACGAAACTTTAGTTGCAGGATTGGACCTCGCAAGAGCAGCAGGAGCTGAAAACATGGTCGTATACTGTGACTCCCAAGTCATCACTAGTCAGGTTAATGGTGACTATGAATGCAAGAACGGAAGAATGAAGAAGTACCTTGAGGAGGTGAAGGGTCGAATCAACGGTCTCCAAATCAAATTCGTCCAAATCCAGAGGGAGGAGAACGAGTATGCCGATCGCCTAGCAAAGGCCGCCTCAGCAGAATACATGCTCGTCCCCGACCAGGTACTATCCTTCGTTCAAACTTCTTCACTCATAGATGAAGTAACGAGTGTGCAGGAGATAGGTAACGAGAACAACTGAACCACGCCATTAGTCTCCTACCTAAGGGATGGCATGCTACCAGACGGGAAGGACGCCACTAGAAAATTGAAGGTCTGAGCATCGCGCTTTGTTCTAATAAAAGAAGTCCTATACAAAAGAGGTTTCTCCTGCCTATACCTAAGGTGTTTGGGACTTGAGGAGACAGACTACGTCATGAGAAAGGTCCACGAGGGGATCTGCGGGAACCACTCGGGGGCACGATCGTTGGTAAACAAGCTGATTCGGGCGGGATACTATTGGCCTACTATGCAGAAGGACGCACAGACTTATGTCAAAGCTTGCGACAAATGCCAGAGATTCGGTAACATCATCTGATAGCCTTCGGAGGAACTCACTCCTATGACAGCCCCATGGCCGTTCGCTTAATGGGGATTAGATATCATGGGCCTCTTCCCAACAGCAATCAGGCAGTTAAAGTTCCTAGTAGTTGGCATCGACTACTTCACCAAATAGGTGGAAGTAGAAGCCCTAGCCACTATTACAGAGAAGAACATCTGAAGTTTCGTCTGGAAGAACATCATTTGTAGGTATAGGATACCCAGGATGCTTGTCTTTAACAACGGAAAGTAGTTCGACAACAATGCATTTAAGGATTTCTGCTCGGAGCTAGGGATCAAGAACCACTACTCATCACCTGCTCATCCACAAGCCAATGGATAGGTTGAAGTTACGAACCGATCCTTGCTCAAAATCATCAAGACTCGGCTCGAGGGGGTAAAGGGCATATGGCCAGAGGAACTACTAAGTGTTTTATGGGCATACCGGATAACAATAAGGACACCTGTAGGGGAGATGCCATTTCGACTAGCATACGGGAGCGAGACAGTCATCCCAGCAGACGTAGGGCTCACAAGCTACTAGGTGGACAACCATGACGGAAGTAAGAACAATGAAGCCCTTCGCTTGCAACTAGACCTGGTGGACGAAGTGTGGGCAACAACAAAGCAAAGGTTGGCACGATATCAGAACCTTATGGCAAAGAACTACAACTCCAAAGTCAGGCACAAAGACTTCCAGGTCGGAGACCTAGTCTTGAGGAAGGTAATGGGTGCAGCCAAGGATCCTGCCCAAGGAAAGCTCGCCCCAACTGGGAGGGACCCTACAGAGTCACATCATGGCAAAGGAAAGGAACCTACCATTTGGAGACGTTAGATGGGCAATAGCTGCAACATCCATGGAACGCTGAGCATCTACGAAAGTACTGCTAGTAAAAATGACGACGTGGAAAGCAACATTCGACGAATCCTCATTTTATTCATATTTTGCTAGTTTTGAGTTAATTATTACAACATTCTCCGATTTCCTAGTTTTAACTACATAGACAGTTTATTTTTGCTACAATACTTTAAGCATTATTTTTAAGCTTCTTTTTCCCTTTAAATAACTACTTTTGGTTTAATAATAAGATGAATATTCAAATATGACTGATGTGTTTTCTACGAAATTTTATTGAGTCCATAAAGTGGACAGTCCATCCAAGAAGGAAGGAAATTTTATTGAGTCTATAAAGTGGACGGTCCATCCAAGAAGGATGGAAACTTGTCCATAAAGTGGACGGTCCAATAAGGATGGAAATTTTATAAAGTCCATAAAGTGGACGGTTCATCTAAGAATGATGGAAACTTTATTTAGTCCATAAAGTGGACGGGTCATCCTTGGAGGATGGAAATTTTAGTCCATAGAATGGACGGATGAAAGTTTTATAATCCACAAGGTGGACGAATCATCCACCCATGAAATGGACGGATCCAATATTGCTAGTCCATTAGTGGACGAGTTATCCCTAGAGGATGGAAATTATAGTCCATAAAATGGACGGTTGAAAGTTTTATTATCCACAAGATGGACGGATCCAACATAAAGACGGATCAATATTGCTAGTCCATTAGTGGACGGGTTCTGATTAGAATTCAGAGTACCAAATAGGACAGGCTAGACGTCGGACAGATCCAACTTAAGAACAGGTCCAACTCAATAAATATTCACAGCCCATAAGTGGACGAACTCATCCTAAAATGAATGATAAGAACCAAAGTCCATATAATGGACGGATCCAACTTATGGTTTAATCAAAAGCTTCCAAGTCCACAAATGGACAGACTTGTCTTATCATGTGAATACATCCATATAAGATTAGGTAATAATAATAGCCCGTCATAGAGGACAAATCTAAATTAGCTTAATTAATTGTAATCACTGTGCGGATGGGCTCATCCTAAAGGACGGATCCCCAGTGAAGACAGTTATAAAAAGTTGTTATAACAGGCTCGACAAAATAATAAAATTAACAATTCACATTTCACCAGAAGACAGATACATCTAAAAAGATGGTCTTTAAATCATTAGCTACATATCCAAAGTATTTTTTTTACATGCCACAAAGTGACGGATAAAAATTAAAAGATTGTTCCCACAAAGTGACGGACGTCACCATCAATGAGTTGGGCCTGGTTCTTGAGAGGAACTGACTCCCCGTCGCCAGGGGCTGCATTGTCAGCAAATAAGTCCTCCGTGCTCTCAGAGGCGACGGGTTGAACAATAGCTTGGAGTTGTGTGTTTATGCTAAGTTGAGAAAAATCAAGGTCGGGATAAGCCTTCTTTGCCTGACAGATAGCATCGTCAAAGCCGTTCGCATAAGAGGTCCCAAGCTCCTCTAGGAGGCCGTCGGAGTCGCGATATTCACGGATCGCTGCCTCTTTTAACTGATGGAGTTGGTCCTTGGCATCCTTGATTTCTTTCTCTTTATCTTCCAAGACCTTCCTCAACGTTTCAACCTGCTGATCAAGCTCCTTCCTGACCTTCTCCGAGAGGGAGAGTTTCTTCTCCATACCAACTCTCCAAGTCTTAAGACTGTTCAATTCCTCCTCCATCTCATTGGCCTTTGCCCTAACGTGATCCAGCACCGTCTCGTGATTCAAACACCGTCCCATCAACCCTTTCATCATCACCATAGCCTAAAAATAAAGGTTATTAGTGATAGAGGTAAGTGAATGAAAAAATAGGAAGTGGACAGCATAACATACCTGGGCAATTCTAAACAGCTCCGTCTCCCCCATGGCCTTAATAGCATGATTTCCTAAGTCCTCATAGTCGTCGGACGACATGATGGATGAAAGCTTCTTAAGAGCGTATTTGGAGTCCTCTCGGAGGAGGACGGGTGGCTTTTCTTGGGTTGTGGACGGGCCCTTCATTAAACCCTTCCCTACTCCATGCTTTGTAGGAGTAACCGTCTTCCTGCCCTCAGCCTCTAAACCCACGACGGGCTCTAAAACAGTTTTGGGTTTCTTAGGTAGGCGACCTTGTTTCTCTGGGAGCTTTCTTTTTGAAGACGGATTGGACGAGCCCGTCTCCTTAGGTTGACCTTCAACCTCTTTCTTTTTGATGCATTTTGCATGATGACGGCTCTTCTTTTAGTAGCATCCATTTCTGCAAAATAGAGGATGGACGTTGAAATCTGAGTAAGTATAACAAAAACTCAAAGTGATGAACTTACGTGCTCTAACTTGGGCTTCGTATCGAAGGGCGGCTCTGGTTGGCTCTAGTCCATCACAGTACCAATGCAGTGTGTTGAGATTGACCAACTTAGCCCACGTCCTCTCTTCGAGCTTGGTTTTGTTAAAAAACTTCTCCAAAAAACTGAATTGCTCAAGTGAGACTGGAGGATGGTCCTGGGCTGCTTAGAAAGATGGACCGTTATGCATTATAGAAAAGTTGAAACATAAACAAGTATTTGTTGACGGAGGCATACCCGACGGTGGCATTATGCCCCATGTTTTGTCAACGGGCATGAATTCGGTGTCACCAGGGTGACACATCCATTCGTCACCCTCAAAAAAGAAATAACGACTCTTCCAATCTTTGTTGGAGTTAGGATTCTCATAAATGAGCCTTAGTAACGGGCCCCTGGGCGTGAAGTTGTACATGCCCTTGGACTGGGTAATCTCGGCAGGATGGTAACAGTGGAAAAATTCTTCCACCATTAACCTCCATGCCCCATCCGACATAGCACCATATAGGACCTCCACACTGAGGAAGACCCTCCAAGCATTTGGGAAGATCTGGTTGACGGACAATCCAAGATATTGGAGGAGACGACGGTGGAGGGTGCTTAATGGAAACCTGAGCCCTGCCTTCAGCATTTGCTCATAAATCCCTAGGTCTTCAAGACCCTCGTAGTAACACTTCTTTGATTTATAAGGTAGACGCATGGGTATATTGTCGGGTATTTGATATTTATCCCTAAGTGTTTTGAAGTGTGTTTCTTTGATTTTGGAAATAAAATCGTTGACCGTCCATAAGGGGAGAAGGATGAACTCCCTAAACCCATCAGGTCCTATGACAGATTGGATTGGGGGGTCAACATCCATTAAATTGTCACTAGAGTCACCGTTTAATTCCTCCATCCCTGGATCCTCGTATATTGAAGAGGAAGCTGACGGACTCCTTTCCTCACTGGGACTGTCAGGGTCTTTGTGACCTGACGGGTACACTTCATCGTAGCTGGCTCCATCGCGGACAAACAATTGGTTACTTGATGCACTAGACATAACCTACACGTGACGGTAAATCCTAAGACTGACAGTACTATAATGGTTGACGGTTGCGTAAAGGTCTAAAGAAGTAAAAATGCATGAAAATTTGAAGTAAAAGGAAGAGGATGCTTACCAGGACGGAGTCAAACGATGAGGAGGTAATAGTGACGAATGCAACGGTTGAATGGTACAGTCTTCTGACAAGGGCGACGGGTGCGCTCTGATCTTGAATTTCAGAAGAAAGTAAAGTAATGAACAAAAGAAGTCTCAGTTTATGTAGGGAAAACGAAGCAGAAGATGAAGGGGCGCTTCGATCCCAGTGAGCAACCATTCAGCAAACGCCACGCATCCATCATTAATTATCCTAGGCCAGCCTGTCCAAGCGGCATTCGTCAAAAGTTCAAATTAAACTGTCACCTTGCGTGTCCGTCCACTCACGGGGTGAGGGGGCAACTGAAGAGGACGAATAGTGAGGTGACGGATCAGAGTCTATAGTTGACGGGTCCATTTGGATGGACTTAACAAATCAGGATGAATGGGCCGAAAGTGGACGGATCTGGTATGAACAGATCATGGTTGACAGACCAGAGGGCCACGTGGCGCTAACTTGGTCATTTTTTGGTCTCCAAGGAATCTTAAATGGAAACGACTTGCGTCTCACGATTAACCCTAACCCATAGAATCTCAACATGAATAGAATTCTAATGCGAAGAAGATTCTGGAAAATATGCCCATTAATGAGGATCTTCCCTATATGGAAAAGACTTGTTGTACAAACATAGGAGTTTGATTCTACACTACTATAAAAACCCAAAGACCCTCAGAAAACAGGTACGCTTAATTGACCCGCTCTGGCACTCTAGAGTTGTGTGTTGTTTCAAGCGTGCGAGGACTGTGTAGCTCACTGGTGATTTTTCGGCATCATCAGGGGTGGTATCAACGAGGCACAACAGTTCCACAAACTTTGAGTGGCAATAAAGGGTGAAGGAGAAAGGTAGGGCATCGATGAGGCATGAAAAATATGGGTTGACATTGTTGACAATAATTGCAAATTTGGGGGGTAGTGGTGGCAAAATGGAGGAGGGAAGATGCCTTTGATTGGTTGGATCATAAAATTGGTTGTTTGGCAACAAAATTTGATGTCTGATCAATTTGATTTTGGTCTAGTATGTACATTGAAAACTGCAATCGTCCAAAGGAAGTTGTCAAAACCATTAGAACTTTGTCGGTCTAGGTCAGGCTAGTTGGTGGAATATATGGATACCCTTGCTAGTGCAACAATTGTAACTCTAAGTTTGCTTAGTTTAAGATCTAAAAATTATAAAAGACATAATTTTCCTCCAAATTAGTTTGAAATAAAGTTCCTACAACTTACTATGTGGCACCTCAAAATATTATTTACATGTATTTTTATACATTACCTACTTAATAATTAATCATGTGACTTATATAAATGATTTAATAAATTATGTGATTTAATATGTGGTCAGCTGCTTCATCCTTGCTACCAACAGATGCACTATTCTTTCTAATGAGTACTATTATGTATTAAAATAGGACAAATAGCACTAGGGGTGTCCACTTGCCCAACCCGGCCTGTTCGGCCCAAAAACTTGCCAACTCGACACTGGTGATGGTTGGCGGCAAGTCTCCACCCCCAAAACCCAAGACTGGCAGGTCTGAGCATGGAAAACCAATTTTCAACCAACCTGACCGTCTACACACTGGAAACTAGCCATTCTCTGCCGATTGGAGTGGTTGGCTGGTCTTTTTTTGTTTGATTTGTCGAAATAAAAAAATGGCGGAATTCGGCAAAAACCAATTGATTTTTGCAAAATCCGACAACAAATTGACCAAAAACAAACAGAAAATCGAAGACATCCGACCACCCGAACCGCCTCCTTCTATTGGTCGTGACGGGTCCGGGTATGGGAGACCCAACTAATTGGGTCAATTCTGGGTTGGGCACAAATCCAACCTAGACCAACCAGTGGACAACCCTAAACAACGCATTTGAAAAAACATATGCATGATCATAAAATAAAATAAAATAAATGCATACATGTTCAAACTAACATAAAGATCAAATAGTATAACAATTATCTTACCATCAGAATTTATAATGCCATCATCAAGCAGCCTTGGGATGCTGAATTGCAAGGCAAGCGAAGCTGCTGTCCCAGGCCAGAAGAAAGCTCTTTTAATTCCCATCTTAATGCCAACTTCAATGGCCCACCCCATACCTGCAGCATCGGCTACTATACAACTGATCTTGTCATCACCATTTGAAGCATTAATATAGTTTATGAGCTCCTCAAGCTTCTCAGGCATGGTGCGTAACATAGCTTCACATAACTTGCCGAACTCATTTCGGTCATCCTCAGGACCTAATCCATCTGGGATAGACACCAAACTAATGTTTGAATCCATGAGACTGTCCAACGCACCCACAACACGGTTGTGGTTGAAGTCTGTGTTTACAAATGTGATTTTGAACCCATGCTTCACTATTTTTTGTGACAAAAGCATCAAGGGGTTCACATGGCCTTGTGCTGGAAATGGTATGACTAGAATATGTGCCATGGCCATCTCTCTCTCTCTGCTAGTATTGCGTTTGAGTCCGAGTCCCCGAGAAGATAGACGATTGATAGTACATGGACACTAAAATTTTTTTTTGTAAAAGCAAAGTCAAACTTGATCTTTGGGGCCTGCACCAAGTGCAAATATTTTTAAGACCACATTCTTCTTACAATTTGGAGACGTGTTCGTATAGTATCAATTCAATGTACTGTGCATTAAACCATGCCCATCTTCTCACAATTATTTGCTACAACTTGCATGTTGATGTTACTCGTACTAAGTGACAAAAAACTCGTACATAAACCTTTTACACAAGTCTACAATAATCTATGAATGAATTCCCTTTGACTGTCATTGTCCGTTCATTGCTGGAAAATGGGACCAATTATTTGCTACAACTTGCATGTTGATGTTACTCGTACTAAGTGACA
The DNA here is from genome assembly GCF_001633185.2 of Quercus lobata. NCBI lineage: Eukaryota > Viridiplantae > Streptophyta > Magnoliopsida > Fagales > Fagaceae > Quercus > Quercus lobata. The sequence goes on from NC_044905.1 coordinate 67,757,058, forward strand.
AAAAACTCGTACATAAACCTTTTACACAAGTCTACAATAATCTATGAATGAATTCCCTTTGATTGTCCTTGTCCGTTCATTGCTGGAAAATGGGACCCAAGCTTAGTCGATCAATCAGAACAGCACTACTGCATTAGTGGTTTCACGTGGGCTGCTGAAAACGGCAGGACAAGACAGCTATGCTGTACCATCTCTCCCCCTTTTTTGTTTTTTGTTTTTTTTTTTTTTGGTGGGATGGGAACAAAACATGGGCGGCTTTACATTAAGGTCAGGGGTTCATTTGAACCCTAATGAACCCCTGACCTGGCCGAAACAAAATTTTTATATATAAAATTTTTAATTTTTTTTTTTTTTTTCATTTTGACCCCTAAAATAAAAATTTGAACACTCTAATCCTAAATTTTGTTTGAACCCAATTGAAATAAGCTTAAAGCTTAAATATGATCATCTTAATTTTAATTTCACAATATTTTTACAATAATACGAGGCAAATTGTAATTGCTTTTTATCTAGACCCACAACAAACAATATTTTTTTTATCTACCTTTAACAATTGGCCACCTAGATTTTGTTGTGGAATTTTTTTGAAAGTATCGTGTCAGTTCCAAAAATTTTGCTTATTCATTAAATATATATATATATATATATATATATGAATATTATTTCCATAATTCTGGCTTACTTTGCAGTTGACAACGAAGTGAAATTGTTTTTCCTTGCACTTTTCTTCTTTATTAATAAAAAAAATTACATCACTGTTACAACCAACACATCTGTACAAATTTGTATCTATATCTGTAAGTTTTTCCTCATTCTCTCTATCTCACTTTCTCCCTTCTATTTTTTTCTTACTTTTTCTTTTTATCTCCAACTATCTCCAATTCAAAGAGAGTAACTATGTCTATGTGTATGTTTAAGAAGTCATCCACTACAAACGCAAAATTTTATATCAATTACTATTTTATTTTCTTAGTTTCACATTTACTCCTAGTCCTACTCCTAAGTGTGTTACTAGTCTTCTCCTTCTTTATCATATATTTTTATATAATTGATATTACATATAAATATAATAAGTTATTATATATATATATATATATATTTTTTTTTGATGTGAAACTCATTACTTTAAATTAAACTAAAACCAAAGACAGTACATCTTGAGACACCAGCTTCTCAATACAGCCTGGTGTTTCCTCAACCCAAGCATTTTGGTCTGACACACCTTTAGCAAACTGGGCTAACGTGTGTGCAGCCTTATTCCCTAACCGACCCACATGACTAAATTTCACCTCTCTAAATCTATAAAGCTGGGACAAGGACCCAGTAATAACATTAACAATAGACAAGGGAGCCTCTGTGCGTCGCAGCATGGCGTTCACCACAGTGAGGGAGTCGCTTTCAAATAGGCAATCTCGGATTCCCATGTCCTATGCAAAACTGACTGCTTCCTCCATTGCTTTGGCCTCTACCTCCATAGCACCCAACAGAGCCTTTATCTTCTTGCTAAGTGCTACCACCACCTCCTCGTGATGGTCCCTTATCACCACCCCGATCTCGGTTTCCTTTTGCTGAGAAAAAACTGCACCGTCCATGTTGGCTTTGTACCACGGAGGCTTGGGAGGTTGCCACGTTGCTTCCACAGGATCTTTGAATGGCCGTGTAGAATGGTTAGCCATCACAAAGTTCTCCAAGAGTTCTTTTGTCCACCGAACGAGAACAGATGCTGGTTTTCTGCTCTTCCCGTGGCGCACCTCATTCCGGTTCGTCCAAATGCCCCATGTCGTCAAACCCACGTCCTCCTCCGGCCACTGCTTCATGTTTCGGGCATACCACAATAAGTCCAGGAATTCCGGGCATTTGTCCATCACCTTATCTGTATCCAGGCTTACTTCCTTCCACACTTCCTTCGCACGGTGACAGTGCCAGAGTGCATGACCTGTTGTTTCTTCAAAGCTTCCACATACCTCACAGGTATTATCTGCCGTTATCCTTCGCCGAAAGAGGTTATCCTTTGTGGGTAGGATATTCCAGCATGCACGCCACGTGAAGTTTCGAATCTTATTAGGGACATTCAATCGCCAAATAAACTTCCAAAACTCCTTCATGCGTGTTGAGTTTGAGCTCTCCGCAGCGTCGTTGCCAGCTCTCTCATCAAGTGCCAATCTATAGGCTGACTTCACTGTGAACTTCCCTGAAGAAGTCAACGCCCAAATAAGGCTATCGTCAAGCAGAGTCGGGCTTAGTGCAATGGAGAGAGTCGATTCAATATCCTTGGCCATGAGGGTTCGTTGTAGGGCTTCCAAGTTCCATTCTCCTTTCTGGTAGTCGATTAACGAAGCCACTAAAGCTTCATCACCACCACTCGGGCATGGTGTGACAGCTTTATAATAAGTTATTATTAACTTGACAAAAATGTATGATTAGTAATTTAATTATATTAATTTATGCATTCAATAGTTGTTGTCTTACCTATTTTATAACAGTTTTAGACTATTGTATAATATAGTTATATTGTATACTAAATTGTATTTAGAATATTATTTTAAATTATTGTATATAATATGGAATTTTATCTATACAAAAAAATATTAATCATTTAATTTTTTACTCAATCCTCATGACAAATGACGAATTCCTAACTTTGCCATTGCTGACCCCCCCCTAAAAAAATCATGGAGCCACCACTTAACAAAAAGAAAAATAGAAGGGAAGATAAAAGAAAAATGGGTCCAGGAAATTAAAAAGACTGTAAAAAGAATTAGTTATTTTTTCATAAAAAAATTTCTAAAATGGTTTATGAACGTATGCCTAAAACCTAAGAAAAATAAGGGAGAAATAAAATATTTGTTAACTTGAAAGTTATTTCACAAAAAAAAGTCCAAACTTTTTGAGGATATATAAGAATAATTTTAGAATAGAAAAAATTGTGAGCCCAGCCCCCACAAAAACTTTTTCCCTCACATTCTCATTTCTTAGGGCATTCACAGTAAAAATGTTAAAATTGCTAAAAAGCTATTTTAACACCCCAAATCATAAAAACATGCCTACAAAAAAATTGTTATAGCTAAAATATTTAGCTATATTTTTGCTTTCTGCTACAGTAAACTGTTATCAATAACTCACTGTAGCTCGAAAGTAAACATTAAAATCAATTTTTTATTCCCAACGTCTGTTTTGTCAACACTTCTATCTTCTCTCTCCTCTCTCACTTCACTGTTCTTTGTTCTCTCTTCTCTCTCACTCCCGTGACTTGCGATTGTTCTTCGTGGTTTCATGGTTGTGCTTCGATGGTTCATGGGTCTAATTTCGTGGTTGTGCTCTGGTGAGTCATGGGTCTGATTTCGTGGTTGTGCTCCGACTGGTCACTGGGATTCGTGGGTTTTTGTTGGCTGTGATATGGGTTTGAACTTTGTGGTGGTTAGATTCGTGGGTGAGGACGTGCTCGATGGTGTCGCTGTCGATTTAGCCGTGGGTCGTGGGTGACTGTGCTTTGATGGTTCCGATCAATTCATGGGTTCGACTGGTTCATATTTCGTGGCATAGTTGTCAATATCGTACGATATGCGATACGTATTGTACGATACGTATCGTATCATGTGAAAAAAGTTTCGTATCATATCGACGTATCGTAAGTGCTCATGAATCGTACGATACAGTGTGCGTATCATATGAATCGTATCGTATCGTACGTATCGTACGATACATAGACAAATACTTTAAAATGAGATTTTTTGTTAAACTTTGTACTTTTATTTGAATCTAACAAGTTGTTAGACTTGTTTTTAGCCAAAAATTATTAGTTTACTTAATTTAGCCTACTAAAATAACATATTCATAAGTTTTTTCCCCCTCTCTCCTACAATTGGACTACATAGTACACACTTACCTTTCACTTTAATATTTTAAAAAAAAATTAAAATTTTTTTATTTTTTATTTTTATCGTTATTGTTATAAGTCCAAGAATCTAGAATGCCAAAAAAAAATTATTAAAATAAAAAGAACAAGAAGAGATATTAAATGTTAATGACGAATAACAATGGAGAAAATTTTAATGAAGAAATAAATTTGCAAAATTATAAACATGATGATAGCGTTGACTTAGATGGGGTTGATTAGGCAATTTGATGAATATGATGAAAATAAATTATTATTTTTGGTTCATTTTTAATATATTATCACTTTTAAATTTAAGTAATTTGAATGTGTATGTTATAAACACATGCTATTTTGATTTATTTAGTTAGCTTGTTAAATATTATTACATAAATGATGAATAAATTAGTCGTTAGTTGAATACATTCAAAATTTATAATGAGTATACCCTTTATATATGTATATTTATAATTTTGTATAAATTTTATTAAGTATTTGTGTATCTTACGATACACGATACGATTTACGTTTTGACAACTATGGTTCGTGGGTTTTTTTGGCTGTGGGTCGTGGTTGATTTGGTTCATGGGTTTTTTTTTTTTTGGCTTTGGGTCGTGGCTGATTTGGCTGTGGTTCATGGTTCATGAGATTTTTTTGTTTGGCTATGGTTGGTACGTGGTTGCAGATAGAGAAGTGGTGGAAGAGGAAGGTTGTTGGGTTGTGGCTGCTATGGTTTGTGGTTGTGGCTGGTGGGGTAACAGTGGAGGTGATGGAGGTGGTTGTTGTTGTTGTCCTATGATGGATTTTGTGGTGGCTATTTATTATTATTTTAATAAGTTATTTATATTATTTTAAATGGTTAAAAATATAAAACATTTGTGGTAGGGTGTATTATAAAGTGAATTGTTAAAATAGATAAAGTAGTATTTTGAATGGCTAAAAGCTAAATTTTATACATGCCTTACTGTGAATGGTCTTAGTAGTTTTCATTTTAACCAAACAAAAAAATTATTTCATTTCTCTTCCCTTCTTTTCTCTTATATGCAAACAAACATAGCCTGAAAGATAGACAACCATACGAGTTTCGACGCAAGAATGTCTTGTCTATAGCTCTATGCGATTGAGACCTATGCGATTGAGACGAAAGTAATATACCCTTAAGAGAGTACATAACAATAATGTTTTATATATATAGTGTCTGATTAATGTGTGTCCTTAGGGCATACATTAAGTCATTTATTTTTGAAAACATTTTCTCAGGAATTGAAAAAATTGTCAATACTTTTTCAATTCCTGAGAACTTTTTTTTCAAAAATGGTTAATTAATGTGCCCTTAGGACACACATTAGCAAAATCCATGCTGCTCTTGATTAATAAAAGTTACAGATTTCTTCTTTAAAAAAAATAATAATAATAATCTACTCATTTTCTCTCTCCCTCATTAATTATACTCACAAATACCCTAATTTTTAGTGGGTGAGAGAAAATAAACAATAAATTTTGCATGACCATGCGTATCACTCCACTCTACTTCCACATTGTCTCTTTATCTGTAACTCTTTTTCTCTCAACTGTTTATTTCTTGGTTTTGTGCTCGCTGAAAATTTGACTCAAGAATTTGAGAGAGCTAAATTCTTTAACTTGATTAAAAGAATAAATATCAGAGAGCTAAGTAAGAGCAAACCCCATTCAATTTTTCATTTTCAATTATTAAATTGTTAAAATCTTTATTAAGAAAGAAAAAAAATGAATGAAAGAATGATAAGAATCAAATCAGTTGTCCTTCAAGCAAGCAAAGTGATTGACTTTCAAGTTCATCTCTTTGATATTAAGTATCCAGGTCAAAGTCCATTTACTCTGCCTCTTCAATGCAAAGTGGTTGACTTTCATGTTCATCTCTTTGTTATTAAGTATACAGGTCAAAGTCCATTTACTCTGCCTCTTCAATCTTGCTCCTCGTTGGAGACCTCCTCAATGGAGGTTGGAGAGTGAAATTTATCTTTAAAAAAAAAATCAAAATTTTTAATACACTTTCTTTCTCTACCCAAATTTCTTCTCTTCTGGTCTTACTTCTACTTCTTACCCTTTATGTTTTCTATTTCTCCAATCCATATCTATAATCTTAACTGTGTCAAACCGTGTTTAGGTAGCTCTCCGTGTTGTAATGTGATTTGTAAAGTGAGGATGATTATTTATGTTGAAAACTTTTAATTTAGCTACTTAACATCTCTATATACTTCTATGCTTAGTTTGTTACACTATAAATAATGTAAGAGGTTAAGGGAATTATTATTAGGAAGGGAGAAAAGGTATAGTGACGTGATTATAGTAATATGCCTTGGTGAGCTATGCTACTTTCGTGCCATGTTCATCATACATCAGAAGTATCAGATGTAAGATGTTATTATTATTATTTTTTTCAATGTCATTCTGTAGTGTTATCTGGGTGTTCGAATGGATCCATGAAATGACAGAAAAATTGATTTTTCTTTTCTAATCAGGTCTGTTCAGGATTGTTATTAGGGTGCGGCTTGTGTCCAGTGATAACTTTCACTGGACACAAGCCATTCCCTTGTTATTATCCTCCTCACACAGAATTGGAGGATAATTTTGATTTTGTCCCTTAAGGTTTTAAAATTTTGATATACTCCCCTAACATTAGACACCATTTGTAAAGAAACTCTTTTATCTGTGTTTGCTATTAATGTATCTGTTAAGTGTCACCTAAACCTATCACGTGTACTAGTTGGCCCAATATATTCATGTCATATCAATTTCATTATACCATGTAATTAAATAATCTTAAAAAAACTTTAAACAAATTAAAATAAATATCTAAAATTTAATATTTTCTAAAATTTAGAAAATTTTATTTGTCTAAGTACTTGAGATACATTCCAAGAGTGAAAAGGGTGAATGAAGCTTTTGATTGATCACATTTAACACATCGCCATCCAGCATGACAATAGTCACTCCTACCTCGAGTGCTTTAGTTACCACCATAAAAGTTGCCTTTGCTTCTACAGAAATTGGATCTTCCCCTTTAATTAATTTAGTTCATACATGCTTAACTTCTCTCTTGTGGCCTTTGCACACAGCCACTAACCATGCAAAATGATCTAGAGCAACCACATCAAGTTGATGACAAAATCAGTTCTCTTATAATCTGCATGGGTTCAATTTGACTTGGGTTTTCAATTGACTGTTCCTTTTTCATCCACAACATATCACTACATGCTGCTAAATAAAGAGTGCTGTAGCTTCCCTCTTCCTCATGAGGGATACCAGGTAGTCTTTGATGGGCAAGAATCAAATTTATCGAGTCACAAATTTGTTAGGTTCTAAATGTTTAGAACAATTGACAAATTGTGAACACAAACTTGTCTAGATATAGATCTTAGAGTCTATAGGTTTTATTCGACAATGCTCAATGTGATTTAAGTCAAGATTCAAGAACATACAAGCTGCAGGAAGAAGATTTCATAATCTGTCTGGTCCGATCGATCAAAAGACAGGCTCGATCGATCGAAAGTCGTATCTGCAGAATTTTAATTAAGCCCAAACAGCAATTCATGCCCATTTAGGATTAGGGTTTCTAATCTACTTCTCCCAGTATATAAAAGAAATCCTAAGCACGTTTTTATGTGGCTTTTCAGAGAGAAAAGAGCGGGTAGCTCTTTTGTTTTAGATCTTTTGATCTCTGAGCTGATCCTTGACTCCTGTTGTCATGGATAATTTGAAGTGTCTTTCTGATCATATTTCTGCTTATGCTTCTGTTGATTTTATTGAGCATTGTATAGATATAGATCTTAGAGTCTATAGGTTTTATTAGACAATGCTCAATGTGATTCAAGTCAAGATTCAAGAACATACAAGATACAGGAAGAAGATTTCATAATCTGTCTGGTTCGATCGATCGAAAGACAGGCTCGATCGATCGAAAGTCGTATCTGCAGAATTTTAATTAAGCCCAAATAGCAATTCAAGCCCATTTAGGATTAGGGTTTCTAATCTACTTCTCCCAATATATAAAGGAAATCCTAAGCACGTTTTTATGTGGCTTTTCAGAGAGAAAAGAGCGGGTAGCTCTTTTGTTTTAGATTTTTTGATCTCTGAGCTGATCCTTGACCCCTGTTGTCATGGATAATTTGAAGTGTCTTTCTGATCATATTTCTGCTTATGCTTCTGTTGATTTTATTGATGCCTGTGAAACTCTTCGTAAGGAATTATTGAAATCTATGAAAATTGCTAAGAAATTCAAGGAAGAGTTAAAATTGGCTAATCTTGAAAAAGATGAATTGATTGTTAGATTAGATGAATCTAATAAAAAGAATGAATTTTTGAGAAATCAAATTTCCTCTCAAGATGAGAAGATGAAAAGCTTGAAACAAGAGTTAGTTGAATCTAAAGCTAAAATTGAAAATTTGACTTGTACCAAGTCCGCTGTTGATAACAGAAGTGTTTCTGTTTCTCTTAAGCCTAAAACTGAGAAAGTTTATATCCCTCATTTCAAGAGGAATAATAAAGAAAAGGCTTATTTTGCTAGGTTAGACAAAGGTAAAAGTTCTGATGTTGACGTTGAAGTTTCTAAACCTAAGTCTAAACCTACTGTTAGAGAGCATAATAAATCTGTTTTTGTGCCTACTTGTCACCTTTGTGGTGTTGTTGGTCATATTAGACCAAATTGTTCTTTGTTGACGCAAAAACCAAAATCTGAGACTAGACTTGTTGTTAGGAATACTGATGTTTCTAAATTTGTTCCTGTTTGTCACTTTTGTGGTGTCTCCGGTCACATTCATCCTAATTGTCATAAACTGAAATTTAAGCATTCTATGTTTCAGTCTAGGATTTGTGATGATATTTCTCCTGCCATAAGTCCATATAAATTGTTTAATATTTTTTTGAAAAATTTGAGCTTGTTGGCTTGTGAAAGGAATTTGCAAGATTTTAATCTTTCTCAGAAAATTGGTTTAATTCCTCAAATACACTCTGCTTTTCATGGATTTTCACCTACAAAGCCGAAGACTCGTGCTATATGGGTGAGAAAATATTCTCCAAGGTGAGTGTTGCTAACTTGTCCCTGATTTAATTCTTTCAATTAATTGTGAACATGTTTTGTTTCTGTTTTTGGTCATGTTTTTTTTAGGTTGTTTTTTATTTTAAAAAAAAATCCAAAAACATTGAAAAATTTTCAAAAAGACAAAAATATTTTATTTTGTGTCTAGTTTTATTTTTCTTGAGGATTACATGAGTTATGATATCTCTCTCTTGATTTAGAACATGCTTGACATTGTGGAGAAACTTGAATAATATGTGTTAAATAAGTGCTAAGCTATTTCTGATTTTGTGTGAGTATGTACTAGTTTGTACATGTACTCATGGGTTAATTAAGAAATTGATATTTCTTATTTGTGTACCATCTATACCTTAGTTAAGCACTGTCATGCATTGCATTTGCATTGTTCTTTTAGCATAATGTGTGCTTTTAGTTTTTTGTTATAAATTTTTTTTACCAAAAAGTTTTTTGTGTTTTGTATTTCACATCTTGGATTTATAATCAAGGATTGATCATATTATCTTTACATAACAAGTTTATGTACCTTGTTTAGCTTTGATGAGCTTACTTATTGTACTTTACTAATTGAAGATTTGTAGTGCATGTTATATGGGAGATGTTTATAGTTTTTGATCACTTTGTCTTGATCTTGAAGTCACATGTCTTTGACTGTCGGACTTGAACCTTTAGAGAAAGGCATAAATAACCATCTCATCACTGTTCACTAGCCAATCATGAACACCTTAGTGCCTATCATAAGATTTTGTGTTCGAGAAAGTATAGCACATGCACAAAAAGAACATAAGGTGAAACCTCGATTTAAATTGCTTAATACTTAAAATTGGTATGTACTATTAGGCTTGATACCAAACTCACATGACTTAAAATTGGTACGTATATTATGAGGTATAAATTCAAGAAACTTACATGATTGCAAACTTATGTTCTAGGAGATGTGGGAGTTATATGATGTAACTCTTTAAGTGATAGTCTCTTTTAAATTCTATGTGATGAATTTTGTAGACTTTGTGATTGATTGTTTTTCACATATCACCTCACATGTATCTCAAGCTTTTGCTAGTTGCACACACTACACAAATTACTCTTTGCTAAACTTGGTACATTATATTGTGTGTGATCTTGTTGTGGCCATCCAAGATTAAAAGTTCCTTGATTTTAATGCAAAATGTATTTAATGTTTGCGCTTTGAGGACAAATTGATTGAAAATCTTGATTTTGGAAGATCTGTGTTGAATTCAAGTTTTTTTTTTTTTTTTTTTTTTTTTTTTTTTTTTTTTTTAATCTCATACTCATGCATTTCATTTCTGAAATATTGTGCTTTGAGGAGTTTCTGCATTAAATTGCTCTGTTTTTTCAAAAATTTGATTTTTCCATGCATCATTTATGTTTAGGATTCACATGCATTGCATTGTTTTTGTATCCATCTTGCAGTTTTGCAGTCATATCTCTCATTGTTTTCACACATAACATGCATACACTTTGCTACATTGGGTACTCAACTTGATCAAAAAATTGATTGATTAATTTTTGAGCTATGTACTTTCTAGTATATGCCTTTTTTATGTGTGAACTGTAGAAAATATTTTTCTTAAGAGATACGGTGGATAATCAATGTGCAAATATTTTCTCTACTCATGCAACTGTTTATGAGTCACATAGTGCCATGTTTGCATTTTATTGAAAGAGAGAATATTTTTTCTTCATGTGTATCCTCAATTTAGTTTTTTTTTTTAAACTTGGTTTGTGTCTTTTTATTTATCCCCACCCCCTTTATTTTTCCTCAAAACTGTTTTTCCCAAAACTTATTTTGTTTTTCCTATTTTTATAGGGGGGAAATTTTTTTTAACCCTTGTTGTTCATAGGGGGAATTGTTGCTTTTTATAGGGAGAGTTGTCTCTATTTTCTCTTACTCTGTTGCGTATGTTTTCTGTCTACCTTCTGATTAGGTAGTCTTTGTCAATACATGACAAAAAGGGGGAGACATAGATAACCTAATTGTTTTTCAAAGAGGGAGAATATAAAAACTTTTTGATGTATCTAACTTAGGGGGAGAGTTAGAATTTACTTTTGTTTTTTATATTCTGTTTCATATTATTGTTTATATGTCTTTCTTTCCACACATGCGGTGATGTGTTTGTTGAGTGTTTCAAAAAAGACAAGTACATTCTGATCAAGACCTTCTACCTCTTATTGGCAACTTCTAGGTTAGGAGTCTTAGATTGGGATTTGTGATGTAATTGGGCATTTTATTGTATTGGGTTGTTCTTGTTTTTGAGCATTTCATTTTGTATGAAAGTTTTGTCACGAATTGCCAAAGGGGGAGTTTGTTAGGTTCTAAATGTTTAGAACAATTGGCAAATCGTGAACACAAAACTTGTCTAGATATAGATCTTAGAGTCTATAGGTTTTATTAGACAATGCTCAATGTGATTCAAGTCAAGATTCAAGAACATACAAGCTGCAAGAAGAAGATTTCATAATCTGTTTGGTTCGATCGATTGAAAGACAGGCTCGATCGATCGAAATTCGTATCTGCAGAATTTTAATTAAGCCCAAACAGCAGTTCAAGCCCATTTAGGATTAAGGTTTCTAATCTACTTCTCCCAGTATATAAAGGAAACCCTAAGCACGTTTTTATGTGGCTTTTCAAAGAGAAAAGAGTGTGCCTCTTTTGTATTTAGGGTTTTGTTCCTAAAAAGCTCTCTCATGTCTTCTACCAGTGCTATTCCTTGAAAAATCTCAAGATCCGGTATTGTAGAAGTTGCTGCCTTCTCTTGTCATCAAAGGTGTTGATGATCTAAACCTTCAAGGGTGGTCTTGGAGTCACAAATAGGAGAGTTTGTGTTGCTAAACCTTTGAGTGGGATCTCAAAGTCGCAAATGGAGGTGTTTGTGTTTTGCAAAGGCCAAAGAAAGAAAGAATCCGTGGATTCGGAACTTGCACGTGGTCGTGTCAGTAAGTTCTACTGGTTGGTAGCAATAAGAAGTCGAGCGTGGGGGCTTGTAAGTCTTATTGTATGAACTTCGATTCTTTCTAATGGATTTGCTTTTTACCTTGAGGATAACTAGGTTAAATCCTCCCCAGATTTTTTACCAGTTTGGTTTTTCTGGGTTATCATATCGTTGTGTTATTTATCTTTCCGCTACTATGCATGATATGATTGTTTGATTGTGATAACCTAGACTTGTAATTTGGACTAAGTAATCACTTGACTAATTACCTAGGTTAATCTGATTGTGTTTTTAAGGGGTCTAAAAACTAACAAAATTGATGACAAAATTAGTTCATGGAACCTGATAGGCCTAGTTGAATTTACTGTACTATCTCGTGAGGGAATATTTTACAAAGAGATGCTTTGAAGTTTCATCTGTCTCTTCACAAAATAAAAGCCAAAGATCTTTCATTATGAGTCTTGAATTTAGTATTGCTTTTGTTGGGAGTGTGCTCCAATATAATTTTCAAAGCAGAAGTTTAATCCTTCCAATCTTCTTTGGTCAAACGGACCACTTCCGAAGAAGTTTTCATTTACCATCCAATAGGTGGAGTTTGTAGAGAAATACCCATTAGAGTTGGGGGTCCATAAAAATTCAGCCATTTGTAGGGTTGAGGGAAGGTGAATTTTGAGGATAACCACAACAGATTCTTGGTCAAAACATTAATAAATCTTGCTACAATCCCATTGTATTAACTCTTGGACAATCAAATTTGAGACCTACTTCATTTCCATGATGTGCTAGTTTGATTGTCTTGATTTAAATCCTGTGTTTTTAAGACCCATGGGGAAAAACATCACAAGCCATAACATCACCTATCTTGAGACAAGCCCCGGTTATGAGGTCACAACACTTAAAATTTGACTTTCACGCTCAAGAACATTTTGTCATAAATGCAGAATTCAAGATGGATCTTCCTCTGAAATGTTTTGCTTGAAGTAATTTTGGATAATTGGAACTTGAGTTATGCAAATATATGAATATAATTTTGGATGGAGGTTTGGATGAACGATTGCTGTTTTAGATGGAACTTGGAAGAATAAGTGTTTTAGCTTAATAACTACTCTGATAACATTTATGCGAAGTAACAAAATGTGGAAGAGAAAACTAATTTTTCTAGGCTGCCAAAAGAGGTGTCTATAGTTGTCGTTCGGTTAGTGTAGCTTGTAAGGGTAAGTGTAGGGATTTTGGGCTTTGGGCCCAATTTTCTAGTAAAGTAGGAAATGATTTGTGGAGGCCCAAAATGATTTGTAGAGGTGATTTGTGTATTTTTGCTGACTAAGTGAAATCCAACGAGGTTGGGACACGTCACACGTGGCATGTGGAAAATTTATCTGTCAAGATTCATTATTCTTTTATTTGTGAAAATTTTGATTTGCACAATACTATTGGAGGGTGGAATAGGGACTTTTGCCATACTTAATGGTAAGATCCGAAAACAATCCAGTAGACAATAATAGAAGTAAAATTATGTTGATGCCCATTTTTGACAAAAAAACTCAATGGCTAAAGAAGCCCAACAATAAGGAAGATAGAGTATAAGTGGTAAAAGTAAGATAATAAATTCAATAGGCCAACATGGCAGGAATGACAGCCAACAAGCTCATAAACACAATAAGAGGTAAAGGTAGAGTTGGGTCGGGGAAGCCTAAGAAGAGAGGTAATACAGTCAATGGGCCAACATGGCAGGAATAACAGTCAATAGGCCCTTGGGCACAATAAGAGGTAAAGACAAAGTAAAAGGGCCGAGAAAACCCAAGGAAATAGATAATAAACCCAATGGGCCAACATCGCAAGAATGACATCCAATAAGCCCATGGGCACAATAAGAGGTAAAGACAAAGTAAATGGGCCAAGGAAACCTAAGAAAATAAATAATAAACCTAATGGGCCAACATGGCAGAAATGACAGCCAGCAGGCCCGTGGGCATAACAGGAAAATGAATGGTAGAAATAAAAGCCCAGTGGGCTGGAAGGGCAAAAACTTCTACCTAGACAATACCCAATCCATGAGGATATGAAGGGAAGCAATACGAGCCCAAAAGCCCATGCAACCTTCACACCGTGGGAGATAAGCACAAGCCCAACATGTGTAGCAAAAGGAGACAAGGCAAGAACAGTAGGAATGTCGTGGAAGTAGAAGAAGACAAATGCAGAGGATAGTGGAGCTCACACAAAGGCTGGAGCACCACCTACTTGTACCCAAACAATACAAAGGAGGTAGGCCCTCAGTCAAGGGATTCATAGGATGTGGTTTGGTGGTGGAGAGAAAAGAGGGTTTATTCTGGAGTTCCTGTTGAGGCTTCTTTTGGGAGAAGTACATTGCTGGGATGACATTTTGCCCAAAAAAGGCAAGCAAAGGGCTAGGGCCATTTGATGCACGCCATAGAGGTAAGTGGTGAGGTAGCCTAATCCTAATCCATTAAGGGAGGCAAAAATTGAGAGAGGGGAGAAACTAAAAAAGGAATTTTGTTTGGAGATTGGGAGTGATGCAGCAAGCACGTTCTAAGCAGAGGTAGTAGCTGGGCAACCAAGGGGCTAGTGGGCAATCTTGGAATGATGCCCACAAAAAATTAAAAACGGTTGGTAGAGCTTTAGGGACAAAAGGAAGAAATCTCATAGGGTTAAGCGGTATAAAAGGGAAGAAAGGTAACCATGAGGGAGGGGGGATGGAAGTAAGATGGAGAGAGGAGTAAGAAAGAAACTAAGAACTAGAGAGCAAAAGAAAACTAAGTGGTAAAAAAAAGAAGAAGGAAGAGAGTCAACATAGTAAAAATAGGGGAATGCATCAATAGACCACCTTTTCTCTCCCTCACGACATTCCCATCCTCTGAGACTTTGTGAATCGGAACCCAAAACCATTTAGGCCCTTTCCTAAGCACGGGTAATTTCAATGGTAGAAGTCTGTAACGAGGTTACCCATATTGGGGTTTGGTTCCTTTTTTGGATCCCTTCCTGCTAAATGATTCAGCCCAGGATTAGGAAAGCAATCCATTTCTATTACAGTTACTTAGAATTGTTGTTACTACCCTGTGGTGGCGACTTTTTATTTGACATTTCCATTGTTATTCATTTTGCCATAGCGTTTTATATTATTGGCCATTCTGTTATGATACATTTTACTCTTTCTATCGTATCAGTTGTTCTATTGTAACCCCTTTTTATCTGTGGTATTAGTTATTTTCTACCATATTTGTTGTTCTGCTGTAACCCCTTTACTTAATGTATTTTATTGTAGAAGTCATTTTGTTGTAGTATTCTTTGCTATGCAAGATAGTTATCCCACCACGACCATACCTATTATGCTCAGCCTGCCGTACCATTCCTAAGCTGCCTCAACATTGGGCATGCCTGGCTTGTGCACAAGTTGGCCTGCAGTATAACTCCCAAAAGGCCAATCCCAACTCCCTTACCCACTAACTCACAAGCCTTGGTGTAGCAAACGGGCCCAAGCCCATTAACATAAAAAGGCCCCCACAAATTACATTTACAAATTAAACAACAACAACAACAACAAAAAAGTAGACATAAACTGACTAAGGAATCCTTACATTAACATTTTGATAAACTCAATTAGCCAAAATCACAAATTCTAATGAAAACCTAATTCGAAGTGATTTAAAATCTAATTCAGTAGTATAGTTTGTTGTCCTCTATTAGAATCTCCTTCTCTATTGTTGTAACTATTGAATTATAAATACAATAAAATAAAATAAAAATCCAGTTCTAACTAGGAAGTCTTTGTAACTTGCATCACCATTTTCTTCACAGCTTCAAGGGAAGCAAAGTTTCCCGATGTCCTTCTTGTTTGCATACCACTTAGGTATCAGTTCACAGCTTCAAGGGAAGCAAAGTTTCCCGATGTCCTCCTTGTTTGCATACCACTTAGGTATCAGCCTTGAAGCGTAAGGGTGAAGATCCTTGAATGTCCCTTTGATGGTCGATTCTGAAACTTCAGCACTAAGTACAATATCTGCATCCATATATAATGGCTTTAATACAAATTCATGGACATAATATATGTCATCCAGAAGAAACAATGAATGCTTGGATTATTAAAACATATCCAACAGTAACTGTAAGTGAGTCAAAATTATTTGATTAAAAAAAGGAGATAATTTCGGAGCATCTAATATAAACTTGACATGAAAGAGTTTGTTTGTTTATTTATTTATTTTTCATTAACAAACGAAGAATTTCTTTGAATGACATGACACACAATTATTAGATTATAACAGAGTCTAATATAAAAAATTATTAAATTTGACATGAAAGGTTTTTTTTTTCATTAACAAACAAAGAAATTCTTTGAATGACATGACATAAAGTCATTAGATTATAATTAGACCGTCCTGCAAATTGTTCCTAATTTTTTTTTTTTTAATAGAGATAAGATAGAATTTGAATCAGTTCAAAACACAAATTGTTCCTAATTCAATAATTCAAGAAAGGAAAAAAAATTAAAAATTAAAAAAAAAAAAAAAAAAACCACCTTGTTGGCACCGTTTATATTTCAATAGTTTTTTTTTTTTTTTTTGGATAGATATTTCAATTGTTAATTGCGTTTTCCCATAAAGAAATCGTTTTGTCCCCCCCCCCCCCCCCAAAAAAAAAAAAAAAAAAAAAGAGTTGTTATCATTGTGTTTTTAGAGGAATGTATGAAAAGATTAGGAGTGGCAATATTCAGGGTTACACACCTCGAAGAGAGCACTTCCGATCTGAAAGCTGTGTTATCATATAAATAATCGTTGCTAGAATAGATGTAGAGGTTCTCCTTATGTCAAACTCTTCAGATTTCTTCACGGTTTCTAGCACAGCCTTTGTTACTAGATTGTTCAAACCAAGATTGGAACAATAACGTCTTGCAAGATCCCCTGCATGTATTACTTTGTTACCAATCTCTAACTTTTCCTTTACCAACCTTTTGGCTCTGTATATATCCTTCCTTGTTGCTCCCTCAGTAACCATGGCAATCTCCTTCATTGTCCTTGGACAACCCTCTTCTTGACAAGCATAGTACAAGCAAGCAGCCATTATGGGACTCAAGTTCCTTCCCCTACAAGCATTTTGATCAGTCACCTTCTTGTATAACTCTTTGGCATGATTCTTAATAGTCTCCATTAGGCCTAACGTATCAGCCATGTTACCAATCCTTTTGAAGTTATTGATAAGAGAGGCATCTGGGTTTTGTGCAACTTTCTGCCACTGGTTAATTACTCTTGAAGATGAAAAAGAAGAATCACAAGAAGCACCAATCTTGGTAATAACCGTGCCAAGCCCACCACCGTAGAGCAAAGGGTCTGAGGGGGCACCAACACGGTTGGGATCTTTATCTCTGGACTCATCGGCAAAGGTTCGCCACTCCGAGGTTTCATCTATGAAGCGGGATTCAAGAACGAGTCCACACTCAGAGCATATTGTGTCACCTGCCGTGTGATCAAACACAATAGGTGTATATGCCTTGCAATCTGTACAAAACCCGTCTGTCATCTTTGTGACTTTTTTTGGTTTTGGTGGTTTTGGTATTAGAAATCTCTTAGGGTTTCTCTCTATCGGTATGTAATCACTTTAGCAAGAATAAATTTGGTACCAAGGGATGTGATATTTATAGAGAAAGAGAGCGAATTTATTTATCCGCTAGTATTTAGGAGTTAGGACTCCAAACCGACTTGAAAAACAAGAGTGCAAACCGACTATATAGAGAACTACTAGTACTAATACAAGTCGATATAGGATAAACTATTTTTCAGCCTGACATGTAGAAACAAATATTGGTGATTTTTAGGACCACACTCCACGAAATTATCACAAACACAAAGTCCCAAAAAAAAATATTCAATCAAAGTTCAACAAGCATACGATATCCATGGCTGACTAAAGGTGGTCCAGGTCCCACTTTCCACGAGGCAAAAAGTGCAATGTGATGGGATATTGATGATGGCAAAATTAACAGTGTTTTGTTTTGAAAAAATCTAATACACACACCCCACCAATGTTTGTCAGCAACAATTACAAACTCTTTGGGAATCCACTTGTCAACCAATCAAATTTATCCTCGTGTGTTATGGATAAGGAAACCCCACAAAGTAATATCATTTTCTAACACTTAAAAATTAGTTTTTTTTGTTTCTTGTTCTTTATTCTTCTGCCACTGCACCATTGGAATTCGGTTAAATATATTTTCGGCTTTCTTTCTCATATCACTTTCCCAATCATGAGTGGATCAGGTACAGATACTGATACAGATGGAGTTGACAAAAAAGTTTTTAGTTATTACAAATCATCTGACGTGTCAGTGCAGCTTTGCTTTCAAGAGTCAATTTGATGAGAGAGAATGACAATCAAGTACTATGAATCTTCTCCAACCAAAAAATACACACCCTCGTGTCATGTACAATAAAAGTCTTTCCTTGTCTTTTACTCCATCCCAACATAAAAATCCTCTTTTTTGTGACATTGAGGGACACAGAATCAATGTCTGAAACCTTGTACTTTTCAAAGAAAACAAATGGGTTTGTAAAGTTGTTAGTAAACAGAAGCTTCTGTGTCCTTTTCAGAGAGATCTTTTGCTCCCCCAATAAAATGAAAGCTGAACAACATTCACACGTGACTGAGGGAGAAGAAAATAATTAATGAACAAGTGCAAAGGTCACAGAAGCTTTTAATAATTTTCCATGTTTGTTGGGGATTCTTCAGGGAAGCATCTGATAAAACTTCATTATATAAATTACAAAGAGCTGTACCTTTCTAAAATATTTTATTTGACTAACTAATTGCTTGCTCTTCAAGATGCCAACACTCCTGTCTCCCAGCTCAATGCAGAACCAACCTGAAAAGTGGGTTGGGGGGGGCAAAAAGTAGGGAAAAGAAAAAAAAAAACTACAAAACCATAGCTAAACAGATATACCTATAAATTATGTATATATGTAACAACTTGAGACTAGAGGCACATCCATACCAAAGACCTCTTTGCTATTTCAAAAGATTACTTATGGCACTACCTATTCTCCTTGGAAATTCATCAAAATATACAAGAAATAATATGTACTTCCTCAAAAATGACAACAATCAACCTCCGCTCAAGATTGAACGAGTGGCCTTTTACTTGGGGGTTGACTGGCTTTGCATTCTGTCAATAAATCCTCTTCCTTCATGGTGCCAGTACATATGTTGATGAAAGAGATCAGAGGTGGGCAGGATATGGAATGTATAGCTTAAATGAAAGGAGCATTCAATTGGGAAGGGGATCATGTAATTGATAATCACAGTGAAAGACATGGTACCCCCTCTGGTAGATTCTTAGGTATTGGATGCGCAATGACATATCTCTGAGGAGAGGGTTTTGGTGCAGGGGCAGTACTAGGTGAAGATGAGGTCGCGGAGGAATCTGCTGGTCGGACATGGAATTTGGCAAATCGGTTGATGACAGAAAACTTTTCCAACTCCTGGCATTCCACTCTTACATCTAAAATTGATGCTGCTGCCTTGTCCAGTCTGTATCATCAAAAGGAATGTATTAAAACATGACACAATTTTTATTCCTTTTCTTTTAACTAGAGGCCAACTGCATTTTTCTTTTCCTTTTTGCCTATGTTCCACAAGAACAAGAGAATAAACCCTAAGAATAGGATCCAATTTTCTTTGCAGTTGTGTAAGGGTTCAGGCATTTAATTTTGGTTTCATAAGCATCAAATCTTCTTTACAAAGTAAGTTGCAGATCTTCTGGCACATTTATAAGGTCATTATTGTTTATAAAATTATTATAGGGTTTGCCACATCCTTTTATTAACATATAATTGCAATTTTCTTTATGCCGAAAGTGTCAAAATGATTACATGATTGCCAATACTTGTCTCATACCTTAATAAGTCATTTTCCAGCTTCTTTGCTCTACTGCTGAAGTCTTCCACAACTTCTGAAAAGCGATCATCGATACTCTCAAAACCTTTGAGCTTCTCTGAAATCCTGAACATATTTACAAACAGAAGTTATCTTTCTGGAGACTCGGAACATTTTTTTTTATACACAAGTATTCCATGAGAAATTATATATTCATGCATTGATGATAGAACTTTTTAGTTCATTTTTAGAGTGCCCCATGATACCCACCCAACCCAACCCAACACCCCCCCCCACCCAAAAAAAATATATATATACATATATATATATATATATATATATAGACAAATCCTCTTACATTTGAAAAAGAAGCATAAAAATCCAGAGGAGCTACACTTACAAGTTATTGTTGTTCAGTGGTACACGAGACAAACCATTTCTTGTGTGAGAGTTCAAGCAGCATGCATCCCCTAGTGATAGCTTAGCAACAAAGTATGCCATAGTATCATAATGTGAAGCAGCATTTGCTGAGAGAAAGGACACTGGTGCTGGGCAAAGCAATTGCTGCATAAGCTGTGTTGTCAAGGTAAGTCTTCTCTTTGATCTCAGCATTGACTGCCCATCTTCAATGAATTCAACATCATCTTCCACCTGCCATTAGAAATGAAAATATTACAAAAAATATTGATTTCCAGATACAAGAATATTTAAAGAGTGAGAAGGAGCAAACCTTCTCTATAAGTCGATTTGTCGCTAGCGCCCAGTCATGTTCTGCAACACTGCAAAAGCAAATGCACTCTTATACATTTACAAAATTAAAGGAGAAAGTAACCAGTGATTGAAATATATTATGGATAATTTCTTATATATATATAAAATGAAAAAGAAGTAAAGAAAGTTAGAAATATTATATTTTATTCACCACCAGTCTTAAGTCATACAGTTAACAATAATTCTCAATTCCATCCAGGGGGAAAAGAGAAAAAAAGAAAGATAAATTAACAAGAATATCAGAAGTTTTCAACACTATTAGTTCTTTCTTTTGATCCATCTTCTAAGCAATAAAAGTGAACATAAAAGGAAGTACTATAGCAAACAAAAGGGCTATAATGGCAAGTACCTGATATTTTGAACCCTTCGAGAACCATGTGTGACTTCTTTGTGCCATGGTGGAAGGTCAGACGTTGCCGTTTTGCGCTTCTTTGGTCTCACAATAGCCATACATTGATCAGTGTCAGCTGAAGGCAACAAATAAGGGGCTGATAATGGATTGAGCTGCTGGGCTGCTGGGTTGAGCCAAGCTCTGCCAGTCTGACTAGCATCAGCATCTATCCGTTCCACAGATGAAAATGTATCCAAATTCTGGGACGGCTTCCCAAGAAAGAACTGTCCTGCAGCAGTCTTTGCAAGTCTTGCATCATACATTGGTTGCATCTGCCCATTTCTGAAAGTTTCATGCTGTTTAAACCAGGAGGGTGCCACGGGCAGATTAACCTGCGGATGTTCTGCATGACTAGATACCACATTACTACTAATAAATTGACTTTGAGAATCACTTTGACCAGATGCAACAATCTCATGAGGTCTATCTACGAGAGCAGGCTTTGGTGAAACATTTATGCCAGAATCTTCTCTTGCTTCTGTCAAGAAGCCTTGCATCTTGGGTTCCACAGATGATAATGAGTTGAGCTGGGATGCTGAAGTCAGTCCAGTATCCATTTGGTTTCTGGACCTGGAAACATGTTCATATATGCACTGCTGTCCATCATGCCGAACATCCTTCATTGTCTGCACTTGGTGCATTAAAGAGTAATTCGGATGGAGAACATGTGATGGTTTTAAAGAATGGCCAATAGACCCAACATTTGTATCAGAGGCAGCAGGGGCATTGTTGTCTTCGTATTGCATTCTTACAAGGTCTTGCTGGAGTGAATGAGCCAACAATGAGCCAGAGGCAAAAGCATTTCCATCAGGGATATCCGTTGCCAAACTATCTGTCGATGAAACATCAAGTATCCCAGATGATACTCGTAGCTGGGACCTCTCTTTCCCCAGTTGATCTGCCCCATCTTCAGAGCCTTGTACATTCATAGGACGTGCAGGGAATTCTGATGAACCATATCCAACTTTCAGGGAATTTTGATCATTTAGCCCCTGTGCAGCCAATGAAGTTTCCATTCTATTTGTTGATGTATCCATAGAGGGAACCTTCTGAGATTCCACACAAGGAAGACGTTGAATGGGTACATTTGTCCACACATTTTGTGGTTTCGCTGAAAATGCATCCTGCTGGTGCATGACTGACATACCAGAAGAATTGGCACTTATCTGTGCAGAACTATCTTGAGCAAGGTTGAAGGGTGGATATCTGTTAACTGTACCAGGAAATGTTGCCTGTGAAGATGGACGTGCTACAGGTGCATTGGGCATGAGTTGCATTTGAGCCTGACTTCTTATATATGGGGGACTAGATGTAAAAGTTGCAACAGAACTTCCATGCATATATGAAGATGAGGGGATGCTTGCCTGCCCTGAAGCACAAACTTTATTATCCCAATGTGCTCTTTGAGTTGACTCCTGTGATGAAGGCAAAAACTGAACGGATGGGGAAGCAAACCAGGTCTGGCTTTTCTCTCCTAACTCAGAATTGGCTTGCCTGAAATTCATATTACTTGCTACTTCCGAAAATGAGATAAAAGGGTTCACATTGGACAACTGTTGAGATGGGGGAGCCAATTTCAAAGTGAAGCCTTGAGAAGCAGGAGACTGATGATGATACTGTTGAGAAACAGACGCATCTGGCATTTCTCCCTCAGGCACTAATGAATTATAGCCTCTAGCTCCAAGATAAGGTATTGTGCTGTTCTCCTTTGACTGGTCAACCTTATGAAGAAGCTCAAGCATGTTTTCACTGCCATGATTAAGTCAGACAAAGCCTCCATAAGACAGAAAATATAAGTGAAAGAGCGGTCCCTAATGTGTAGTTTTAGATAAATACTGAAAAATAAGATAAATAATAACTTCTGCAAAACAAGAGGGATACAGGAGTACAGAAACATAAGGCCAGTGCGATTTATAAGCAAGGGATGAACTAGATCAACAAAGGTTTGACTTATAAAGCAGTGAAATAATAACAATTAGTAAATGCAAACCCACATTTCCAAACCATCATTATTTCATAATCAACTACCTTGTTTGACCAGTAGCATTTGCACAATGAGGACCAACTGATCTGTCAAAGGTAGTAGATTTATCAAGATCACCTCTAGAAGGCACCTTCTCTGAGGCTTTTGAGTGTCCTTGACCACCCCATTTATGAAAATCGTGTAAGTGCCCCTGTAACATAAGAAAATTACATCATCAACAATGGAAATCTGAAACAAAAAATCAACAGAAGTATCATAAATGGATATATATATAAAAAAACCAGTATTCACCTTATCCAGGTTCATAGCACTGCTAGAAACATTACCAATGAATTTGAGCTGCCCTGCATGTTCTTGCTCTCGCCTGCCCAATCCTTTGGAACCATAGTTTTCATAAGAGTTGTCCTTTTGGCAGTAGTTCTGCTGCATCTCATACATTCCACCTGCTCCCACATGATAGTTATGCAAAACATGAGAACCATTACTCATCTGACGCTGGTTTTTTTCCATGCTCTGATTTTCCTTGTTCATAGATACATCAACATGCTTAACGTAATCAAGTTGATTACTATGTTGGACTTGTTGACTTGTTTCCTGACAGGCCTTAGAAGGGCTTGAATTTGGTAGAGCAGCAAAGTTAAATATCTGAGAACCTTCTCTGTTGGGTAGAGTACTATCCGTGCCAGAGTGTAATTGCTCCAATCCTCCAGTTGATCTAGAAAAAGAACTTACCCCACAATTACTATCAGCCTCCCACGGACATTCCTCAGAATCCCTCTCCTTGTATGTAGTAGCTTCATTAACATCACCTGTCCAACAATTGTCCAAAGTGTTCTCGTTATTATGAGTGCCAAAAATAGCAACACTAAAATGGGTGATCAAGACATAATATTCCTACCTTTTGGTCCACTGCATGTTTGGCTAACATTGTTACATGAGGCTATTCTCAGCTGATGGGCATCCGTTTCTGGGTGCTCGAAAATCTGACCAGCCCATGCATTGTCCAAATGCATAAGCGGTTGTACAGGTTGAATTCCTTCAATGGATGGCTTTTGTTTAGGA
The DNA here is from genome assembly GCF_001633185.2 of Quercus lobata. Classification (NCBI taxonomy): domain Eukaryota; kingdom Viridiplantae; phylum Streptophyta; class Magnoliopsida; order Fagales; family Fagaceae; genus Quercus; species Quercus lobata. Next base: position 67,781,049 of record NC_044905.1, read on the forward strand.
TTGCAATCTAACCACTCACCAGTGTTTTTGGTGGATTTCTGAATTGATTCATGAGAGTCAACTGAGCGCAATGCATCTCTCTGCTCCATCGAGAATTGGACACCTGACTGCTGAAAGCCGGGAAAACTAGAGTTCACACTAGAATCATTAAACACAGGAAAAGGTTTAGAATTTGAGGAGGTAACCAGCAGGTTGCTATCAAGCCAACCCGTTTGTTGCTTTTCACTACCCATAGCATTTGACAGCTGATTGTCAGTTGAGGGTTCTGTATTTTGAAAAGTCAAGCCACTCCACTCCTCCTGTAGTCCAGTATCACTACTAGAAGCTTCTGCTACAGCAGACTGCATAAGAGCACTCCAGCTTCCACTTTGTAAGGAAGGAAATGTATTTGAATAATCTGTATGTTCCACTGTAGGCCCAAAACCTCCAGCACCTATGTCATTGCGCCTGCCAAAAGAAGCATCCCACATGTTATCATCCATATTGTACAGAATCTTCTCTTCCATCGGATCTAGGGGAACCAAACCCTGAGAAGGGCCAAGCTGCATCTTTTGCTGCAAGGTTCCAGGCCAACCAGCTTGCTCTTGCCTCCCATTAAATTCCACTGGGGATGCATTTTTTTGTAAAGTATTCCCCAGCTGGATGTTCCCCGAAATAACTCCACTACTCAAACCCTGAATAGGAACCTGTCCAAAAACATTTTTTCCCTGAAGTCCTTGTTTGGGTATGAAACCTCCTTGGGGGAAGCAAACCCGATCTGAAGAAACATTAACCTGATCACCTACAAAGGTGTTACTGAAGGCTGATGACTGCATCATAGGTTTCTGTGTTTGACCACTAGCCTTGGTCAACAGATTGGTAGAATCATGAGACATCCCTTGGAGATGGGAATATTGGCCCATATTTCCTCTTGCACTTGTGATCGGAGTACCATATAAAGATACATCAGGCTGCTGAGAAGCCAGACCAATGGAACGCAAAGCCTGACCTTGATCTTGTGAAAATATAACTCTGTTAGATACACCTTGAGCAGTGGGAGGCGTACCTCGCTGCATCCAGTTCATAAACATTTGTGATGAGTCATTAACAGGTGTTCCATTGATGACAGGTGAAATCTGAGCCCCAGTAACCTGTTTAGTCAATGCAGAAATCTGGTTTGAAGAATTCTGTTGCCTTGGGTCACCAAAGTGCTGAAGTTGTTGCTGCCTCTGAAGTTCCTGCAACTGCTTGAACATTCTGTGCTGCTGCAGCATCTGCATATCACTGTATCCAGACTGCTGCATTAGGTGAGTTTGTGTTGTATCTGGTTGTTGGCCTCTCACAAACTGATGCTTCCCACCAACAAAGTTAAAGTCAGTGGAAGATTCAGTAATTTCTGACCTTTCTGAATTTGTTGTCAAGGTGGGACTGTCCCCAGATGCATTTTCTTGCTGTGGTATAAGGAAAGAGATGCCTCGGGAAGTTAAATTATGTGGATCATAAATTGTATTTTCCCCCAAAAACTCTGGTTGACTTTGGCTTGCCTGGAATTGCTGGCGTCCAAACATATATCCATTTGAATTCAGCTGCTGGTTTCGGGAGTAACTGTTGGGATACTCAGGTCTTGGCGTCAACTGTGTATGGGTTTGGTTGAACAAAGAATCTGCAAATATCAAAAGACATAGTGTTATATATAAATATATATATATATATATATATGATCAAATGATTTATTAAAAGGCAACACTATACAGTTTGTGTTATAAAGAGAATGAAATGGCTCATTCAAATTACCATAAATAAATTTTGACTCAATGACTTATAAAGCAAAAGGGTGAAAAAAAAAAATGCCTCTTATATTGCCACTGTCTACAATACAGAGTGATAAAGAGTCATTAAAGTAAAGATTATTACAAATAATATAAATCGCTGATACCTAATTGTTGAGTGTTGCTGTTTTTCAGCTTGAAACTTGGAGCTTCCCCAATCTGCCTCTGTTTTCCAACCCACTGATTGTAGTTAAGAACTGGCCAATTTCCATCCAAAGCTTGAGTGTGATACTGGCCTTGGGAAGAATTGTCTAGCTCATATAAATTATGGATCCTCTCTTCAACTTCGTTACCAGGCATTAAAAATCCAGCCACCAAGATTCACTCAGTTAATTCTTTTTGTGGAAAGTAGTTCTACCCATATATAAACATCATCATGTATCAAACCACCTCACACCACCAAATCTACGATACAGCACATCTGTTCAAACATTACCCTGCACAAGAATGTTGCAGTTGATAAATGAGACATACTAGTCAACAATGCCGAGTAACAAAACTTGATATTTATGGCAAATCATTTGAATGTACAAAAAAGGCACATCGAAACGAACCACACATGCAAAAGCAAAAGAAAATCCTAGTGTAAAGTAGCATCACACCATCACATTAACAGACATATGATTAAATTTTAAACCAAGTTTATTATACTCCATTCTGCACTCGATACAGATACAACATATTTTGGAAACCAGGCTTTAAATGTCAGCCAATTGTCATCGACCATCACCAAAATGAACAAACCCCACAAGAGTTTAAACTTTAAACTTTGTGCTTCAATCAATTGCCAAGAACATGAAAACTAGGAGAAAACATTCAAAACAAAAAACCCAGAAAGATTTCAAAACTTCCTTCACTTTCTCAACCACCATTTAAGTAAACAATTGGAACTACTCCAAAAACATGATCTTCAATTGTTGTATTCCAGACCCAGAAACCACCAAGAGGCAAATTCAGTAAAATTTAAGCTAATGTGAGCTCTTTGAGACAAAAAACAATATATCAGAAACAAAACAAATTGCACACAAACACTATGCTTTAGACTTAAAAAGACTACAATTCAAGCATAAAATAGCACAATTCTAGTGAAATTGAAAACCCAAACCCATTTACTTCAAAACCCTAAAAAAAAAAAAAACCCACTATGTCCACACCAAAAAACCCCCAAAATTCTCAACAAGAAACACCATGCACAAACATTTGCAAGCAAATTCAACACAAGAAAGCACAAATTAATGAAGTGAATTCACAGTGAGGTAGAGAAAATTACTGAAAGGCCCACCAAGGAAGTAGAAGGTGCAGTTTGACTTGGAGAGAGAGAGAAAGAGAGATTGTGATCTGAGCTGAGCTGAGCTATGGCTAAAAAAGTAGAGAGAATTTTAGGGTTCTTCAAAGAGAAAGCGAGAGAGAAAGAGAGACTTACGGCGTCGTTTCCTAAAAGCTACAAGTAGTAGTTGTAGACTTGTAGTAGTAGTAGTAGCTGATAGCTGATCAAAACAAAAAAAAATGTTTTTTTTTTTTTTTTTTGGTTTTGGTTTTATAATTTATAGACTAAACTAAACACTAGAGTGGTTATAAAAGCTCCAAAACGACGACGTTGTAATGGCTCACAGTTTTTCTCTCTCTTTCTCTTTCTGGCTTTGTTTTAAAAGAACACTCTCTTTCTCTCTCTCTCTCTCTCTCTCTCTCTATCTCTGTCTAAAAGGACTTGCAGAAGAGAAGAGCGAGAAAGTTTGGATTTTCGGACCAGAGCCGAAGATAAAGCGATCCAAACAGTGACTTGGAATATTTTATTTCTTTTTTCTTTTTCTTTTTCTTTTTTTTTCGTTTTCAACTAGGCGATGAAAAAAACGCCGGTCTAGGCCCGGCATCCGGGCCTTAGGTTCGGTGTACTATCCGAACCTAAACTAGATGAGAAACGTTGTCGTGTTTCGCGGGTCCATGTGGGTTAATGGGGTTTCGGCCGTTTGATTGAGATATTTTAGGAATTTTGGACGGTGTGGATTTGAATAGAACGTACTTTTGTTGTTGGAGGAGGAAAAAGTGGGGATGGGGATATGCGGATTCCACGCGCTTTTCGACACGCGTGGAGGTCGTGTACTTTTTTTTTTCGCCAGTCACTTTTGGAGCTTTGTGGTTTTTTTTTTTTTTTTTTTTTCTTTCTTTTTTTAAACCAAAAAAAAATAAATTTGTAAAATGTAAAACGTAATGCTTCGAAATTGGGAATTTGCTTTTAAAAAATTGTTTTGGGTGTTTTTTTTTTTTTTTCCCGCCGCCAGGTAAAGAAATCAAGATGAGAAACATGGTGGGGGTTAAATGGAAGATTTGTATATAAATCTATCTAGGGTTGTTATTTATTGGGCCAGCCTTGATGATTAGCCCACTTGTCCTATCTAACCTTTTAGGCCCACTTCAGAAGCCATTTTCAACTTGTATTTTTTTTTTTTTATATAGTGGAAACTTCATAGTAAATTAGAGTTTGTATTAACAGTTGGGGAGAGAAACAATAAATTAGTATTTCATGAATTACTTCACAAATTGTATTCAGATGCAGGCTGTCAACCAAATCTTAAGGAAATTTTTTTTTTTTGACTCTAAACATATTTGAAGTTTCAGGTTTCAACATCCAATAAAATGATGAAATATATTTTGTTATGTGTAACACACATAACTCACTTGGTTAGTTGGGTTAAGTGAATTATGTATAACTATAAATAATAAAAATAAATATCAAACTTTCTGGTGTTTAGAACCAAACTCAATCCCAAAAAAAAATGAGAATATAAAGTGATAAGCTAAAATTTCCTTGCGTGTAAACAGCAAACTCAGCCACAAAATAAATAATGGCAAAATTACTATTTTTGTCTCTAAAATGCGGGGAAAAAGTAAAATTTACCACTTGTGGTAATTGATGTACTTATTTCCGAGTTTTAAAGAATCTCAAAAGCCCAGTATTCCAAACTGTAAATTCTTTTGAAAATAGTACGCAAGTCATATAGAATGAAAGAGTAAGAGGAGACATAAATTATTCAAGACACTCACCACAGCTTGTCTGAGAGTGAGACCCAAGCTTCAAGTTCTCATCAACTTTTACTGAGTATTTGAGGCTGCATAAGTTTCTTGAGCAAAATATCGGACTGTCCAAAGGGCCCCAAAAGATTTTTAGAAATCAATATTGCTCAGGAAAAAAAATCAATTTTATAATTTAAAAAATTTAGTAACAATGTTATTTTTTTATTTTTTATTTTTTTTAGGATCATGCTAATGAGTGTCCTTAGGGTAATGATTAACAATCTATTTTAAGTAACAATGTTATCTTTCTTTAAATGAATTGTTAACCATTACCCTAAGGGCATCCGTTAACATTTCCCTTTTTTAATACAAGATAGAAATTTTAGTCTAACTTAATCTAAATATATATATATATATATATGTGTGTGTGTGTGTGTGTGAAGCTCTCTCCTGAAAATTTGAACCATGACTCCTGTCCCCCTTAATAATGACTTCGATGTTCCTAATTAACACCAACAATTGCATCGGATAAAAAGTACGAAGAATCTATGAAAATCACTTCAGAATTACATAATGAATCACTTTTTTCCTATTTGACTGTCATAATTCTCCCAGCGAACCTATGATATATATCATCAATGGAGTTACTAAATTGGAAATTCTCCCCAATTCCCTGCATGGATTGAATCAAAGAATACATCAAAGTAGCTACTTTCTCTTTCCTTCATCTAGTGTTCCCTTAATAGAACTCTTTGATGCAATTAACATAATCAAATCTAACTTTTTCTTTCCCTTATCATGGCTAGTTTCAAATATCCTTCTCTTTCTGTCCTTTGCCCAACCCTTTCCATATCATACTCTAAAATCTGCCCTCTCAAACTGCCATTTAGACTTCCTTTTTGCCACTTTGTATTTTTCCAAAAGAATTATTCACATTGAGCAATTAAAAAATTGATAAATAGCAAAATAAAGTTCATATTTTGCATACAAACCTCTGCAATTGAGGCAGCCACTACAGCTGCAGCTTGAGTTGTGAGTGAAAGTTCAAGAAGATAGCAGCCAAATTTTCGTAAGGCAACTAAAATGATTGGCTATACAAATAAAGCAGGTACTTAGCAAGAAGAAACATACAAGGCACGTGCTTGGTTTACTGAAGACTTCATTCTATCAGGTGATGCTAGAATTTGGCACATGATATTAAGGGGGTGTTTGGATCATCAATTTCCATAATTCATAATTCTGTTTCCATAATTCATAACTCAAAAATGGTGGGACCCATAGCTAGAAGTCCGTTTGGCACCACCATAACTCTATTTCCATAACTCTGTTTCCATCACTCAATTATCTGATTTTTGAGTGATGAGTTATGGAAACTGAAACACATTTTAGCTGTTTTCAGTTTCCATAACTCATAACTCAATGGCATTTTTGTAATTAAACACACATGGGGGACTCACTGGTCATAACTCAGTTGCACCTTTTGACCAATCTACCTTCTTTTTTCTTTTTTTCCCTTTCTTCTCCTGGGTTCGGTCTCAGGTGTCTTCCTTTTTTTTTTTTTTTTTTTCCTTTCTTCTCCTGGGTTTGGTCTCGGGTGTTTTCTTCCTTTTTTTTCTTTTTTCTTTTTTCCTTTCTTCTCCTAGGTTCAATCTCGGGTGTTCTTCTTTTTCTTTTCTTTTTTCCTTCTTCTTTCTCTGGGTTCGGATTTCTGGGTTTCTTTTTTTTTTCTTCTTCTTCTTCTTCTTTCACTGGTTCGGTGATCTGGGTTTCTTTTTTCTTTTTCTTTTTTTCCTTTCTTCTTTCACTAGGTTCGGGTGATCTGGGTTTCTTTTCTTTTCTTTTTTCCTTTCTGGTTTGGGTTTTTGGGTATTGAAAAAAAAAAAAAAAAAAAAAAAAAAACTGCACCAAGTGATAGGTATGGGGCCCACAAACAGTGTGAAAAATAGTGAGTGATGGTGCCAAACAGGTGTGGTATTTTAAAGTGATGAATGATGAATGATAAGTGATGAGTGATGAGTGATGGAAATTGAGTGATGAAAAAAAGCCATCCAAACAACCCCTAAATATTTAAATAATCAAGAAAATAGCAACCATTTGAAAATGAAAAATATTGAGAATTCAAGTGATAATCCAATAGTAATGATAGTGTCCTAAATTTGTGGTTCAATTTTCATCTCTCTTCTCTCACTAACTTACCTATCTCAAAAAAATAAAAATAAATAAACAAAGAGCAATGTTTTTATACAACCTAAATTGCAGGAATTTTTATGTAACCCACTAAGTGGTGGTTAAAAAAACCATCCACTTATATTATTTAAATATAAGTCACGTGACTTATTAAAAATGTCATGTGATTATAACCCCTATCTAATACATTTAAAAGAGATCTGGGGTTTAATCTCTGCCTACACCAAAAAGTGATTAGTATCTTGGTCTGATGATAAAGAGCTATTATCAGGAGCGAACGTCATAAGTTGAAACTCTCTCTCAAAAAAAAAAAAATTCTCCTTAAGAATTTTTTTTTTTTTTTTAATTTCCCGTCTCATCATTCCGGATGAAATTAGATTTAAAAACTTTTCTATTATTAATTATAACTAGCCTGATATGTTTCGGATGAAATTAGATTTAAAAACTTTTCTATTATTAATTATAACTAGCTTGATATGATGTGATTAAAGCACACATACATTTATTGTGAATTTCTTCTTGAACTCCATCACTATATGGACACCTGTTTCATGTGATTAAAGCATATAAAATACCACTTTGTAGCTCAACAACTACCATCAAGGTTCAAATACATCTACTTCAACTATTGAATTATCATATATATATATATATATATATATATATATCAATCTATTTTTTATATAAATTTTCGTGTGAAATATTGGAGGAAAACTCAGTTACTTCAAACCTATAGTTTAAAATTCTTTACAAAATCTAATTTTTCCAATTTTCCTTTTTTAAATTTGTGATCTTCTCAGTTTTTCTTCTTTCAAGTTGTATGTCTAATCGTGATATTTAATTTGATTCATTCATTTACTTTAAATTTGTGATCTCTAATAGTGATATTCATTTACTTTAAATTTGTGATTAGTGAATTTACATCACAGCCACTTCGCCATGCTTACATGGCAGAAGCTCTTTTACCAATGATAGAACATTATTCTTCTCTAGGGTGTTTAGACATGGTGGAGTTTGGGTATGTGGATATGGTGGAGTTTGTTAGCACATATTGCAAGAATCTCTATTGTTTGAGAGAAGTGGAGCCCGTCGTTTTCGCCATCAAAATACTCAAGATTTTTTTTTTTTTTTTTTGAAAAGAAGATAATATTAAAACTAACACCAGTACAAGGTTCAGGACATATCCAGTTAAAATACATCCCATTGAGGTCACCCTTAAAACATCTAAAATGTCCACAGGCGGACTATCATAAATAAGAAAATCAGAAGTCATCCTAAAGCTCATCCTAACTAAACCATCAGCACATTGATTGGCTTGTCGGAAGCAATGATTAATATGGACTTGATGGAATTGGGTAAGCAGCTGCCTGTAATCATCCAAAATAGGTGATATAATGTTGTTAGCATAATCTGCATTCTGTAACACATCAAAAATAGCCTTGGCATCCATCTCAACTACAATACAATGAATATTCAAATTGCAGCATAGCGTGAGGCCCTCACGCAGCCCCCACAACTCAGCAGCAAAGCTGTTGGTGACCCCAATTCGCTTACTAAACCCAGCTACCCACTGCCCATCCTCATTCCTCACCACTCCCCCATAACCAGCCAGGCCGTGAAGCTCACTGTATGACCCATCAGTGTTCAATTTCTTCCACCCTTGCACAGGACGCTCCCACCCAATTCTCCTTAAGACTCTACGGCCTTGCATCCTAGGAGCAGCCACACAATGAAGATAATCCATAGCTTGATACACAATATCCAAAACCAAATTTTGATTCCAACCTTTCCTATTGAAAACGATGTTATTCCTACTCTTCCAAATGCTCCAAAGAGCAAAGGGAAAAACAAGTTTCCAAGGGGTACCCGTGACATGCAGCTTATCATTAGTTCTAACATTAAGAGACAACCAATCCAACAAATTAACATGCCAGAAATCATAATTAGAAGCCGTGACCCCTAGCTGGTTCCAAATATGTTTTAGGTGAGAGCAATCTCTCAAGGTATGCAAGATAGTTTTAGCACCATTGCAGCAAACAGGGCACACTTCATCTTGAATCACTCCTCTTCTTCCTAAACAAACCTTAACACCAATACTATTGTAAGCACACAACCAAAGGAACATTCTAACCTTTGGAAGCAAATCTGCCTTCCAAATCTAGCTAGCCGTAAAAGCAATCTCATTGGAAGACTCCATAGCAAAACCATATGCGCTTTTGACATCAAAGGACCCATTGGATGATCCGGCCCAAGCCAATTTGTTCGAGCCACCTCCTAAGGTCGACATGGGAATTGCACAAATCAATCCCTTGACTTCATCTGTAACTCAAAGGTTGTTTTCTCCGAATCCTAGCCCATATCAAGCATAATATCTTTAATTTCCAAAGATTGGCTTCTTGAGAAATAGGCCCTTGGATCAACTTTCTAAAGGGTCCCCCATTCATCCAATTGTTATGCCAAATATTCAAAGTGCTATTTTTTGTCACCAACCATCTACAACCCTTGTTAAAAGTGCCCATCCCTTTCTTCATAGCTGCCCATATTGAGGAGCAAGGGAGACTGTTTGTATTAGCGGCTGCTCTCCTTCGATGGTTGCAATACTTCTTCTTCAACACATTAACCTATGGTGCCTCCCCTTCCGTATGAAATCTCCAATTAAATTTGGATAAGAGTGCCACATTCCTACCCTTGGCTGTTTGCAACCCTAAACCACCTTCCTCAGATTTTGTCACCTTCTCCCAACCAACCCAATGAATATTCTTGGCTGAATCTATAGACTCCCAAAGAAAGTTCCTATTCACTCTATCTAGTCCATTCAATACCCTTCCCAGAAGGTAAGAGCACTGCATAATGTACGAGGGGATAGCAGCCAATGATGACTGAATGAGCATTCTATGGCCAACCAAAGATAAAAGGTTAGCCTTCCACCTAGAAAGTTTTTGCTTCACTCTATCCAAAATAAAGTCATAATCATGTGAAGAAGAACCCGAATGTTTTAGCGGGAATCCAAGGTACTTACCAAGATACAATGTTGACGCAAACCCCAAAATGTCACAAAGGGACTCCCTAGTATCCCTATCGACATTTGGTGAGAAGTACACCCTTGACTTAGCTTCACTCACTGTTTGGCCAGAAATGCTACAAAAGGTATCCAAGACATCTCTAATGGCCGCACAATTAACCCAATCAGCTTTGGCAAAAAGAATTAAATCATCTGCAAAGAATAGGTGGGAAAAAGTTAAACCACTCTGAGATGCCTTCACTGGCTGCCATAACTTCCCACTACACTTCTCTTCAATGAGCTACCCAAGATAGTCCATGCATAGGATGAACAAGTATGGAGATATCAGGTCTCCCTGCCTTATACTCCTAGAGAGATAAATCGGGTCAAGGGCTTCTCCATTGAATAAAATAGATGTAGAAACTGTAGACACAACTCATTATGACATCTATAATATCCATTGGAAGATTAACCCGAATAAGCATATCTCTGATGAAATTCCATTCAATCTTATCATAAGCTTTCTCCAAATCAATCTTAAGCGCCATTTACCCAGTCCTTCCTTTCTTCTTCCCAAGGGAATGAATGATCTCCTGGGCAATAATAATATTATCAATCCCTTTACGACCCGGCACAAAAGCCGTTTGCATAGGAGAGATGAGTTTGTCCAAGTAAGGTCGCAACCTTGCCACAATAATCTTAGTAACCACCTTATACACCGTATTACACAAACTAATAGGTCTATAGTTACCCAAAGTTTCCGAACCCTGAATTTTTGGAATCAAGGCAATGTAGGTACTATTCAAAGCCTTCGGCATTCTTCTATCATCAAAAACCTTTTGAACCTCTTCAATCACAGACTTACCCACAATATGCCAAAACTTTTGGAAAAATCCCGCATGAAGTGCATCCGGTCCCGGGGCTTTGAAAGGTTTCAAAGACCAAAGGGTTGCCTTTATCTCTTCTTCAGAAGCAGCCCCCCCCCCCCCAAAAAAAAAACTAATACTCTCCTTCTCCAAATCCAAAAGCCTAAGCTGCCATTGAGAAATAGCGGGATCTAGCCTAGACACACAAGAATGAGAAGACAAGAAAATTTGCTCAAAGCCACACCTAATGAAATCTTTTATCTCCCCCTCCTCATGGATCCAATCCCCCACTACATTCTTGATAGCCATGATTTGATTCCTCTTTCGTCTAACCAAGGTTGAAACATGATAAAAGTCTGTATTATTGTCACCCTGTATCATCCAATTCACCCTTGATTTTAAAGCCCACAACTCCTCTTGCTGGCTAAGCACAAGATCCATTTCCCTAAGGAGCTCATCTTCCAACTTCACAAGAAATTTTGATGGTCTTAAAGCTAGCGCTCTTTGAATACCATTCAGTCTCGACATCAAATTCTTTTTTCTAGTGAAAACATTCCCGAATTGGTTTTTATTCCACTCCTTAGCTTTCTGCGTAAATCAATTAATAGCATCAACCAGTCTATTATTACTTTCCCACGCCTGATGCACTATCAAGAAAAAAGAAGGATCCAACAACCACCCCATTTGGAAATGAAAAAGCCTACTCCTCCCATTTTGGGTTCTCGGCTGCACCTCTAGAAGCACTGGACAGTGGTTAAACTGACATCAGGTTAAATGAGTTATCTTAGCATCAGGATACATCACAAAAATCTATCAATTCTCTCCTGAATCAAAGTTTCACCTCCCTTCTGTTTGTCCAAGTGAAACATGGACCCACGAACCCAATATCCAACATATTACATTTATCCAAGCACTCCTTGAACAATAAAGACCTATTAACACTCACCACCCTACCCCCAAATTTATCCTCACTAAGGAGGGGTTCATTAAAGTCACCAGCTATAACCCAGGGCATATTATGTAATTCAGCAACACTCATCAAATTTTTCCATAAAACTTGCCTCTCGGCATTTCTAGGACTAGCATACACAACAGAAAGTAACCAACTAATGTTTGTGAAACATACCTTCACCTCCGCATGAATTTCCTGCTCAGTCCTTAAAAGCAAGGCTATTTCAACCCTATCAGCATTCCATAGAACCCAGAGCCCTCCTGCATAACCAATGGTGTCGGTATGGATTGCACCATCAAACGGCAACAAGTTTGTGATCTCCCTAGCTCTATCTCCCCCAACACGAGTTTCCATAACAACCAAAATAGCTGGATTGTGATTCTGTACCAAATCTCCAACTCTCTTCTTAAAGGAGGGCTTCAAGGCACCTCTGCAATTCCATATAATAATGTTCATCATAAATTTTTTTTTTCTAAAGGAATGGGACAATCAGCACTGAGGCTCCTCAATTCCGCTTCTTCCTTCAAGCTCCATACTGTTCGCCCCAACACCTCTCTCATCTGAACTTCCCCTAGAAACAGAGTACCCATGAGCTGCCAAACCCCTATCTCCATCTCCTTTAGTAACTTCACACTGCATAGCACATGGCCTACCCACGCCGGATCCGAGTATTGCAACCTCTCCATCTACACCCTTATCTCCGTTACTGTCACTATACCCGTCTATGCTTTCATCCAATTGAAACTGAACCACCTCATGGTTTGGATTGGCCTTATTCGCATCTCGTACTTGATTGCCCACCTGAACCACCTCATGGATTGGATCGACTTTGCCCATATCACGGCCTTGGAAACCCACCGTTGAACCCGTGAAGGCATAGGAAGGAACCCCATTAGCTACTTTCACACTTACCACCGATTTACTACACTAATCAAAATTCCCCACCGTGTCGGCACTCACCTCAGGCTGACTAGGCATGTCGCAAGGTAAGTTTGACCCCCCAACGATGCTACTATGCTCTCCAAATGTAAACCCACTGCAAGCTACACCTTTCTTACCCTTCACCGATGAAAACCTTTGTGATATGTGAGCTGACTTGGGCCAAGTGGAAGTGGGCTTAGAATCACCGCTTTTTAACATCAAACTTGGGCTGTATTGGGCCTGCTTCAGTCCATGACTTCTCAAGCTCTGGACAACCGCAGCTAGTTGGGCCCTATCTATAAACTTCGGAGGAGATAGCTTTCTCTTCACTTCCCTTGAAGGCCCATAAAGCCCATCAGCCTGTACCAAACTCTCCTTCTCCATATTACCATTATCCCTAAAGCTGAAACCACTACTCTATCTAGGTGAGGTCCCATCACTCTTCAGATGTTTTGTCCCATTCTTTCTACGGGCCACCACGATCCATGGCCCGTACACACCTTCATACATATCATTCTATTCTGCGTACTACTCTGACCCAACCAGTACAGCGCCGGTCCCTTCCCCGCTCCTCAATATGTCAGAGGCATGAGTTTGGCATGAACTTGAAACCGTCTCACCACCTTCCTTCACCCCCATCTCCGAGGCCACTGGTTCTTGCCGGATAATGTATGGGCATTGCTCTTTCCTATGCCCTAATCAACCACACCCAAAACACATTTTATGAATTCCTTTGTAACATATCTACTGTTCAAGTCTCCCTATCATAATTGCAGTAGCCAGAGGCATTCCCACATCCACATGCACACAAATCCTAGCAAACCTCCCTCTAGTTTCAAATGTCGTGAATGTGTCGATTCTCAGAACATTACCGATAGCTTTCCCAATAATTTGCAACGCCTCTGCATTGTAGTACTCAATAGGGAGCTCGTTTAATTTAACCCATACCGCAATGGATCATACACTTGCTAAAGCAGGCTTAAAATCCGGTTCCTATGGTTTTATAGAAAGAAAATGGTCTCTGTAAGGGGGTGGGCTGTGCTAATGATGTTGGGCTGCCTCCTGCTGCACTAAGCCCAAGTTTTCTAGATAAGAGAGTCAGGACCGGCCCAGATTCAGCTTAAGTTGGTCCGACTTGTGTGCAAACTAGGCCAAATCTGCCAGGGACATGTTCACGGCAGGCGAAACTGTTTTAGACAAATCGTGGCAGGCAGACATAATAATAAAAAAATAAACAGAAAATATCTAGCCACTTTAATGGGGAATTGACTAAATAGCCCTTAACATCAATGACAATAACGATACTATTTGTTTTCTTTTTACGGAAGAGAAAGAAAAAGAATAATAGAGAACATCAAATGTTTATAATCATGGGTTAATCGGAATACTAGAGGAAATCGATCAGAAATTCAATCCGCGGGAGCAGAACCACAAAGGGGAGAACATACCTCCTTAAAGTAGTCAATCTCTCAAGAAAGAGTCCTGCCGTAGAGGTTAATAGCCCTGAGGGAAATGGGCCTGAGTGGTTTTTTGCGTAGGTGCTTTTGAGTTTTTCTTATAGAGGGTTGGGTTTCATGAGGGAGAGAAGGAATTAATCTACCGGTGCAAGCCCACCTTTCTAATTCTCACTATTTTTTTCTTTCTTCTCACTTCGTTTTCTTTGCTATTTTTTTTAAGTTTTCTGTTTCTTCTCTCAAGTTCTGTCGTTCCTCATTTTGCTGTTCACGACAAGACCCTCCTTTTATAGTACCTGTCGTACTGTTTATTCCTTCCCTTAGTGGCTTGGCATTGCCACTGGTTTGCTTTTATTTATGGGCTCCTATGTCCCTTTTGACTTTCCTTTGGGCATCCTTGGCCCGTTTGCTTTCTTTGGGCTTCCTCGGCCCTTTTTCTAATTCCACACTCCCATGGGCCTTTTACTAACTTCATTGGGCTTCCCTGACCCAATAACCTTATTCTCATCCTTGGGGTTTATGGGTCTGCCATAAACCCCTTACTTTCTTAGTTTGCATTAACTTGGGCCTGCGGCGGTCCTTTCTCGCTTTTCTACCTCATACACTGCCCATGGGATGCTATTTCTTTCTTTTTAGGCTTCTTTGAACCCACTTGCCTCTTCGAGACCCATTTGTTTATTTCTCGGGCCTGTGATCCATTATTCCTGCCGCTTGGGCCTAATGGTTTTGCTGTCTGCTTTGTCAATTCTTTGTTGCCCTTGTTATTGGGCTTTCTTTCTTTCTACCTAGATTATCACAAATGGCCCTCAACATTTAGCCCCCTGAACATATGAAACATTCCTGCGGTTCATATGTGAATGAAAAGACGTTTTTGCCCTTCTCTCTTCTCATCTTTTTCTTCTTCTTTTTTCACGAATCTTTTTTAAGCTGTGGACCCCTTCTTATATATATATATATATATATATATATATATATTTTCCTTCCTGCTGCGAACATGGTTGTCTCTTCGAATTCCCAGTTTGGTAGTTATTCTCTAAGCATAGCCGTCGTTTCATTAATTTCATCCCATTCTGATGGTTGACCCGTCACTTTCCTTCGTGCCATTATTAATGACCTGGGTATTTAAGGAAGAATCCTTCTGCACTTTAAACACAAACTCCTTCTTTTCCAAGAACATATATTCCCCGTCTCTTACTCTTCACTATCTTTTTCTTTTCAAACACCTATACCCATCTTCTCCGACTAAGTCTTCTCACCATGTCGCCGGTGAAAAGCCAAGGCTCTTCCCGCAATAAAGGGAAGGCAATCGCTTCCGACTCTCCCGCCATTCCTGAGGAGACGGGACACTCCGATTCGGAACAATCCGTTGGGGAAGAGACACGGCGCGACCCTAACAGTGAATGCGCCCCTTTGATCGATCCATGGTATGAAGCCCATCCTCACTTTCCAAAAGTTCCTGGTGACTATTCGCCGTCGTTGCCAGGTCGCATATGGCTTGCCCTTGGCCAGCGAAACCCCGACGTCTCTTGGGCTTTGTTAGCATCTTCAATCCCCGATCTGGCCATTCGCCAAGGCATCTTGCTTCCCGTACCCATTCATTTCGAATTTGGGTCCGGCATTGCCTTGGGTTGGAGAGAGTGGGTTAAGAGTGAGCTTTTCGATACGGGCTTTATGGGGTTGTTGCAACGAGCCGGTGTCTTGAAAGCTATTATCTCATCTCGCTGCCTGTCAAACTTCCGGGACCTCTACAACCTCCGACATTTGGTCCGACGGTGTGTACCACCACTCACACCTTCTTTTTCTCGTGCAGCGAACTCACCGTTACCCTCGAAGATGTGGCCAATCAGTTACTCCTGCCTATTTTTGGTGATGCTGATCCTGCCACTCTAGAGTTTTCTCTAGAGGAAGAGGCTATTGAGGCCGAATTGAGGAAAAAGATGGCCGGAAACGCCAAGCTATCATACTGGGTTAATTCTTCTTCTAAATTTTCTGTAGCTGCTCGTCGCGCGGCTTTTGTTTCATTTTGGCTTTGCAAATTTGTTTTTGGGTCCCACCCCTACTATGCCAATAAGCCTTTGTACTTTCGTTTGGCTATTAAAATATCTGTTGGGGTGAGCCTGCCGCTGGCCCCCATGTTCCTAGGGCATCTATATGTCCAATTAGACATTCTTCGTATGATAAGAGTCAGGCTGGGTCCTGTCAGATGGTTACCTCTTCCGTTCACTGTACCATACTGCAGCAATTGTTATTTGAGCGTTGTGCTCAATACTTGACAAAGTGCAGATCTGCTCGCTTTGCTAGAGATACGTACCAGACCTGTCCGAGAGTAATTACTGACTTTTGTGGTAGATTTGAGTCTGATTTTCCGCTTGCTTTTCGTTGGTCTGGCTTGAAGCCCATTGGCTATTCTGTGGTTGAATCTTTTGATGAGGGCGTTGGTTTTTCTTGGAGGGCCTATAGAAACTTGGGTGCAAATTATACATGTATGGATTCTGTCATGGGTTCGTTTGTTGACACCATTGGGACTACTACCCCCTTGGTTAGTTTTGATGAAACAGGGATTACTTATCTAGCGGCCACTAATGCCGGATGGCTGCCTTACCTAGTCGATGAAGGCATTAGGTTTGTTCATTATCCTGCCAACCGGGTGAGAAGGCAGTTTAGGTTAGATCAAGATATCCCCGATGACATTTCCTTCCTCATGGAATCTCCTACTTCAGTCCGCCCTTTCCTACGGCATACTGCCTTTGAATTTTGGAGGTAGCGCTTCAACGCCATTACAGTTCCTGGTTCACTAAGGGAGGGTCTTTGTACTCCTCCCATGCACGGTTATTGGCACGCGGTGATGACTACATTTGTGGATAAGCTAATGGGTAGTCGTGGTTTCTCTCTTATTCCCCCTAATGGGCTAGGTATGGTTGTCTTGGTTAACCCTCGCTTGCTTCTTCCTTCTAAGTCTGTTTTAGCGTATGCTAGGAAACAAAACCGGTCAGCCATTTTTGAATGGGACGTAGAGAAAAAAGGATGGTACTAGCATGCTGGCGATTACCCTCCCAGTTGGGAGAAAAAAGTCAAAGTAATAAACATCTCTGTACCATGTAAGAAAGTTCCTGCCAAGCTCAAATCTGTCGGCAAAACCAAGCCTACCACCCCACTACCACCTACAGGTGCTTCTCTAGCTAGCAGAACTCGCGGTAGCAAAAGAAAGACAACCCCTCATCCCGTATCTACTGCTAAACGGAGGGTAAGTTATCTCTCCCCCTTTTTTTTTATTAAAAAGAAAAAAACACCTTTTAACTTTCTTGCGGCTAACCTTGCTAATTTCCTCTTCCTCTTTCCTTTTAGTCTAAGCATAAGGAAGACTCGTCAGTTACCCACCCTATTTTGCTTGATGAGCCCGAATCTAAGGTAAGTCTCTTTTCTTCACTTCTTTTTTTTTTTCTTTTTCGCACGTGCTCCCTCTGCCATGTGTCTTTTGTTTTTGTTTAGTAATTCCTTTGGTCTTCACGTCGGTATTTGTATTCACCTTCTTCCCCCCCCCCCCCTTTTTTTTTTTTTTTTTTTTTTGGAGGAGCCCGAACCTCTATCCATATATCGCCCTACTGCCGATGAGATTTTCGCCTCCATAGGTGTACCCATGGAAGGCTTTTTTGATGGGGCCGATGTAGTATTCGCAACACCCGCTCCCTCTACTGCTGCACATAAGGCTCTGCCAAAGCTCCCACCCCTTCCGCCTAGCCAGTACCCAGAGAAGAAGGTACTCATATTGAAGGAGTTGGTGAGACTACACCTTTGTCCGCCGAGACAGCCATTCCTCCAAAGAGAGCCATTTCTCCTACCGCCATTCAAACCAAGACCGCTCCTTCTGTTCTGCCGCTTGTTATTTTGACCAGTGACCCTTTTGCCGCTATCTCCCAGGCTGCAAAGGGCGGTGCTTCACTTGTTGTTACCCCTTCCTCCAATCCTGGTTCCGCTACCCGTGGTCCTGATACGGACTTATCTTCTGAGGGGTCCGATGACATTCTTGAGGATCTTGATGATGCGCCCATCCTGAAAAAGAGGATTTCTGATTCCGATGAAGAGGAGATTGCTTCGCCCGAGTCTGACTTCATGGGTATGTATCTTTCCTCCCCTGCTCTTTCCCCTTCTTTTCCATACTTGCGTTTCATTTGCATGCCTATCTCCTTGCTTACAGAGACTTTTGAGGGGCCAGGAATTGCAGCAGGCGTGGGAATGCCTGCTCCTACCACACCCGTAGCGCCCATTCCTGTCACACCTTCAGCACCCTTTTCACCCATACCTACTACTCCTACTTCTGCTGTACCTACAGTACTTGTTTCTGCTACACCCGCAACCCCCATTCCTGGTAGCTCTGGCAAGTTTCCTTTTCCTTTTATTACATCATCTTTTTTTTTTGTAAATCTTCTCTTCCTAGACCACGGCTTCTCATTTTGCCTTGCGGTTTATATATATATATATAGGTCCACTTCCTATTGCCCCTTCTCAGTTTGAGGTGGGTAGCAGTTCCACCGCCGTCCCGGATGATGTTGCAACCTTCTTTGCTCGCTTTGACCAGCCGGAGGTTAACAACCTTGGCTTGACAGACTTCTGGGCTTCTGATCCACCTTACGTAGATTTTTATGGCTTCCGAGTTCCCGAGGATTGCGTTCCTCACTTGGTGATGATCTACAGAAGCCGTGGCAACTTTATGCGAGAATTCTGTCTTGGCCGTTCTACTAGGGAGCATTTCTTGAAGATGTTAGGATGCGTGCTGAACGATATTGAGCATAACTTCATTGATTTTGTTTCTGCCGAGAGAATCCAGCAGTGGAGGGCCGTGATTCAGGAGCTTATCAGCGTGGGCTTTGCTATGGAGTTTGTTCTTGATCATCTTTGTGAAGTTGCCCGAGCCCTTTTTATGAGGAGAGTTCAGCCAGCTGTTGATGCCATAAATGCCCGTATCGAGCTTTTGAAGAAAGAGGTGGCGGATTTGGAGGGTTGTCATGAGCGCCTTATTTTCGGCATTAATGAGCCCAGTCGTTTTGGAGACCAGAGTCTCATTTCTGGACTCCATTAATGATGGTGTGGTTCCCTTCCCTTTTATTTGTTTTCCTGCTTTTTTTATGTTGCATAGAAAACTTATATGTTTCCTACAGTAGTTATTTGGTGTGTGTTTGCCACAGTTTAGGTTTGTAATCATGATGCTACACTTTGCTACTTCTTTTACTATTTCTATGACATGGTGCTAATATTTCGTACTTTTTCATTACATACTCATGAAAGCACATTACAACTTTTTCTTCTGTGACATAGTCACTTGGAGGAATAAAAAAAGTGAAGGAAACATAAAAGTTTTTTAACAAAAGAAAGGGACAACCACATAACTCTTTTCCCTAAGCAAAATAACGTTTCAGCCATTTCCCATTGATGGGATCCATCAAGTCCCTGCCATCCATTTGAGTTAGGCGATAATACCCACTTTGATGCGCTTCCCTTATCACAAGGGGTCCCTCCCACTTTGGTGCAAACTTAGATGGTCCTGCCAGGCCTTGCCTGACATAGTCTGCCACCTTTAACACTAGTTGTCTTTCTGCAAACACTCTTTCCTTGGTCATCCTGCCATAGGCTTCAGTTATCTTTTGCCTGTATCTCCGGTTGCGTTCCTAGGCTTCTTCTCTCTTTTCATCAAGCCCTTCTAGGTCCTCGAACCTTTCTGTCGCGAAGACTTCTCCCTCCTTTTCTTTTTCTCGCGTCTGCATGACCCTCAAAGACGGTGTCATTATTTCTACCGGACTCACTACCTCAGTTCTGTAGACTAAGGAAAAGGGTGAAAAGCCTATGGCTGACTTTGGTGACTTTCTGTAAGCCCAGAGAGCATCTGGCTGGTGTGTCGCCCATCCTCCCATGTACTCTTGGCTCATTTTGCTGATGATCTTTATGAGAGTTTTGTTTGTTGCCTCTACCTGCCCATTCCGTTGAGGGTAATAAGGTGATGACCTGTGGTGCTTGACTTGGTAGAACTCTAGCATCCTCCTTACATCACTGTTGACAAATGGTGTGCCGTTGTCACTGATGATCCTGTGGGGCACCCCGAACCTCACAATTATATTTTCTTTGATGAAGTTTGCCATTGCTCCCCCTGTGGCCTTACGAAGTGGCACTGCTTCTGCCCACTTAGTAAAATACTCTGTAGCCACTAATATCCATATGCATCCACATGATGGTAGGTTGATTGGCCCTACCAAACCTAGCCCCCAAGTGTGGAAGGGCCATGGGTTGACCATGCTATGCAAGCCCTGTAGATAGGTATGAATCAAGTTGGCTTGTACTTGACAACTGTGACACTTTTTTACAAATTCTGCTGCATCTCTCTTCATGGTTAGCCTGTAGTAGCCCATCTACAGCAGGCATCTGTAAAACTTTTTCTTCCCCTAGTGTTCACCACATTCCCCTGAATGTACTTCTTTTATCATTTCTTTTGCTTCCTCAGGGCCCAAACACCTCAAAAGGTCCCCATTATATCCCTTTTTGAAAAGGACCATGTTATGCAAGAAGTAACGTGTTGCCAACCTCTTAAGCTTGTATCTTTCACTGTGCTTTTGTGGCAGGATGCCTTCTATTAGGTACTGCGTGAAAGGGCTTCTCCAATCCTCATTGACGAATACAGCATAACTTTCCTACCTGTCTACCACAAGCTGGCAAGTCCCATATTGGGTTTGGACTTGATCTGCATCTTTGCCCATACTTGGCCCATAGAAGCCTGCCCTCTGAAGTCTGCGGTAAAGGCTGACTTCTCCGCAGGACCCGCAAGTCTTGTTGTGTATTTCTTTCAATTTTCTCTAGGCTTCTTCCTGCCCCACTCATCTGGATAAGACCCCACCTGGCATCCTGCGGTACAACTCTTCTTTCACCAAGGCGTAGTCTTTTAGTGTCTTAAATTCTGCTGCATCGTCTCCCTTTATTAAGATTTCCTTTATGGGAGCCGCCAATCCCTTTCGCCCTGTTCCTCCCGAAACATTTCCTTCAACACCTCAATGATGGATTCTTCCTTCTTGCTGACTTCTATTCTGGTGCTACTCCCTTTGAAGATTATTTGCAAACCTAGTGCGGCTAATGTGTCTGCAAACCGGTTTTCGTTCCTCAGAGCATGCTCTATTTCGAATGTTGAAAATTTTTCTTCCATTCTCTGGGCCATAGCTCTGTATGGGACTAGGCTAGGCTCCTTTAAGGAAAAGCTTCCCTTGACCTGGCAGACAACCAAGTTCGAATCTCCCAGTACCCTCAAATGTTTGACTCCCATTTCGAGAGCCATGGCAAGCCCGATTAGGTAGGCTTCGTACTCGGATGTGTTGTTTGAACAGGGGAATTCTAGCTTAAATGATAGCGCCTCTGCCTTGTCTTCTTCATGATACAAAACTACTCCCATCCCTTCGGAATGAGTGGTAGAAGACCCATCAAATTTCATCACCCACTGTTCCCTGACTTCTTCTGCCATGGCTACTTCCCCTAGAACTTCATCATCCAGCGGGAATTCTTCCTCTCCTGGAAACTGTGCCAATAAATCTGCTATAGCCTGACTTTTCACTGCCCTAGGTGTCCCCATTCTCAAGTCGTATTGTGATAACTATAGCAACCACTGGGATATTCTGCCGGAGAGGATCGGCTGTTGTAACAGAGCTTTAATGGCATGGGACTTAGTCATCAGCCATACTTCGTAGGCCAAGAAATAGTAACGCAACCTCTGTGAAGCATATACAATGGCCAGGCATGCTCTCTCTGCCCTTGGGTACAAGTTTCTGCATCTTTTAAGGCACAACTGATGTAGTATATTTTTTCTGCTCGGCACCATTTCCATCTTCCTGAGCGATTAGTGCACCAATGGCATACAAGTTGGTGGCTAGATAAAGTAGCAGTGGTCTTTTGTGGATAGGAGCCTGCACCGTGGGGATGTTCATCATTATTTGTTGTAGCCTTTTGAAGGCCGTTTGCTGCGTTTCCCCCCACTCAAAACTTTGCCCCTTTTTGAGTAACTTGGTGAAGGCAGAGGTGATTGATGCCAACCTAGGGATGAATCTTCGAATATATGAGACTTTTCCTAAGAAGCTCTTCAACTCTTTTACTGTGGCCGGAGGTCTCATAGTTGCTATGGCCGTGGCTTTGGCTGGGCCCACGTCTATGCCCCTGCTGTGAACCAGGAAACCCAAGAATTTCCCAGAAGATACTCCGAATGCGCACCTGAGGGGATTCATTCTTAACTTAAAAACTCTGCATCTTTCGAATACCCTTTTTAACATGCAAAAGTGTTCTTCTCTCCTCCTTGATTTAACCACTATGTCATCCATATAGTCTTCTAGCTCCTGGTGCATCATGTCGTGAAATATGGCCGTCATTGCTCGTTGATAAGTTGCACCTGCATTTTTTAACCCGAAGGGCATCACAGTATAGTAGAAATTGCCCATGGGTGTTCTGAAAGCAGTTTTCTCTGCATCCTTTGGTGCCATCCTGATCTGATTGTATCCGCTGAAACCGTCCATGAATGAAAACATGGTGCTTCCTGCCGCGGAATCTATTAGTAAATCCATGTTTGGCAATGGGAATTCGTCCTTTGGATAGACTTTGTTGAGATTTCTGAAATCTACACAGCATCTTATCTGACCATTCTTCTTCTTCACCGGTACTATGTTGGATAGCCAGCGAGGATGCTGAATAGGCTTGATGAATCCTGCAGCCAGCAACTTCTGCACCTCTTTGACTATCTGCCCTTCTATTTCTGTGTGAAATATCTTGGCAGGCTAGGGCATCGGCTTGGCCTCTAGGTCTACATTCAATGTATGCGCAACTAGCCTAGGATTCAGTCCTGGCATTTCACTGCAGTCCCAAACAAAAACGTCTTTGAATTCTTTCAACAACAGTATGAGTTCTGACTTCTCCTTTTCTATCAGGCTTGCACTAATTGAGATAGGCCTCAGTTCTCGTAAATCAGACCCTAGGTCAACTTCTTCCAACTCTTCCTTTGCCACAACTTGTGCGTCCTTTTCTGCCGTAACTTCCTCATCCTTCTCTTCTTCTTTTCCCAAACTTTCTTCAGCGACGCAACATGCCAAACTCTTGTGTTACCCTTTTTGGGTGGGACCCACTTGCATCTCACCCGTGGGCCCCACGCACCTTCATAACTTATACACAATCCTGTCATCAAGGCCTCAGACCCTGATGCACTAAGGTGTTTCATCTGGCTCTACGGCAAACGCTTCTTTTCTTTTCTTCTTTCATGCCAGTAGCTCTCTTAGATCGGGTTCTGGGTCACTTTAGACATCTTCCCACCTAGGCATGAAGGTTCCTTGTTGCTCGGAAATCGAGTTTTCCCCAGACAAAGCCCATTGGTCATATAACATGGTTTCCACCAAGTGGGCTTCTGCCTACTCGAATGGCGAGGGGTTTGCGGCTATGCGTATCATCCTGCCATTCAATCTTCCTTTCACACATTGGTGGTAAGTGGATGGGACCAGTCGGTGTTTGTGTAACCAAGGCCTTCCCAAAAGCACATGATAGGATACTTCCGTTCTGACCACATGGAAACGAGCTAAAGAAACTATAGGGCCTACTTTCAACCACAACTGAATGTAGCCTGTGGTGTACTCACCTCTTCCGCCGAACCCCGTTACTTCCATCGAGCATCCTTGGATCTTTCTTTCTGAAATTCCTGCTGTTTGCAAGGTGCTCAATGGAATGAGGTTTACGGAATCACCTGTATCCACCAGGGCCCTCTTGATGGGGATTTGATTTATAGATGCTGCTAAATAGAGAGGCCTCCTGTGATCCGGGTGTCCCACCTCTATATCCTCACTACTGAACGTGATTTCTGTTGATTCCTGTAGGAGGGCTCTGTCTTCTGACATTTCTGCTGACAGGCACTTCATCCCTACCCCCGGAGGCGATACTTACCAAAGCCTCCGTGGCTATTTTCCTTTCTTTTGCTGTAAGTCCCAACTGGTCAAATAGGTTTTTGAACTTGACACTCTATTGTAGAGTGGTAATTGCCACGGCATGCAGGGCCAAGTTTTCTTCCTCGTCTTCTTCCGGGTCTGCGCATATTACTACTGCTGCTACACCCTTTCCCTTGTGGTTTAGGAGCGGGTTTCTTTGGACTTCCTACTGGGTTAGCTCTAATGTGCCTTCTTTAATCCTGCAATGTACCAACCTGCGAAGCGCCCAATATTCTACAGTGGGATGTTGTACATAGTTGTGCAGGAGGTAGAAGCGAGAATCTCTCCTTTCTTCCTCCGTGGGCTCTCTGGAAACCTGGTTAGGTTTAAAGATCCCGTCCGCTATCTATTTGTCAAGCAGCACATCCAGCTCCTTAGGAGTACATGGTAAGGGCGGGGGCATATCACACTCCCTCCCCTCTGTTTTCCTCCTCCGCTCTCTAGTGGACATTGCCATAGCCTGCGGGGCGTTTCTTTTGTCTGAACTGGGTTTTACAGACTGAGTCGTCTTCCTAGCTTTCTGCAATAGTTATGCGAACTGGGAAATCTCTAGATTTTCCAAGACAACTCTGAATTCTCGAATCATGTTGGTCATGCACATTTCTACTAAGGTCCTTTCTTCACAGTGGTCGTAGCAGTCAAGTGCTATGTCCCTGAACCGCTTAATGTATTCCATCAAATCCTCGCCATTCCTTTACTTGGTTACTTGTAGGGTTGTGAGTGTTACTGTTTCCTCTCCGTGGAAGTACTTAGTGCAAAATACATCTACCATGTCATCCCAAGTTGGGATCGATCCTGGTTTTAAGCCAATGTACCAGGTGCATGCCTGGTCACACAGTGACTTTGAAAACTCCCCAGACATAAGTCTTCGTCTGCTGCGTAAGGGCCAAGGGTATCAATAAATTTGCTCACGTGCTCAACTGCACTTCCCTTCCTGCCATCGTATTGTGTAAAGGCCCTTGGCTCATACCTCTCGGGGTATGGTTTGCTGAGTACTTTTAGAGTGTAAGGAGGCCTTCGTGCGTAAAACCTCTCCTTTGGTGTTCTGGCTCTCTCTTGCTCCAGGAGAGCCGCTACTTCAACCATAGTAATGAAGCGTTGTTCTGCGTTTCATGGGACACCTCCTGCCAGCGTCTCCTCTCTGTCTGCTGCATGCTCTGGGTCATACTGGCTACCTTTCTCCTTCGTTTTGTCTGCCTTCAGTTGACGGATCTCTTCCATCATTTGTTGCTGCGAGTGCTGCAATGATTGCAATACTTCAATAAAGGTGTTGATGTTGTCCGCAGGGACTCTTGTCTGAGGCTGAGGATCAGCCCCCGTTCTGTTGGCACCTTCCGTTTGGTTAAGTTGCTGTTGATGAGGCGTTGTTGGCCTGGATTCTGCTTGCGAGGGTATGACACTCATATTCCATGTCGTCCTAGATTTTGGTGGCATTGTTTGCGCGGGGTTTTGTTTCCTTTTTGCCCCTATCTGCTTCCCAACTCCCTAGCGGAGTCTCCAATTGTAAGGGGGTGGGCTGTGTTAATGATGTTGGGCTGCCTCCTGCTGCACTAAGCCCAAGTTTTCTGGATAAGAGAGTTGGGACCGGCCCAGCTTCAGCTTAAGTTGGTTCGGCTTGTGCGCAAACTAGGCCAAATCTGCCAGGGATGTGTTCACGGCAGGCGAAACTGTTTCAGACAAATCGTGGCAGGTAGACATAATAATAATAAAATAAACAGAAAATATCTAGCCACTTTAATGGGGAATTGACCAAATAGCCCTTAACATCAATTACAATAATGATACTATTTGTTTTCTTTTTACGGAAGAGAAAGAAAAAGAATAACAGAGAACATCAAATGTTTATAATCATGGGTTAATCGGAATACTAGAGGAAATCGATCAGAAATTTAATCCGCGGGAGCAAAACCACAAAGGGGAGAATGTCCCTCCTCAAAGCAGTCAATCTCTCAGGAAAGAGTCCTGCCGTAGAGGTTAACAGCCTTGAGGGAAACGGGCCTGAGTGGTTTTCTGCGTAGGTGCTTTCGAGTTTTTCTTACAGAGGGCTGGGTTTCATGAGGGAGAGAAAGGATTAATCTACCGGTGCATGCCCACCTTTCTAATTCTCACTATTTCTTTCTTTCTTCTCACTTCGTTTTCTTTGCTACTTCTTTTAAGTTTTCTGTTTCCTCTCCCAAGTTCCGTCATTCCTCCTTCTGCTGTTCACGGCAAGACCCTCCTTTTATAGTGCTTGTCGTGACCCGATTTTACCATTTTAACCCTTAACTCCATTTGTCTGGTCTGGGTGTACTAGCCGACCATCACTATTCTGCCTGTGTGTCGTCCTCCCATCGTCAAACAAGAAAGTGTATTTTGTTTGCTAGTCTGCCGTGGCACCCTTTCCTGCCACGGTCTGGGTCATTTCTCTCTCCTTATCCCTCATGGCATGCACCTAATGGTTCCAACTCAGCTTGTCTCTTTTGGGTAGTAAGCCATCCCAGCAGGATACCTCCTCAAAAGAGCCTGAGCCGAAACCATAAAAATAGATTTTCCCCTCTCCCCACCACCAAACCATGCCCTCTGATCCTCTGACCCCCCGACCTCACCATGCTCTGTATTAGCTGGGTATAGGCTGGTGGTGCCTGGGCCTTGAGCGTGCCTTCATTCCATATGTGTCCAAAACTTGTCTGCTGCCCATTCGTCTGCCGTGATCTGGAGGCTTACCGTCCGTGTTTTTTTTTTACCTCTCATGTAGGCTGTTCTTTGTTTTCCCGCTCCTTTCAAGAGCTGGGCTTTATTTGATGATGGGTCTTACATTTCTTTGGCCCACTCCTTGGTTTCCTTTATTTCTTGCAATGTCGTACTGTTATTCCTGTCGTAATAACTTAATCCTGTTGGGCCTCTTTTAGGCCAGCCGTTTATTCCTTCCCTCAGTGGCTTGGCATGGCCATTGGTTTGCTTTCATATATGGGCTCCTATGTCCTTTTTGACTTTCCTTTGGGCATCCTTGGCCCGTTTGCTTTCTTTGGGCTTCCTCGACCCTTTTGCTAATTCCACACTCCCATGAGCCTTTTACTAACTTCATTGGGCTTCCCTAGCCCAATAACCTTATTCTCATCCTTGGGGTTTATGGGCCTGCCATAAACCCCTTACTTTCTTAATTTGTATTACCTTGGGCCTGCGGCGGCCCTTTCTCGTTTTTCTACCTATACACTACCCATGAGATGCAATTTCTTTCTTTCTAGGCTTCTTTGAGCTCACTTGCCTCTTCGAGACCCATTTGTTTATTTCTCGGGCCTGTGATCCATTATTCCTACCGCTTGGGCCTAATGGTTTTGTTGTCTACTTTGTTAATTCTTTGTTACCCTTGTTATTGGGCTTTCTTTCTTTCTACCTGAATTCTCACAAATGGCCCTCAACAGTCTCCAATGAACCACGGGCCTTTTCTCAAAACATTCTCATAGTCTTCTTCTAAAGACAGCCTCGTGAGGAAGAAACCATGACCCAAGTCAACATAGTCTAATCTACCTACAGGTTTCCATAAAGCAAGGAGTTTTCGCTTGAATGAAGTTAAGCCCCACACTCCATCCATAAACTTTCATGATAAAAGCTCTAACCCACGGCTTCCGATTTTTTTGTTTAAACTCCCTTGAGAGTTTCACCAACAACAACCCTTGCCAGTGTTTCCATCTCCTCATCTAACTCAGCATCATCATCCATACCATCCTCGAAGCTAAAAGCTTGTAAGAACACCCCTAGAATTTCTCCCACCAACTTATCTCTAAATGAAGTATTAGGATTCCACAATCCCTCATCGTGATTTGGTGACACAGGACCAGTGCTATGGCCTTCACAGAAGCCAACATGGCTCACATCCTTTACTTTCTTCTTACTACGTGCAAGCTCGTCTTTTTCCTCACGAGAGAGAGAGCGTTCCATCTTTCCCTGAATATAATTATTGTAATCCACTAGAATTTTCACATCTTAGAAATCAAGTCTTGCATAATTCCTCTAAGAGCCTAAAACTAAAACAACTCATAAGGTATGGAAAATGACATAGGCCACTCCCTTGATTAGTATCTCTTTCTTGGCTTGAAATAGCAGTTTCTCTTTCCACTTTTGAAGCTCATGTCGATTAAGATTTTGTTAGATATTCTATATACTCTTCCAAAGACTTCTCTACGCGGTGAACAATTGTGTTTACTTCCATTGTTTGAGTGTGAAGGAGAGAGCTAGGCACAAAGCTTTGTCTTGTAAGAGAGGTAAAGGCTAGCTTTGCATAGTGAGTTAGTGTGAGAGCACCTCCTGTCAAACCCTTTGCAACAATATATATTTATAACACTTTCAGTCATATTCTTTAATGTATATTTGTCTTCCACACCAAGAAAAAACCATGTCAAAGAAACTCAAACCAAATAGAATTAGGAGTTTGAAGCATTATTAACATTACTCTATTTAAAAAAAGGTTCAATATTAACATTACTCTATTTAAAAAAAGGTTCAATATTTTTTTTACAGTGTTTGATTAATAAGATTTCTTTGCTCACCTCGGCCAACCTTAAGTATTGGTTTTTTTTTTTGTTTTTTATTATTATTTTTTTTATCTTTTTTCATTTTTCTTTTTTGGTGTCATGTTTGTCCTGTACCATGGCATCCATTCAGAGGCATGCCTGTTCCTGTCCCTGTCCCTGTCCCTGTCCCTGCCATTACCAAATGAATTACAGCCATAGATAGATTAAAGCATTTAAGCACTATGTCTGACAAAACAAATGCTGATTCAGGTGTGTATTTCAAAGGTTATAAGCGGAACTAATGATGGAAAAGTATTTTGATAATTTATAAACCAAGTGCAATAAATAAAACGTTCAACGGCCGAAATAAAGCCCATTAGAGATCATACATCTCACTTACATCTCTCTCGTAAGCAAAATTGGATTGAACCCAACAAACCGAAATAATGTTCCTCCAAAAAGGATAAGAATCATGAAAGTGTTCAACATCCCTAAAGCCATTAAAGAAGAGGTGTCAGCGCAGACTTTAGAAAGCAATATAGCAGTAGAAGAAAACAGGGTATATCAATATGGATACCAAAAATGGTATGTGATAAACAGCTAAGCAATATATGGCTTTCAGGTCAATAAAATTTTAGAAGCTAGTATAAGATTGATATGGCTACAACTCCATCTATTCCCACCCAAACAACTCCCATACGCATGACTCAATACAATAATACCCCTTGCCGCAATGAAACCTAAGCAGACTAAAAAGCTTCTCTCAGGCTGTTCCTTGGGCAATGGGTATATATGTAGCACCAATATGATAACCCTCATCCCAG
Organism: Quercus lobata; assembly: GCF_001633185.2. NCBI lineage: Eukaryota > Viridiplantae > Streptophyta > Magnoliopsida > Fagales > Fagaceae > Quercus > Quercus lobata. The sequence goes on from NC_044905.1 coordinate 67,810,547, forward strand.
CTTCTCTTTATGATATTTACTCCATAAAATGATAAAATCCCTTTTGTCTTTACCTCTTAACTCATCAACAAAACATTCCCTCATAACTTCGATTCCCTCAACAAATCCCCTTAGCCGCATTTTTTCTCCCCCTCCCAAAAATACATGAACCCGAGCTCTCAAAAGTCAAAACCACCCATTCAATTTTTGCAAATATCCTACAGGCCTACAAATTAAATGCAAAGGCCAAATTCTTTGTGGGCTTGATATTTCTATTACAACATTTTATTTTCACATATGGTCTAAGCCTAAGTATTTTATTTGGAGAATTGAAGGAGTGTAATTTGGAGGGTAAACAGTGAATCTATTTGGGCCATATCAAATTTCAATGGTTGTTATGCATAATGCATTCTTACAAATTCAGACTTAAACCATGCGATTAATTATTTGTGGTCGCTTCTCAAAAAAAAAAAAAAAAAAAAATTTATTTGTGGTCGGTCCTTAATTTGATTAATAAAAATTAATCACATGTAGAAATCCCATTGGTTTAATTTTCAAGACAATAATGCAATTAAAGTTATCAAACAAATTCTACAAGATAATTATACTTTTTTATTTTACATCTTTGTGTAAAAAAACATTTAATCAAAAGTTAAAAATTACTTAGAGAACACTCTAATCTTTAAGTGGTTGAAAATAGACTTTTAAATTCATAACTATCGTTGCACAAATATGAAAAGTTAGTAAAAATAGTGCAAATTTCAAATTGAGGACCAAAGGAGCCTATGATCGGCACTTGATTGGTCTTAGTTTTTAACCAAAATCGAATTTTTCATTTATCAGCTGAAAGTTCAATTCAATTGTGCATGGGGTTAAAAATAAGTTCAAAAATTCCAAGAAAAATGGAAGGCAAGAAAATTTAAAATCCCTAATCTATTCACCTCTAGAAATACAATACCCCTTCGTCAAATTGGGGGATTCCAACCCAAATTTCATATTAGAAAATTCTATATAATTTCTAAAAGAAGTATGAGAGAGACATTAGATTGCTTCATGCAACATTAGTCTTCAAGTCATCTAATCCTAGCAACTCTATTCTCTATTCTCTTCATCCACATCCTTCAAACACTATATCTATATCTACAAATCATCACAATCATTCTCAAATCATCCTACAATCTACAACGCACATTCATATGCACAACTCCTTTAGGCTTTCAAGTGAAAGATCTATGGATTGACTCTAGGAGGCAAGCACAACAAGAAAATTTGCATTGGTGGAGAAAATTCGCTATCACATTACTTGAAAGAGGTCGTACATGCATGTATAAACCTTAATCCATTTTAATCTTTATGACTGCACATATATAACTTGTTTTTCAATATAATTGGCTTGATTAGAATAATCATACATCTAGGCAGTGGCAGCGCCACATTCATGTTAAGGTGTTCCTGGGAACACCAACCTGAAAAAAAAAATTATATATAATAATTTTAAAAAAATTTATTTGTTTACCCTCTAAAAAAAATTAGGAACACCCTCAAATAAAATAATATATATATATATATATATATATATATATTTGTTCTACTTTCAAGCAAAAAAAAAGCCCAAAAAAAAATGATCGGTACAAGACTAATCGGTGCAAGCCCAGCAAAGAGCAAACTCACGGATTCTCAACAAATATAATAATTGTGGGGCCCAATAATTTATGGGCCAGGCCCACTTGCTCATGGGGAGTCCAAAGGCCCAAGCCGAAAAAGATAATGGCCCGGAGATGCAGCCGAGGACAGTTTCGTCCTCGGCAGACCCCAAAGCTCCATTGAAGGGAGGGGTAAAAAAGAGATAAAGGAACAAATGTGGAAGGAGATCTAAAATATCTTGGGAGAGTTATCCTTACTATCCTTCCCAGATAAGACTCTGCACCTAACAGAGCCGTATTCTCCAGCTTTATCAACCATCCCCAACAATTCTGGGATTAGACTGATGGGACAAATATCAGTCTTGTAAAGGTTAACCCTACACGTGGACGAAGGACAGCGGACGCAAGCTAGTATAAAAGAAAAAGTAAGTGAACCTAGAAGGGGGATCTGATCCTATCTCCGAAAAGAAACTCCATGGGTGAAAACACCTTAAGAACACATGCACATCATAAAAAAAAACCCACCGTTGGGTAACCGGGGTAAGACCTTAATGGTCCTCGGATCAAGTCCGAGGAGCCCAACCCCATAAGATGCGACGCTATAGGGCTTAAATATTCAAACCCGACTCCTTTTTCTACAGGAATCCCTCTAAAATCAAGACCGGAACATCGCCCCGTGACCAAAGGCAAGCTTTTCAAGCCCACTCTCTACAAATCATATTGTGAGGGATCTTTCATGTGCGAGCCCAACATCTTTATTGGGCCCCAAAAGAATCGTGTCCCTACAATAATAATACCCAATCATATTTTAAACTAAAACAATTACTAACCTAATAAGAACCTCACGTCCTCACTTGAGTAACTTCTCAGCAGTAGCAGCAACTCAACAAGGCAGCAATTCTCAAAAAAAAAAAAAAAAAAAGACTCAGCAAAGCAGCAACAGCAACACCGAACACCCAGAGCAGCTCTGCAATGGTGAGATCGGAGATTAACTTAACCCAGATTGGAGATTGCGAGATCGGCGACGGCAAAAGCGAGATCAAGAAATAAGAACCTCAGCCTTCAACGTGCCACGGCGGCACCGCCCCTGACCTTAGGCAACATCAAGGTATTTCAGTTCTCTCTCCTTTTCCCTATATCATCTTTGCTCTGACTCTCTCTCTCTCTCTCTCTCTTAGTCTGACTTGTGTAAAAAAATATAAATATATGTTATTTTTAGTTTTTTTTAGAAACCCCGAAACTCCTTGAAACGGTACGTCGAAATAGATCGGTACCGAAATATTCCGTTCCACTAAACAAACTGAAACAGGGTCCAAAACGGTATTTATAACATTGCTTTCAAGCAAAAAGAAAAAGCTAAAAAAAAAAATTTGAACTAAAATCTAAAAAAGAAAAAATTGTAATAGAGCAAGCCCACCCAAGAACACCCTGAGAAAAATTTTAGGAGCTACCATTGCATCTAGGGCATGTTTAGTAGACTGTAATAGACACTGTAATGTAATAGTTACTGTAATGTAATAGTTATTCCAATGGTTTAGATATTCTTTAGTTTGGTTATGTTTTTATGAAAAGGAATAATCATTCCTTATGAATAGTTATTCTTCAAAATGAGGAATAACTATTCATCTTTAAAAGGGTTGTGTAGTTGCACGATTTTCCTGGCCCAAATTCTATTGATCAGGCCTTGGCCCCAAAGCGCAACCCACAATAAATATTTGTAGAGGATGGGTCAAAGAACTTAGCCTCAGTGAGCCTGTTCGGTCTGGTACATGGACAGTGTTATTGCAGAAAACAAAAGTACAAGAATGGATCTCTCACGTGTAATTCTATTTCTTCCGTTCATAATACAGTTTCTCCGTCCCCTTTTTTGAGGGACTCCACTACATTATATAGTTCCCCTCCTCTCAGCTCAACCTTACACTTGTTGATCATCTAAGCATCTACTTGAGTACCTGTCCCATCAGACGCCCTCATCTCTCCCTTTATGAGTTGCAGAGGCCAAGGCGATACTGTTTAGGGGTCTTTTCCTCATTAATGCGGCCAAGAGGGTGGTTGGGGCGCAATTAATGTGGTGGTAGCTCTCCATGAGATATTTTGGATTTTATTCATTTTATATGTTGGGAGGATGAACTAAAATGGATGGGGAGAGTTCCTCGTCTGGGCTTCGTGATGTCCGAGGAGGAGTTACTCCTCGGACAGGTTTCCTTGGCGTTTATTGGGATTGAGTAATGCTTCATATGTGGTTTCTCTTCGGACAGAACGCTCCTCGGACGGGCCTGAATTTGGAGTAGCCCATTATTTCTAGGCCGGGCCCCATAATAGCCCCTCAAAACTCCGGTTTCTACTCCTTCCGAGGAGAAAAACGGGGTTTTGATGTTTGGGAGAGGATGGAAATAAGGAGAGCGTGTGGCGCGCGTGCGGACCGTTACTTTTGACGCGCTACAATTTACGAGGCGCGGCCATTAACTTCTGGAGGCGTTATGTTCCCTCATCCAACGGTGTGGCGTAGATCGAACGGCCATCGTTTTTTCTCGTATTTTTAGGCAGGAGTGATCTTTTCTCTCTCCTCCTGGCTATATAAGACGTCATAGGGGTTCAGTTTCTTCTTTTTATCTGCATTTCATAAACCTCAGAGGCTTCCAGAGAACTCCATCGAACCCCAGAGATATACGAACACTTGCGTCCGTTACGCCACCGTAGCCGTTTTTTGTGAAGCGTTTCGTCCACGAGAGATTCCCAGGCGTCTCATTGAGCGTTTTGTGAAGGTACCAGTACATTTCGTTCATCTCGCTGTTTCAATTCCCTCCTCGGACTCTACTTTTCTTCTCAGTCTTTACTTTCGTTTCCTCAGTTCAGTTCAGATGGGTAGATTTGAGAAATTAGTAAAAACTCCAGCCGCTATGGAGGCCTTTAGGGCTAAATACCACATTCCCCCGGGGGTTGGGCTGCAGTACTGTCCTCTTGAAGGAGTATTGACAGAGAGAGGTATGGGAGAAGTTGTTATCCCCATGATTGCTTTCATAGAGGGAGGGATGACACTTCCCATGCGTAGGATTACAAGGGAATACCTGTTCAACCATAGGTTGACGCCGTATCAGTGTGCCCCGAATATGTTCAAGATACTAGGCTGTGTAGATGTCTTAGACGAGCGGATGAATCTAGGCCTTACTTGGCACGATGTGGCTTATCTGTACGAATGTCACCGCCTCGGGGATGATGGGTATTATCTTAAATCCCGGAACGAGGACGTTAGGTTGATCTCCTGTCTCCCAATATCCAATAAGACCGTGAAGAATGACTTCCTTATTGCTTCTGGGGAGTGGTTCGATGGTATTCATTGTCCAACTCGGGCAGGAAACCCAGGTGCGGCGTTTTTAGGATCGGTCCTTTTTGGGAAAGGATTTAGTATTGAGGGGTTATTTTTCTTGCTTTCTTTGTAATTGGAAAATCTCATGTACTAACCCCACTTTTCTTGGTTGTTTGCAGATAAAGTTCACGTCGCTCCTCGGTTGAACTTTGTGAACGTGCCAGCGTTGAACTACCTTCTTAGGTCGGAGATTTACGTTTCCGAGGACGGACAGTTGCGTGCGGCCCATCTGGTTTTGGGCTATCAACCTCTGAGCAACTCTTTCTAGGCTATCGGTCACGCTATAAGGGCTGGCAGTCCGAGGTTGGCTAGGATTGACGTGTCCAAGGACGGGTTCCTAGCCGATCACGATCTGCCACCAGTTGTGTTGCCCGGTGTCAGAGATCCCTACTTAGCAGAGCAGCTACCTCCGCCAAACGAGCCCGGTGTTGCCGTTCAGGTTGAAGAGGAAGCTGAGTCATCTCGTCTTTCCCTTGAGGAAGAGATAGACGAGTTTTATTTTGAGGAGGAAGTTCAGCAAACCCCCTTGGTGGAACTTTCCGATCCTGAAGGAGAGCGGGACCGGCATTCTGCAGTTGGCGTTCCTTCCATTGTTATCTGCTCGGACGACACTTCGGACGAAGAGACAGAGCCCATGGCAGGAAAAGGAAAAACTCTAAAGGAGTTGATGGCCTCCCGAGGGAAAGGCCAGTCATCGAAAGGACAGTCATCGAAGGGACCAACTCCACCAAAGGTCAAAACCCTCCCTCCTGTGGCCCCTCCGGACACCTCGGACCTTGGCCTTAAGGCTAATCCGAACTTAAAGAAGAAAAGGCCGGCTGACACTCCTGAGGAGGGCGAGGTGGTTGCCCAGCCGACCAAGCAGCAAAAAACCACTCACGCGCCAAGGAGCAGAAGGGGCAACTCCTCGGAGAGTCGGGACGAGGAGAACCTTGCGGAGGTGCGTGCTACCCCGCGTGTATGGAGCCCCAGGTTGGAGCTGGATGGGGTTGCCATCCCCTACAATGCTTCAGTCCGAGAGTACAATCGAGGCCGAGCAGGGTACGTGGCCGAGGCCTTAGAGCAACCCCTACTCCTTTCTCGGGACATGGAGGCTTATAGGCGGTTTTCTCAGCCCGAGATCTTTCTATCCCTTAAAAGGGATCTCGCGATGGTAAGTAATCCTTTTACTGTTTCATTAATTTTTTTGACCTTGTTAGATTAAAGCAATCTTATTTCGTTTGTAGATTACTCAGCATGTATTTGTGGCTGAGGAATTTTGCCGCGGTAACAGTAGTCGGGCTGAGGTCGAGAACCAGGCTCGGGCGGAGATGGAGAAAACCTTGGGGTCTCTCAAGCACGATCATGGTGAACTCATGGACAAGTTCAAGGAGTTGGAGAACCGGCGCAAATTTGCAGAGGCTGGTTTGAAGAGTGTTGAGACCCAAGCGGAGGACCAGCGCAAAGAGCTGTTCACGACCCAGATTAACCTCGCCACAGAGAAGCAGGCAGTGCAGGACCTCAAGACTGCTCTGCAAAAAGTCGAGGATGAGCTGCGACGGGTCAAAGAGGAGGCCCAGCTGATCCGAGAGTCTACAGAGGCTGAGAAGAGTGATGCTCGCCAGCTCAGGGCCGAAGAGACGGAGGCCAGGCTATCCGAGGAGATCCTTGAGGTGTGCAGGGATTACTGTAGTATTTCATGGGCTCATGCTCTCGATGCTGCAGGAGTTCCTGCGGATTCGGCACTAAGACTGCCCAAGAACATCTTCTATCCTCAGGAGATCCGAGAGAATCCTAATGACACCCAAGTGGCTTCAGAGCAGGACCTGACGACGCCTGATGCCGTCCTTGTGCCTGATATGGTGAAGGATCCCGCCGCAGACTCTACCATCGGGGTTCCTCCTCCTCAGCCCGAGCAGAAAGAAGATCCTCCCGCTAAGGCTTAGCCTTTTAGGCTTTTGTTCTTTGTACTCTTTCCCTTTTTTTTTTTAAATGAGAGTCGTCCTATTTTTCCTTTCTTTTGTAAGGACCTCTCTTTCTAATGTACTCGTAATATTAATATAAAATGTTCGTTTTGCTTACTATGGATGTATGTCAGTAGCGCTCTTCTTTAAACACTTCCAATTACGTAAATACGGGTAAACGGTTAAAATAAAATGGGTTTGTGGGCTGCACGTTTGAGGGTTGCGATGGTGCCAGACTGCGCGCACGTATTAAAATGATTTCCTTTAAGTAATAATCTCCCAATTTATCATAAGTAATAATTTCCCCTTAGTCTGTGGTCCAAGGAGCCATGCAGGACTTAGGTTCTGTTTAAAACTATGAATAGTTGCCTTAAGTAATAATTTCCCCTAAGTCTGTGGTCCGAGGAGCCATGCAGGACTTAGGTTCTGTTTAAAACTTATAAAAATTGTCATGAGTAATAATTTCCCCTAAGTCTGTGGTCCGAGGAGCCATGCAGGACTTAGGTTCTGCTTAAAACTATGAATAGTTGCCTTAAGTAATAATTTTCCCTAAGTCTGTGGTCCGAGGAGCCATGCAGGACTTAAGTTCTGTTTAAAACTTATAAAAATTGTCATGAGTAATAATTTCCCCTAAGTCTGTGGTCCGAGGAGCTATGCAGGACTTAGGTTCTGTTTAAAACTATGAATAGTTGCCTTAAGTAATAATTTCCCCTAAGTCTATGGTCCGAGGAGCTATGCAGGACTTAGATTCTGTTTAAAACTTATAAAAATTGTCATGTGGACCAGCAAGCAGTGGATAGTCACGAAACAAAATGTGGGCGAAGTCATTTTCATTAATAATAATATCTTCTGAGGTTATTTACATTCCATGGTCGAGGTACAGTTTTTTCATCCAAATCCTCTAGATAGTAGGCGCCTATCCCGGCTACGGACGTTATACGGTACGGTCCTTCCCAATTGGGCCCCAACTTGCCCCAAGAGGGGTTCTTTGCGCTGCCGAGAACCTTCCTTATCACGAGATCACCTGGACCGAGGGGTCGTAGTTTAACATTGGCATCATATCCCTACCTCAGCTTCTGGTGATAATAGGCCATATGAATCGTTGCTTTTTCCCTTCTTTCCTCGACTAAGTCTAGACTTCTTCCCAACAACTCAACGTTACCGTCTGGGGTAAACGAGATAGATCTTAGCGTGGGAAAGTTGTTCTCGATTGGGAGCACGGCCTCTGCCCCATAGGTCAATGAAAAAGGGGTCTCACCGGTTGACCGCCGTGGCATTGTCCGATAGGTCCATAGAACGTGTGGGAGCTCTTCTACCCATCTCCCCTTTGCCTCATCCAGCCTTTTCTTCAGTCCGTTTACTATGACCTTGTTCACGACCTCAACCTGCCCATTTCCTTGGGGATAGGCAGGGGTGGAATATCGGTTAATGATCCCAAGCTCGCGGCAATACTCCCTAAAGTTCTTACTGTCGAACTGCAGACCATTGTCGGAAATGAGTGTACGCGGAGTCCCGAAGCGGGTGATGATGTTCTTCCAGATGAATTTTTGGGCGTCCACGTCCCTAATGTTGGCCAAGGGTTCAGCTTCCACCCATTTAGTGAAGTAATCCGTTCCGACTATTATGTATCGCTTGTTCCCCACAGCTTTGGGGAAGGGTCCAACTATATCAAAGCCCCATTGTGCGAACGGCCATGGGCTAGAGTGGGGGTTGAGAACCCCTCCGGGTTGGTGGATATTCGGGGCGAATCTTTGGCACTGGTCGCACTTCTTAGCGTATTCTTAGGCCTCTCTTTGCATGTTCGGCCACCAATACCCTTGGGTAAGTGCCCTGTGTGCCAGCGACCTTCCTCCAGTATGACTTCCACAAATCCCCTCGTGTAACTCCTCGAGTAGAGATTCGGATTCTTCTGGATGTACGCAGAGTAGGTACGGTCCAGAGTGAGAATGTCGATATAGTTTGTGGCCCTCTGATAGCCAGAACCGAGGAGTATTCCTTCGTATCTTCTCGGCTTCCAATTTTTCTTCCGGCAAGACGTCGTTTTGAAGGAAGTTCTTTATGGGGTCCATCCAGCTGTGACTCTTTCTGATCTGATGGACTCTGGCCAGGCTTCCGTTGATAGGGCTGGCCTGGGCTAGATCTTCAACCAGGATCATTCGCGACAGATTATGCGCCGAGGACGTGGCGAGAGTGGCCAGCGAGTCTGCATGGGTGTTTACACCCCTGGAGATGTGCGTCAGATTGAAGGATTCAAAATTCGCCTGCAGCCGCTTGACTTGTCCCAGATACTCTTGCATCCTAATATCTCGAGCTTCCAGCTCACCCATCACTTGTCCGACTACCAGTCTGGAGTCCGAGAACGCTTCTATTATTCTTCCGCCCAATCTTTGAACCATCGTCATCCCTTGAAGTAAGGCTTCGTATTCGGCTTCATTGTTCGTAGCCGAGAATCCGAGCCTCAATGATTTTTCAATGGCAGCACCGTCCGGGGATATTAAAACTATCCCAACTCCTGACCCTCTCTGGTTAGCTGCGCCATCTACGTAGACCTTCCAATGCGTGTTCCTCCCTGTTGAAATCGTACCAACCGACTTTCCATCCATGTCTTTCTTCTCGGTTATTGTTTCTATAGAGGGCTCAGCAAACTCCGCTACCAAGTCTGCGAGGACCTGTCCTTTGATGGAGGATCTGGGCATATATTTAATATCAAAGGCCCCCAAAAGCGCACTCCACATGGCGATCCTTCCGGTGTAATCAGCGCTTCGAAGCACTGCTCGAAGGGGAAGCTGAGTTAGAACGATGACTGTGTGCACCTGAAAGTAATGAGGAAGTTTTCGGGTTGCATGCACTATCGCCAGAATTGCCTTTTCTAAAGGTAGGTATCGCACCTCGGCCTCATGTAGTGATTTGCTCACATAATACACCAGTCGTTGCACCCCATTATCATCTCGTATCAGTACCAGGCTTACAGCGTGGGGAGCTACGGCGATGTAGGCGAACAGCACCTCATCTGCCTCAGGGCTGGACATGATGGGTGGTCGGGACAGGTAGTCTTTAAGCTGCTGGAAAGCCTGAACGCAATCCTCCGACCATTCGAACTCTTTCCACTTGTTTATCAGGAGGTAGAAAGGCCGACATCGATCCACCGATCGCGATATGAACCGGTTCAACGCCGCAATCATGCCAGTAAGCTTCTGTACTTCCTTCGGATTCTGAGGAGCCTGTAGGCTGTTAATGGCTTTGATTTGGTCGGGACTTACTTCTATTCCCCTGTGGGTGACCATATACCCTAGGAATTTCCCAGACCCGACCCCGAATGAACATTTGGAGGCATTCAACCGAAACCGGTGCTCCCTTAATATAGTGAAGATTGTTCCGAGGTCCTTCACGTGCTCGGACACCCTTTTACTCTTAACAACCATATCGTCTATATAAACCTCAATGATCTTGCCCAGTTGTGGTTCAAACACCCGATTCATCATCCTTTGGTAGGTTGAGCCTGCGTTCTTTAGCCCAAACGGCATCACCTTATAATGATAATTTCCGATGGGCGTCATGAAAGCCGTTTTCTCTTGGTCCTCTAGCGCAAGGGGTATCTGATGATAGCCCTGGAAGGCGTCCAGGAAGCTCATTCGAGGGTGCCCCACGGTTGCATCCACCAATCGATCAATTCGAGGTAGGGGGAATGGGTCCTTTGGGCACACCTTGTTCAGGTCCGTGAAGTCCACGTAAACCCTCCATTTCCCTGTCTTCTTCTTTACCACCACAGTGTTTGCCAACCATTCCGGGTAAAAGACCTCTTTAATAGCCCCCGCTCTTTTTAGTTTTGCCACTTCGTCTTTTACGGCACTAACATGTTCCTTTGAAGGGCGTCGGGGTGGCTGCTTCTTCGGAGTGGAAGAGGGGTTGACGTTCAGGTGGTGACAAATAAGGCTAGGATCAATGCCCGGGGCGTCGTAGGCGTCCCATGCGAACACGTCGACATTTTCTCTAAGAAATCTGACCAGTTCCTCCTTTTCTTGAGAGGGCAATTCAGAGCCGACCAAAAAGAACTTCTCTGGGTCGTCATTGACAGCGATTTTATCTAAACTTTCACACCTTATCTCCCCGGCTAGTCCATCGTCTTGCTCTGCCGAGGCGGCTGATTGCTATAAACTTTCAGGGGCCAAGGACTCGGCATGGGGCCGATGTAAGGCGGCGGCCACCATACACTGCCTGGATACGACCTGATCTCCTCGGATCTCTTCTACTTGTCCTCTGGATGGGTATTTTACTTTTTGGTGAAGTGTGGAGGTCACGGCCTCTAGGGCATGGATCCACGGCCTTGCAACTATTGCGGTGTAAGGTGAATAAGCGTCGACCACAATAAAATTTACCTCCACTATCTCCGCCCCAGTCTGCACGGGTAGTCGGATTTGCCCTTTTGGCGTAACAATCCTTCCCTCGAAACTGAGAAGGGGAGAATCGTAAGTTGTCAAATCTTCCGGCTTCAGGTTCAGCCCCTTGTATAGATCGGGGTACATTATCTCTACTGCACTTCCCAAATCCACCAACACCCTTTTCACGTCGAAGCCCCCAATCCTCAGCGTGACCACCAAGGCATCATCGTGAGGTTGAATAGTTCCTCTTTTATCCTCATCTGAGAATCCCAGTATCAAAGAACTTCCATTTTTTGACCTTTTGGGTTCCCTTTGCCTGCCCTCGGAAAGGAGCCGATCCACAGCTAACACCTTGGGGATGGGTGGCCCCGTTCTTCCTGGTGCAGCGAGAATGACATGTATCGTCCCGGTGGGGGGTCTTAAGGACACGTCCTTTCGAGGCTCTTGTGTTGCTTGGCCGGGATGGCCACTCGATAGGTGCAGCAGGTGGCGCAACTTTCCTTCTCGGACCAACTGATCTAGGTGATTCCATAGATTCCTGCAATCCTCAGTAGTATGCCCGTTGTCCTGATGATAGTGGCAGTACAGGTTCTGGTTACGTTTGGAAGGGTCTCCAGCTATCTTCCCCGGCCACCTGAAATAGGGCTCGTTCCTTACTTTTTCCAATACCTGTTGTACTGGCTCTCTGAATACGGCATTCACTGTTTGCGGGTTGCTCTGCCCAGCCTGTCGCGAAAAATCTCTCCTCGGCTGACCAGGGTTGTGTCGTTCTAACCTGAAATCAGTCGCTTTGGGGGGAATAACCTTCTCCTTTCCCCTCCCTTGCAGCTGATCTTCCTCCACCCTTTTGTATTTGTCGATCTTATCCCTCAACTGATCAACGTTGGCAACCGGTTTACCAGTGAGGGACTTCCTTAAGCCATGGTCGGTGGGGAGCCCGCTTTTGAATGTGCTGATAGCGACAGCATAATAGTTGTCATCCAGGTCGTTATACACTTCCCAGTATCTATCCGAATATGCTTTCAGAGTCTCTCCCTCGTACATGGATAAGGACAATAGCGAACCGAGGGGCCTGGGGACTCTGGTGTTGGTGATATAGCGGGAGCAGAAATCCTGAGTGAGCTGCTTGTATGAGCTTACGGAATTTGTCTTCAAGCCGTTGAACCACCTCATCGCCATTGATCCCAAGTTGGACGAGAAGATTTTACACATAAGGTCTTCATTTTGCGAGTAGATCGCCATCTTTTGGTTAAATTGGCTCACATGCTCTACCGGGTCTGTTCGACCGTTATAGATGGCGAATGCCGGTTGGTTGAACCGTCGAGGTAGCTTAGCCCCTTCAATTCTGTACGTGAAGGGGGACCTTGAAACCTGGTCCAACGCCTTCTTCATGGCATCGTTTCCCGAACCCTTGCTGGATGTGCTCTCAAATTTCCGCACAGGGCATGGCTCCTTTTCGTAGGAAAAGGTTTCACTTGGGGGGGTCCTTGACCTCCGTCGGTAACTCGCATCCTCCGCATTAGAGGACTCATCTGAGTCTGAAGGAGATCGTTTTCGCTGTACCCGTCGTAGCTTCCTCTTCAGATCATCTATCTCTCGCTGCATGGCCTGGTGACTATTTCGCCTCTGGGACACGTGACTACCTATCTGAGTGTGACTCTGGCTTGTCCGGATAGTATGCGCACTTCCCTCATGATTTCCCCTGTGACCTAGGTTGACGGGGTTATTTTGCCTCTGGGATTCGGCGGGTTGTGTCTGTTGGGAGTTAGCCTGGCGGGGATTCTCCTGGTGCTGACCTAGTTCTGCCATGCTCGACCGTTGTGCTAGCTGATGCCCCAGTTCTTCCCACAGACAGTGCCAATTGTAGTTGCACGATTTTCCTAGCCCAAATTCTATTGATCAGGCCTTGGCCCAAAGCGCAACCCACAATAAATATTTGTAAAGGATGGGTCAAAGAACTTAGCCTCAGTGAGCCTGTTCAGTCTGGTACATGGACAGTGTTATTGCAGAAAACAAAAGCACAAGAATGGATCTCTCACGTGTAATTCTATTTCTTCCGTTCATAATACAGTTTCTCCGTCCCCTTTTTTGAGGGACTCCACTACATTATATAGTTCCCCTCCTCTCATCTCAACCTTACACTTGTTGATCATCTAAGCATCTACTTGAGTACCTGTCCCATCAGACGCCCTCATCTCTCCCTTTGTGAGTTGCAGAGGCCAAGGCGGTACTGTTCAGGGGTCTTTTCCTCATTAATGCGGCCAAGAGGGTGGTTGGGGCGCAATTAATGTGATGGTAGCTCTCCATGAGATATTTTGGATTTTATTCATTTTATATGTTGGGAGGATGAACTGAAATGGCTGGGGAGAGTTCCTCGTTTGGGCTTCGTGATGTCCGAGGAGGAGTTACTCCTCGGAGAGGTTTCCTTGGCGTTTATTGGGATTGAGTAATGCTTCATATGTAGTTTCTCTTCGGACAGGACGCTCCTCGGACGGGCCTGAATTTGGAGTAGCCCATTATTTCTGGGCCGGGCCCCACAGGTTGTATTAGCTATTCCTTAATAAGTGCAATAGTTTCAAAATTTAATATATTTCCAAATAAACAAACTTTCCATATATATCTAACAATTATAAAAATAAAAAATAACATATATCTCTCTTAAATTTAAAAAATAACAATTTTTAAAAAGATATAATTGTATGAGTAAGATATTTCTTAAAATAAATCTTAAATTTTATTCTAATGTTATAATTCACAACCAAACTTATGAATAGGTTTACTTATTACATTACAACACATTTTATTTCTAGTAATAAAGATTACAATTCATGTCGTAATTTCCATTCAGTGTACCAAATGTACCCCTAATAATATGATTATTCTTTAGATCTAGTTTATTATTCTATTAAATATCACATGAGCTTATTTAAAAACAAGTGATGCATAGCATGATGACATGTTGGATGTAAGTGCACAATCATAACCAAAAAAAAAAAGTGCATAACCTAACGTAACCATCAATTTCTCAAAGACTGGTTTATGAATTAGGCAAAATGGGTGTCTAATACCTTATTCATCTTTGTAATCTAGTTTCCAAATTCAATTCTTGAATATGCAGATGGAGTCTTTATCATTCCTTGGTTTACTAGATTGTAACTAGGATATAAAATCGATATATTTTCCATTTTTTCTAGATTGTATTTAGGATCAAAACCATATAATTTTTCTCTTTATTAATTATTAAAGTAATATTCAAGGCATTCAATAAAGATGTATTATTTCAGGAAGATTTTCTTATTTTTTCATAATAAAATAATTGAAAATTTATATGCACATATTATTAACACATCATTCCCCACCCTCCTCTCTCCAAGCGTGTGGGGGAAAAATGCAAATATATTGAGGGCTACGCTTTATATGAAATTGATGGCTATTTGTAATATGTTTGTTTGGACTTTTTTGGTTAAAAGCTTTCCATAATTTTCATTATTGCATGATTACGCATTATCAATTCTAAAAAGACTTTTATCTCTCTTGAGAATCTAAAATTGAGTAAAAAAAAAGAGTAGCTTCACTATATGTTCACTAAACTAATAATTTAATTCCCCTAAAAAAAAAAAAAAAAACCAAAATACCCCCTAAACCTAAAAAATGACCAAAATACCCCTTGAAACCTAAGAAATGACCAAAATGCCCCCGAAACCTAAAAATTGACCAAAATACTCCCAAAACCTAAAAAAAAAAATACCAAAATACCCCTAAACCTAAAATACCCCTAAAACCTAAAAAATAATTGAAATACTCCCAAAACCTAAAAATTGACCAAAATACCCTTAAACCTAAAAAATGACCAAAATACCCCTGAAACCTTAAAAAAAGACCAAAATACCCCCAAAATCTAGAAAATGACCGAAATACCTACAGAACCTAAAAATTGACCAAAATACCCCTGAACCTAAAAAATGACAAAAATACCCCCCAAAACCTAAAAATGATCAAAATACCCCTAAACCTAAAAAATGACTGAAATACCCCGAAATCTAAAAATTACCAAAATACCCCATAAATCTAAAAAATGACCGAAATATCACCAAAACCTAAAAATTACCAAAATACCCCCTAAACCTAAAAAATGACCGAAATAGCCCCGAAACCAAAATACCACCTAAACCTAAAAAATGAATGAAATACCCCTGAAACCTAAAAATGACCAAAATAACCTCGAAACCTAAAAATGACCAAAATACCCCCTAAACCTAAAAATGACCAAAATACCCCCTAAACCTAAAAATAACCGAAATACCCCCTAAACCTAAAATTGGCCAAATTACCCCCTAAATCTAAAAATTGACCAAAATACGCCCTAAACCTAAAAAAGATCGAAATACCCTCGAAACCTAAAAATTAACCGAAATACCTTGGAAACCTAAAAAATGACTAAAATATCCTGAAACCTAAAAAATGACCAAAATACCCCAAAACCTATAAAATGACAAAAATTTCCCTTAAACCTGTAAGACGATAAAAATACACCCTAAACCTAAAAAATGACCAAAATCCCCTCTAAAACTAAAAATGACCAAAGTACGCCATAAACATAAAAGATAATCAAAATACCTCATAAACCTAAAAAATGACTAAAATACTCCCGAAACCTAAAGAATGACCGAAATATCCCCAAAACCTTAAAAATGACTAAAAGAATTCTAAAACCTAGAAAATTACCGAAATAGCCCCAAAATCTAAAAATTAATGAAACACCCCTAAAACCTAAAAATTTAGTGGCATTCCCTCGAAACCTACAAAATGACTAAAATACTCTTAGAACCTTTAATTTGACCAAAATACCCCAAACCCCTATTTTGGTAATTTTAGAGGTTTCGGGTGTAGTTTGTTCATCTTATAGGATTAGTGGTATTTTGGTCATTTTAGATATTTTGAGGGGTAATTTGGTCATTTTATAGGTTTAGAGCTATTTTAGTCGTTTTAAAGGTTTTAGGGTATTTTTGGTAATTTTAGATGTTTTGGGTTATTTCTGGCCATTTTAGAGGTTTTGGGTTTATTTGGGTCATTTTAAAGGTTTAGGGGTATTTTCATCATTTTATAGGTTTGAGGGTATTTTGATCATTCTTTAGGTTTCAGGGGTATTTTGGTTATTTTTTTAGTTTTAAGGGGTATTTTGGTAATTTTAAGGTATCAGGGGTATTTTGGTCAATTTTTAGGTTTTTGGGGTATCTTGGTCATTTTTAGGTTTCAGGGGTATTTTGGATAATTTTTAGATTTCGGGGGTATTTTGGTCATTTTTAGGTTTTGGAGTTATTTTGATCATTTTTTAGATTTCGGGGGTATTTCGGTCATTCTTAAGGTTTCGGAGGTATTTCGGTCTTTTTTTAAGGTTTAGGGGGTATTTTAATCAGTTTTTAAGTTTTGGGGGTATTTCGGTCATTTTTTAGGTTTCGGTGGTATTTTGGTCATTTTAGGTTTCAAGAATATTTTGGTCATTTTTTTTAGGTTTCAGAGATATTTTGGTAATTTTTTAGGTTTTGGGGGTATTTCTATCATTTTTTAGATTTCAGGGGTATTTTGGTCATATTTAGGTCTTGTGGGTATTTTGGCCATTTTTTAAGTTTCAAGGTATTTCGGACATTTTTTAGGTTTCTGGGGGTATTTCAAACATTTTTTAAATTTCAGGGTATTTTGGTAATTTTCAGTAATTTTGAGCATATTTGGTCTTTTTTTAGATTTAGGGATATTTTGGTAATTTTAAAGGATTTTTAGGAGTACTTAGTCATTTTCAAGTTTTAGTGGCATTTTGGTAATTTTGATTATTGGATAATTGGGTGGGTTGGGGTTTACCCATAATAATTGGTTTGGGTTGAGTTTGGGTCAAGAGTAATTAGTTAAATGAGCAATAAATGGGTAAATGGGTTTTATGTACCCAACCCAATTATGTCCACCCCAAACCCACCCATTTGATACCCCTAATTTCATAATAGAAAATGTTCAATTGATAATGATGTTCAATTCTAAAATCAACTTGCTGATGGCCAAAAAAAAAAAAATCTTTAGGTGAAACCAGGTAATGTCCTACTGTCATGGGCATTGCAGTACTTGGAAGAATATTATGCAACAGTGGATTTGGTTCAGACTCCCTTGGCTCTAGCAACACAAGTTTTATCATGGATACCTCCAGCTACTCCTAGTTTCAAAATAAATGTGGATGGGGCGACATTCTCAGAGCAAGGAGTAGTGGGGATAGTGGTGGTTGTTAGGGATGCTTAAGGTTAAGTCGCTGCAACATTGAGCGCTCGATACAAAAGCAAAGGCCTTGGAAGTTGGAGTGCAATTTGCTAAGGACATTGACATCCAAGATTTTATGCTAAAGAGTGACTCTCTTGTTCTGTACCGTGCTATCACTGGATTGGCTCAGCCTCCCTCCTTTGTAGACTCGATGGTATTAGGAATACAAATGCTATGTAGAGAATTCTAGTAGGTTTCCTTCTCCCATGTACGCCGACAGGGTAATAGACCGGCTCACCTTTTAGTAAAACATGGATACCTCCAGTTGCTCCTAGTTTCAAAAATAAATGTGGATGAGGCAACATCCTTGGAGCAAGGAGCAGTGGGGATAGCGGTGGTTGTTAGGGATGCTTAAGGTCGAGTCGTTGCAGCATTGAGCAAGAAAGTTTTAGCCCTACTATGAGCACTCGATACAAAAGTAAAGGCCTTGGAAGTTGGAGTGCAATTTGCTAAGGACATTGGCATCCAAGATTTTATCCTAGAGAGTGACTCTCTTGTTCTGTATCATGCTATCACTAGATTGGCTCAACCTC
Source organism: Quercus lobata (assembly GCF_001633185.2). Lineage (NCBI taxonomy): Eukaryota > Viridiplantae > Streptophyta > Magnoliopsida > Fagales > Fagaceae > Quercus > Quercus lobata. The sequence goes on from NC_044905.1 coordinate 67,828,691, forward strand.
CCTCCTTTGTAGACTTGGTGGTATTAGGAATACAAATGCTATGTAGAGAATTCCGGTAGGTTTCCTTCTCCCATGTACGCCGACAGGGTAATAGACCGGCTCACCTTTTAGTAAAACATGCCAAGGGCATTGTTGACTTCTCCACTTGGATAAAAGAGAATCCTTATTTCTTAGAACAAGCTCTTCTCCATGATGTACTTTCTTATGTTATGAATTAATAATATTTGTGATCTTTCAATCAAAAAAAAAAACCCTCAAAGTGTCATACAAAACACGGTTATAATACATAAGTATTTTTTTTTTCTTTATCAAATATTTTTTTTAGGGGATCTATTTTTGTTTTGTTAATAAAAATGGATTTTAGTTTTTTTTTTCTTTTTATTTGAAAAGAGCTACTGGCCACAAATAGGTGGTTATTTTAAAATTTTGGATTTTTTAGACCAAATATCAATTTTATAATATATTAAATTTTCTATCAAAAAGAAAAAAAAAATAGAATACATGAAATTTTTTTAACTAGAACTTTTAAATATTAAATATTAATATATAATAATTACTATTTGTATTTTTCCTTCCAATAATCCCAAAAAGGGGATGGCCCTCTGTTCCCTTATCCCATTCAACCCGATTCCAAGGGATATCTACCTCAACTTCCTCAAGTAAATCACCAATTGCTTTGGCCACATCAAAACTCATGCTCTTACATTCTTAATAGAGATGTTGGAAACTTCAATCCAAAACTGAACTTTATCAAAGCTCACATCAGGGACCCTTACCATATATCACCCAATTTGTTTTTAAGGTTCTATGCCAGATGTACGTACAGTGGCTTTCATGGCTTCAGAAAAACAAGAAAAGTGTGTACATCAGAACGTTGCAGAAAAGAATGTAAACAAAATGGTTAAAGGTAGGTAGAGACAGACTGAGAAACATTAGGGAATTGAGACCCCACATAGAACGGAGATAAGGTTCAACGAAAAGACATCTTGATAGTAGATATAGGGGACAAAACTGACACTATAACAAACTGAAGAAAAAACCTCTTAACGGTATACGTAAAAATCTACATGGGAGTTTGCAAGTCCAATCCACATCTACTTAGATAAAGACTCCTAAAGCAACATTTCATTGAGCAAAGGGAAATCCTTAATTCGGATTACACTGAGTTTTTGAAGACCAAAAAAAAAAAAAAAAAGCCTGGGGTTTATATATATAAATAAATATGGCTTATAGTTTTTATTTATTTAATTTAAGAGAGGGTGTGCCTCCTGAAATCAAAGAAGAAAAGAAAAATACAGTGACAGCACAGCCAAGGATGCAGCATCATAAAAGAAATAGTGAGTAGAGTCAACTCGGTGTTGGCTCCGGCAAGAAAAAACGAGCTATTTATTTAGCCATGGGACATACACTAAGGAACATGAATTTGCAGTTCTCTCTAAGAAAAACTTTTATGGGTGCTTCAACTAAAACAATGAGTGAAGATCTCAGGTAAGTTTACATAAATTTTTTATTATATTTGAGAGTATCTCAAATTAGGCATAAAGTTGAAAGAACATCCTACTTAATTTTAGGACTTTTACATGTTTATATTTTATTTACAATATAAACTTATATTGTATACTCTTTGCAAATATGTACGATATTTGTCACTTTTTATGTCTACAATATAAGTTTATATTGCAAGTTCAATGTGAATATAAAAATTAATTTAGAGTTTGTCCCATGATTTTTTTCTTCAAGAAAAATGTTCTTTCACGTAGATTGTGTTTGTGTTTTCTTATCCTTGGGTGTGCAATTGATATCTTCATTTAGTGATTTTGGTGATAACATTTTTGGAGATCGATTAAAATTATCAGTTGATTTTCTTAATTCACAGATTAGGATCTGACTAAGAAACCACTCAATCCTAACCTAAATAAATCTGGGAATAACTTCTTGAACGAATTTTTTGTTGATAGATTGAATTTCAGCTCGATCCAATTGCTTAGTGAAAAGAAAAAGAGATGGTATTCCTCATGAGGACCAATGGCATAATTGTCCTATACAAATTCTCTTAAGAATGGATAAGAAGGCAAATTATAGCTCCCATTATTTATTTATTTATTTATTTTTTAATACTAAGTATTTTTAAAATATACACAAGGAGAGAGAAAAAAGTTTTTTAAATTCCCCTATGTGGTTGCAGTTTGAAAATTTGAACCGTACAGTTTTCCTAACATATATAGTACATATAGGAATAATGAAGTCGGATATAATAGGCCTTTATGATTTTTAACCCTGTAAAAAATACAAAGTATTATTCACGTTTTGGACACCATTATGTTACTGTATCTGTCCCTAATTAAGCATTACAATCACATCAGTACCCGTAACCAAACTCATTAATAAGTTTACAAGCTACAATAATTTTATTAGTTGAAAGCATGTGAGCTATGAACCACAATAGAAGGCTTAAAATGATAATTTGAGGGACTGAGTTGCAATGATAAAAATTGTTGTCGATTGATGGATTGGGTGAAAAAAATATTTAACAATATTTTATGTTAGTTTTCCTTCTATTTTTTTTAGCTGAATTAGGATTTTTTTTTCTTTTTCCTAATTTAAAATGTTTTCCTCACCTCAAAAAATTTAAAATGTTTTCCTTTCTCTGGTAGAAGTGTATGACTTTTTCTAGGAGTAGGAAAAAATCTGTTCCCATAAATACTTTTTAGAAGGAGGTGATGATTAATTGATTATTAAGGTGTTATTAATAAAATTTCTTCCTATAGAGAGAGATTGCCAAAAAAAAAAAAGAAATCATGAGCTATGGGGTACCCTTAGTGGCTTCGCTACTGCTTATAGCTAACCCAAAGTCCATTTTGAACCAGACAAGCCGTAAAGGGCTTTCAACTTCAGAGAGATAACATCATAGCCATGAAGATGAGTTCCACTATCAAAAACAAATGGAGGTTCTGTACATTTGCAAGTTTCATAAGTTGCATTATTCTGTTATCCGTTCTGAATCAAGGACATGACAGTGAAAAGCTATCCCATGTTCAAAACATAACATTATCAACAACATCATCTAATGACTCGGCTCACCAGCCAGCAGCAAGCGCGCAGATTTTAAAACCATCAAACATTGGAGAACATGAAAAAGAGACAAATGAGAAAGAACATGGCAGCAACTTGTCTCATCATCCAACAGCAAGCATGAAATTTTCGGAGGAACCATCAAACACTCGAGAACATAAAAAAAGGGTCAAATGAAGAAGAACATATCTGCAACATCTTTGATGGAAAGTGGACTTATAATCCGACAGCAAGTCCTTTGTATAATTGGTCACAGTGTCCATTTCTTAGTGATCAAGTCAGTTGCCAAAGGAATGGAAGGGCAGATTTTGAATACGAAAGTTGGAGTTGGGAAGCTAAGGGATGTGAGATTCCTAGGTAAGTTAAAAGCTTGCCAACTTTAACTTTGTTTTTATTTCAATTAATGCAAGTTCATCCATTGTTGTTTGTTGACAAGGTTGGTTTTTAAGGTTTAATGGTACAGACTTGTTAGAGAGACTTAGAGGGAAGAGAGTGATATTAGCTGGAGACTCACTCAACAGAAACCAGTGGGAATCACTTGCTTGCCTTCTTTACTCTGCTATTCCTATTCCTTCTTCACAAGCCTATATTAATGTGAAAAGTAATGCCCACAAGGTTCTTAGAGCAAAGGTAAAATGACTGTTTCATCATATACTCTCTCTTCTACGTATTTCTGTACCTGTTCATACATAATGACAGCTAAAATCCTTAACAAGATGAATAATCTGCAATGTAACAGGACTATAATTGTTCTGTGGAGTTCTACTGGAGCCCCTTTCTAAAACAAGTGAAAGAAAATCGTGGTAGTAAAATTATGAGGTTAGACCGACTTTCAGCCGCACAGAATTGGCATGGTGCTCATATTATGGTATTTAACACCGGTCACTGGTGGGAACACCCTTTGAAAATCAAAGAGTAAGCTTTTTTTGTGTTGTGTGAATTATTATGAAAGGCTCATAAACTTGCACTATAAAAACATGGGAAAAAGATTGTGCGGTTATATCCTAATTGGAGTGACATTTGCAGGTTGGACTTCTTTCAGTATAGAAAAAAGGTGGTGGAGGTGGATAAAATGGAGATTGAATTAGCATTTGAGGTGGCCATGAAGACTTGGGCTCGCTGGATTGATAAGAATGTGGACATGAAAAATACCAAGGTCTTTTTTCGAAGCATATCACCAGAACACAAAGGGAAGCAGTGGTGTTACAATGAAACCAAACCCATCATGGATGAGTCCTATGAAGTAAAATTTCCAAAGTCAATGGTAGAGATTATTGAGAGAACAATTGGTAACATGAGAAAACCAGTGAGGTACTTGAACATCACAAAGCTATCTCAGTATCGTAGAGATGCACATCCATCAGTTTACAAATCAAAGAAAGGAACGCTATTGACACCAGGACAACCTGGGTTTCATGCCGATTGTAGCCATTGGTGTTTGCCTGGATTGCCAGATACATGGAACAGGCTACTGTTTGCATCTATGGTCCTAGACAACTCCAAAGAAACTTCTAGTTCTTAACATCTATTGTTTGATTTTGAATTTTTTGTATGAAAAAATTATTCCCATTGTAGAAAATTTAAAATTCCAAAAGAATTTCTAGAGCGAGATGTTTTATTATATTTGGAGTGAATCTCAAGTTAAACATAAACTTGCAAGTATTTGTAATTAATTTTATAATAATAAATTATTGTATATGTATTCGTTTTAGTAGAACCTCATGAGAATTAATGGCATTAATGTCCTATCGAATTCCCTTAAGAATGGATAAGAAGGCAAATTAAAGCTCCCATTATTAAATTCCCCTAATGTGATTGCAGTCGGAAAAATTGAACCTATATATAGGTCACAATTTTCCTATGTTTAATTTAAAGGGATTCATGTCAAAGCAAGTGACACGCTTTAACACCATTAATAAATGGGTCAATTGCAGGTAATTAACACGAAATAACTTAATTCGCATAATTACATATCATTTTTATCTAACATAAATTTGAACTCTAAAAAGAATTGAGTAATTAAAAGAATTTTAATGATTATATTGATAAATTCTTCATTGAAACTAAAAGTCCTAACCCTTTTACCGAAAACGAAGTGGAAAAAAACTTTATTTTCACTTTATTTTTCTTAGATTGTGTATTACATGGGTTAAAATGGGTTATGTCATGTCAATCGGCTTAATAAATGAGTAGTCTTAAGGTTGAGGGGTTTTGATACAATTATAAAATGAGTCAAGTTAGGGTTGAACTATATAGTCTAATACCCATACATCAACATGACACGAACATGACCTATTAACACAAGTAATCGCCTCTATGTATAAGGATGATGAAGTCATATACAATAGGCCTCTATGATTTTTACCCAATAAAAAATAAAATGTATTGTTGTAAAAGCGGAAGCTTTAATACCAATTTGTTGAAAATAGCGGAAGCGTAAATATCTATTTGTTGTGTGTATTCAAATAATAAAACAATCACATGGAACACAAAAATTTACATGGTTTAGTTTTTGACCGCTCTCACAAATACACCAAAAGAACTCTCAATCACCAAAAGCATGTGACTAGAGAAAACCTAAATTTCTCTCAAAACAAAGCACGACTTAGAACTCTAAAATAATATGCAGCTGCCTTTGATCACTAATAAATCAATTGCCGCATAACAAATATATTTATACAAAGTATAAGTCGGCTAGGGTATATTATTTGAGAGCATATCACAAAGTCCACTATACAAGTCCTAATATAACTAGGACTTGGTTTACAAATCCTTCCAAGACAAGGACTATGCACTCTCACGTGCACTATTCAAGCCACCAATCATAACATGTATTATTTATGTTTTGGACACAATTATGTTACTGCATTTGTTCCTAATTAAGCATTATGTTAGTATCTTGTAGAACTTAGGTTTGGGGGAAGGGTTGTAGCTTCTGTGTTAGAGATTCTTCTTTTACCTGCATCAGTTGGTACCTGATGCATCAGAGATATCTTTATTTCTATGGGGTACCCTTACAGTGAGAGAGATTACAAAAACTTCATGGGCTATGTGGTCCCCCTTAGAGAGAGAGATTACAAAAACATAATTGGTTATGGGGTCCCTTAGTGGCTCCGCCACTGCTTCTAGCTAACCTGAAGTCCATTCTGAACCAGACAAACCATCACGTGCCTTCAACATAAAGAGAAATAACCCTGCCTTCAACTTATGAGAAATAGCATCATAGCCATGAAGATAAGTTCCACTATCACTGACAAATGGAGGTTCTGTATATTTGCAAGTTTCCTAAGCTGCATTATTCTGCTAGTCTGTTTGAATCAGGGCCATGACAGTGAAAAACTATCTGGTGTTCAAAATATTACATTATCAGCAACAACATCTTCCAATGACTCGGCTCAGCATCCAGCAGTAAGCATACAGCATTTGGAACCATCAAACGTTGGAGAACATGTAAAAGAGGCAAGTGAGGAAGAACATGGCTGCAACTTGGCTCCGCAGCCAGCAGCAAACATTCAGTTTTTGGAACCATCAAACGTTGGAGAACATGAAAAAGAGACAAATAAGGAAGAACATAGCGGCCACTTGGCTCAGCAGCCAGCACCAAGCATTCAGTTTTTGGAACCACCATATGTTGGAGAGCATGAAAAAGAGATAAATAAGGAAGACCATAGCGGCAACTCAGCTCAGCAGCCAGCACCAAGCATTCAGTTTTTTGAACCATCATATGTTGGACATGAAAAAGAGACAAATGAGGAAGAAAATAGCGGCAACTTGGCTCAGCAGCCAGCACCAAGCATTCAGTTTTTAGAACCATCATTTGTTGGTGATCATGAAAAAGAGATAAATAAGGAAGACCATAGCGGTAACTCAGCTCAGCAGCCAGCAGCAAGCATTCAGTTTTTGGAACCATCACATGTTGGAGAACATGTAAAAGAGATAAATAAGGAAGAACATAGCGGCAACTTGGCTCCGCATCCAGCAGCAAGCATGCAGTTTTTGCAACCATCAAACGTTGGAGAACATGAAAATGAGACAAATGAGGAAGAACATGTCTGCAACATCTTTGATGGAAAATGGGTTTATGACCCGACAGCAAGTCCTATGTATAATAGGTCACGGTGTCCATTTCTTAGTGATCAAGTTAGTTGCCAAAGGAATGGAAGGCCGGATTTCGTATACGAAAAATGGAATTGGGAAGCTAAGGGGTGTGAGATTCCCAGGTAAGTTAAAAACTGGCCCACTTTTACTTTATTTTTATTTCAATCAATGCAAATTCTTCCATTGCTGACAAGGTTTTGTTTTTTAAGGTTTAATGGTACAGACATGTTAGAGAGACTTAGAGGGAAGAGAGTGATTATAGTTGGAGACTCACTCAACAGAAATCAGTGGGAATCTCTTGCTTGCCTTCTTTACTCTGCTATTCCTATTCCTTCTTCACAAGCCTATGTTAATGTGAAAAGTGGTGACTACAAGGTTCTTAGTGCAAAGGTAAGATGAATGTTTCATCATACTGTCTCTTCTACGTATTTCCAATAGTTGTTCATACATAATGACAGCTACAAATCCTTAAAAAGATGAGCAATCTGCAATGTAACAGGACTACAATTGTTCTGTGGAGTTCTACTGGAGCCCCTTTCTAATAGAATTGAAAGAAAGACGTGGTAAAAAAATTATGAGGCTGGACAAACTTTCAGCCTCAGCACAGAATTGGCATGGTGCTGACATTATGGTATTTAACACCGGCCACTGGTGGAATCACCCGGGGAAAATCAAAGAGTAAGCTTTTTAGTTTTGTGTGAATTATTATAACCAGCTCATAAATTTGCACTACACAAAAACATGGGAAAAAGATTGTGTTGTTGTATCTAATTGGAGTGATATTAATTTGCAGGTTCGACTTCTTTCAGTATAGAAAAAAAGTGGTGGAGGTGGATAAAATAGAGACTGGATTAGCATTTGAGATGGCCATGAAGACTTGGGCTCGCTGGATTGATAAGACTGTGGACATAAACAATACCAAGGTCTTTTTTCGAAGCATATCACCAGAACACAAAGGGAAGCAGTGGTGCTACAATGAAACTAAACTCATCATGGATGAGACCTATAAAGCAATATTTCCAAAGTCAATGGTGGAGATTGTTGAGAGAACAATTAGCAGCATGAAGAAACCAGTGAAGTACTTGAACATCACAAAGCTATCTCAGTATCGTAGAGATGCACATCCATCAGTTTACACAACAAAGCAAGGGAAGCTATTGACAGCAACGCAACGAAGACAACCTTGGTCTTATGCTGATTGCAGCCACTGGTGTTTGCCTGGATTGCCTGATACATGGAACAGGCTAGTGTATGCATCTATATATGGTCTTAGACAAACTTCCTAGATATTTCTAGTTCTTAACATCTAATAATTGTTTGCTTGAATAAATGATTTTTTTTCAATGTAGAAATATTGTAACTCCAAGAGAATTGAATAATGTGCAATTCACATGGGCTACATTTTATATATATATATATATATAATTTGATAATTATAAATGAGCTCTAGATTTTTTTTTTTTTTTTTTTTTACTCCTACTTTGATATCAAACAAGGTTCATATGTGATTTTCTTTCTGAACCATTCAGATTTGGCTTGACATGGAGTAGTAATAGCCTCATGGTGGCTTATCCACCAACAATGCTGGTAATTAAGGACAATCATTATCCACCGACTGTACATAAACTCATTAGCTCAACCCAGCCAGCAATGCAAAACTTATCAAATGTAGTTTGGTAAAAGTCTAAACCAGTACCATTGAGTTTGATTTGGTTCGCTGGAACCATTAGAACCAAATTGAAGCGTTATACTCGAGTGGGTACGTACTGGGTACCCTTTAAAAAAAAAAAATTTACTGGCCCTTGCAATTTTGAAGGGTGAGAGATAAAGGTCAGAGAAAGAAACTGAGGAATATGTGGCTTGAATTGCCACATGGATTGTGTGGTTTTTGGAAAAACCTTAGCCGAATATCTTTTCTTTACATTTTTAAGAGACCCCAAGCTGGTTTTGTCCCATTCAGAAACCGCAGGTCCCAGCAACGCAAACTGGCCAAATAGTTAGTTTGGGAAAGTCTAAACCAGTACTACTGAGCTTGAGGGCCTATTTGTTACCGTTGTTTAAATAACAATTTTCAATATTTAAACAACATTATACGTATTTTTACATACTTTTTCACTTACATGTATTTTTAAAAAATACAAACAACGTTACTAGAACAATATTACCAAATGAACCCTAAATTGGTTCTTTAGCTTAAGTTATTAGAACTAGTAAATTGAAGTATTATACTCACATATCCATAAAAAATAAATAAATGCAAAATCACTCGCATTTACTATTTTGAAGGACGAGGGGTAGAGTACAGAGAAAGAATCTTTTGAATGTGTGGCTTGAACGGCCACATATAGATTCTATGGTAAAAGGTTTGATTAGTTTTTGGAAGGTTAGGTTATGTTTGGTAACCGTTTTTTTCCTCAATTTTCTGTTTTCAAAAACAATTTTCTGTTTCCTAAGGCAAAAAACTTGTTTGGTAACTTATTTTAGGCAAAAACCAAAAACTATTTTCAATTTCCATATTGTGAAGGAAACTGAAAATAGGTCTTGAGCTATTTTTATTTTTCAGTTTTCACTCTCCTTTAGAAAACATGCTAGTTACACGGCCTATTAATGAACTAGCACACTAGTTCGACCCACATGACTAACAAAAACTTTTCCCACACTTTCACTTTTTTTCACTCAATATTTAGAGCCTAAATCATATCTGATGAACCCTTATATCTTCCTCTGCACCTCCACTTCCTCTGCCTACCTCTGCGCCTCCATCTTCCTCACAGAGAAAACCTTGATTGAGAGAACCACTTGTAAGGTAACTGATTGGTCTTCACCGGATTGTCCTTCATGATTGCTTTTTGTTTTTCATCAGATTCTACTATTCTTTTTCTATTCATTATCTCACTCTCCTTTTCTTTTCTTTTCTTTTTTTCTTTTTTCTTTTGTGTGCGTGATGAAGCAAGTCTGTGTGGGTCTGTCAAATTTTTTGAAGAGCTTTATAATTTTAGGGACCCAATCACTCAAAGTTACGGGTCTTTTCCTTTTTTCTTTGTTTATGGATTATTACGAAATTACTAGAGCATTGATATGTTTTTTTTTTTTTAATGAAATTGATTCCTTGGCATTGATGCCACATTGTAAATTTTAGTTATTGATTATCTTTTATAACACTTGATTAAAGTGTTATAGTTTCAATCTTACTTATATGATTAAAGTTTCAAGTTTGAATGTTATATACAAAACATTTGATTTTATAATTCCTCTAGGTGTAAGGATTTTAAATACTTTGGAGCAAATGCGTTTTTGAATTAGAATAAATATAATTTTTTTTTAAAAAATTAACCAAACAAAACAAAATTCAACTCTTTCAAAAACAACTATCAAACAAATTTCCTAAATTTTGTTTTTGGAAAATGTGTTTTTCCTTTCAACTAACTAAACGTGTTTTTCATTTTGAAAACTGACAAAAATTTTTTTTTTCTTTTTCCCTTGAAAACAAGAAAACGAAAATAGGAAACGAAAAAAATTACCAAACATGGCCTTAGGGACCTGTTTGGTATCATTGTTTGAACAATAATTTTCATTATTTAAACAACACAACACGTATTTTCACAATATTTTTTCACCCATATGTATTTCCACAACACTTAAACAACATTACCAAACAGGCCGAGTTTAGCCGAAATATCTATTCTTCTCCTTTACGAATAACTGTTTGATTTTGTTTTCATCCAAGTCATCTATTTTCATTAATATTCATATTCTAGTGATATTTGGCATTATACGAGTGACATGACTTAATGGGCAACATTTATGTTACACCTAATGATCAAATTACTAACAAAATTGAACGACATGACCTATATGAAAACAAAAACATATATAAAAAATCAAAATAAAAATAACCCCAAACTTTAAGATCGGAAAGTGTGCTTTAGTCTAAAAAAACTTACACATGACAAGTTACAAAAACAATCAACATTGTCATAATAAATTTTAAGAACCTTCAATTTTAAATTGGCAATACACATGCACAAAATACTAGTACATGTGGTTGCTTATCCATCCCCTTGTTCCATATAAAATGGTCTAGATGACTAATGAAACGAAAGGCTTATGAATTTTCACAAACTAATAATCAGTTATCTATGTAATGCATTGAAAAGTTCAACAAAATATGAATTTATATATATATATATATATATGGATTTTGATAATTATGATAGTTATTTATATATAAAACTATATATTCTATCATTTAAAGAATATATAATTTGGCAAAATTCTATTAAAAGGGATTTTCTTGGGGTCCTTATAAAATAAGTGATGTTAGGGATACTATAAATTTACTATATAGCCTTACAAATTGATGTATAAGCAATCACATAGAAGTAATTTAGATGTTTATTCATTATGTTTTGAAATCCACCACTCACATTCATTATTATGTCAGTTTATAAATCTAATTTAATAAAATTCCTAGTATTTTTAGCATTTCCTTAAAAATTTAAACTCAATCACACATATATATATATATATATATATATATATATAATGAAAATCGCAGGGAAGTGGTCTTCTGAGTATGCTCCAAGGGCCGCAAAACATAGGCCCAATAAGAGAATAAGGCGGTCTGAGGTACCAAGCCCAACCTATGTCCTTTGGGAAGTAAGGCCCAAGTTTGAGAAGGGGAATGACTGCCCAATTGGGAAGTGGCCACCCATTCACCGAGGAGAGCCGATGAAGTTAATCACTCCTCAGATAGTTTTGGCCGAGGAAAAATGATCAATGAAGTGGTCGAGGAGAAGATTGAACCCAAAAATCCGACTGAGAAGCCAAGTGAGGTGGCTCACAACTCAAGCAAAAATCACCTCCGCATTAATTAGGTGTTCCCATCTAACACAAACTGCATTTAATGCCAAATGACCGGCCTGAGCAGTACTTTACAGTTTACATCCTAAAAGTTCATTTTCATCATTAAAAGGGGGGAGAAGACACTTGATGGGGCAAGCATCTTCTAAATTCTATCATGATAGTCCACTACTGAAGGGAGGGATTTGGTTGTATAAATAGGTTCTTCCCCCATACTAAGTGGGAATTGGAAAAGGTTAGGAAGAAGTTAGTAGGAACATTTAGAGAGAGCTTGTATCTGTCTTTAGTTTCGTATAACCTCAGCAAGAGAGTAATCATACCAATAATCAATAAAGTACTCATTCAAACTTAGATTTTACTTGTTTAGATCTCCCATTGTAGATTGCCTTCCTATTTTACAAATTAGTTATGACGGTCAGGGTATTGGCAGAGGCCTTAGCCCAACCTAATGTTTCCAGCCCCCACAATAATGAGGTGGAAAAATGTGAATTTTCAGAAGTTTACATGAATTTTTTTTAAAAAAAAAAGAAGAAGACAAAATACTATAGATATCAACACACCAAACTAAAATATAGAAGTTTCTTAATTGTCAATTGCATTGTGCACCTATTTGCTCAAAATAAAAGGTTATTGCTTACTAACCCCACATATGATTGTGCTTAGTGCCATATGTTTAGTTCATATGTAGTCCCAAACCTAGATAAAGGAGGAAGGTTGCGATAAGTTGACAGTTAATGTAAAATTAAATCACTATAATATGAATGGATCCAATATAAATAGTCGTTGGGGCACCCCTACTAACAATGCACTGCATCACACCCGACAACAATGAAAAGTGGGCAAGAGTTATCAAGGGTGTTCCCCATAAGTGATGCAATACATCGGCAGTTGGGTGTAGTGAAAAATGGGCAAGAGTTCCCACACTCTAATGGATAGGTACGGCTAAAGAAGTTAGTCCAATATACAATTATTAGATAAAGAATAAACATATGGTCTTCAAGAAACTAAGTGGGTAGGCGAGAAATCTAGATAACTTAAACATACAAGGTATAAAGAATCTTACCTTTTTACATAATCAAATATGTTAATTGGACTATTTTCATCAATTTATAAAATATGTTTTTAAAACTGTTAATTCTAAAAATAGATCTAAACAATCAGTATTAAAATAAATATCATGTTTGAGATGGTTATTGTCTATCTTGGCAATATTGGACTTTAGGCATTGAACAACGAAATTCAATAATGAATTTGTCCAGAAAATTACTAATTCTAATTTTAATTGTGATAGAGAGAAAAAAGAAGAGTAAAGTTTTTGCAACATTAAAAATTTGTACACTCGTAAACTATCGCAAATATAGAAAAACGTATTAATAAAATTCACAACATTCGAAAAGAATATAATATCTTTAAAAATAATTTTATTCATTAAACTTTTGGGTTGTAATTAAAAATTTTACATTGTATAATAGATAAACAAGACATTCTTGTTGGCACCCCATTTTGCAACCTGCATTTAACCTCACCTGGAGGGTAAAAGGGTAATTTTGCCTTAGAAATATGCATCTTGATTCTGGTCATTAGATCCTTGATCTCATTTCACCAAAATGATCTTGATGTTGTAACGATTAAATCGACTGGTCATAAGCCCTAATCGGACTACCAGATTAAAAGTTATCATCAAATTAAATTTTAATGGCTGAGATGCACTATCACAAATTGAGTCCGACTATATGTGATTATGAACAATTGATTTTAATTGGTTATAAGTATAATCAATTTGAGATCGATGATGTGTCATAATTTGATTTGTTAGAACTACATTTTATGGTAGGGTTGCACACACCTAATTAACTAGATAGTTAAATATTAATTATTCAATAAGTAATTTTTGTAATTATCTTTTAATTAGAGTAAATTTGGAACCAATTAAGTTTGAAATGGGAGTGATTGGAGCCATTTAATGTTAATTGGGAGTTAATTTGAAACCTATTAATGTTAATTGTGCTGAAACCATTTTCTAACAAATGACATCTGCTCACCATTTCATCGATATCTCTCAGAATATTTTGAATTTGTGAATAAGGTTAACTTTCCTAGAAACTAGACATCTAAGGCTTCAATTTGAGCACAAGAATGAGACAATTCTAATCAGAATTGAATCAAATATGATTTTTTGAAGTTAGCTCTACAAACTGTCATAGCAGCTACGGGAAATTCGAATTTTGACTTGCTCCTCACTCCCACCAATCTTTTCATTTAATACACCAGATTTCCCAAAGGCTAAAATGAGGTCTAGGTTCATGATTATTTGCCAACCCTCATTAAATGACCTTCCATTCATATTTCCTCCACCACTACTATATAAATCCCTCTTCTCCTTCATTCCAGGACAACACAAAAACCCATTTTCTTCCCCTCTCTTGAATTCTAGTGAAGTTGTATAGTATTGTCATATCTTAGTCTTCTTAAGACTCAAGGTATCAAGTGAGAATCACTCTTCCTCTCCTAACTCTTCTTTTCCTCCACCCTTAAGACCTCCCTCAAGAGTCTCCTCCTCCACCTATGGATCTTGCATGAAGGTATAATCTCTTTCCCTAATTGTTTTTTGTGTTAACATGAAGAGAGTTTAAGATTAAAGCATGATAGTAACTATTTAAATTCTCTTGAGTATGTTTGAATGTTCTTAAATATTCTCATGTATTTTTCACATGTTCTTAGTTGTTCATCACATGTTCATGAATAACACTAGTTTTAATCTAAAATCCATATCAAAAATATGAAAAACATGTTTGTTTAATAATTCTTTCAAATCCTTGAATTTAGGGTATCACCATCCATACACATTCACTAAATTTATTGTCAATCCGAATGAAATGCTTAATAAATGGAATTAAGGTTTATCACATGCATACACAATGAATTCAACATGCAAATTGATGGAAAATATATTGGATGATGTGATACGAATGTTAGTCACCATAGTCTAGAATACCGATTTTACCGGGCAAGGTGGGTGCCTAATACCTTCCCACCTTATAACATAGTCTCCGAGTTTAGATCAAGGGTTAGTAGATCGAATGCTTATCCATGTAATTTTCAATTTTTAAATTGTAACTAGGAAACAAAACCATGTACTTTATCTTAGATTGTATTTAGGACCAAAGCCATGTAATTTCCTATGATCAATGTAAATTCAATTTCAAATTAATAAAATGAGGAATTTTTCAATTTTGATTTCTTATTTATCCCAGTAATTAAATAAGTGGCGACTCCATTGTAAAACCCTTAATTTAGAGGAAAAAATATAACTAGTCGAACCTCCATTTTGAGAGGCAATAACACGACTCCACTTATTCACGTGGGTTTGGCCCAACATCCAAAAAAAAGGGGCCGTGGGCGCGGTCTCTCACAATTCTATTGGCCAATAGAAGAAATCTTTTTTTTTTTTTTCGCTAGGTAAGAGGTCTTACTTTATTGTTGTTATTATTAGTTTGCAATACTATAAAACAAATAAGTATAATATATTTTATTTTCGAGGACCTTCTTCCATTCGGGTCCTTAGGCCATTGCCTTAATAACCTATGAATTCCTTTCCATTCCGCTTGAAATGGCCGGAATTTTCTATTCCAATTAGTTAACCGGTACAAATCACACCTCTACTCCATCTCGTTCCAAATTCCGGCCCATTATGCTTCATTCCACCTATTTTGGTCAATTCCACTAAATTTCACTAAGCATGGTGATTTCAACCTGCATGTAAATGAATCATTATTTTTTTTCCTAAACCATTTTTTTTTTTAGAAACTTTTATTACTTCTCTTACATATGACATTTTATTGTTATTTTCCTTTAATAATAATGTTTTTTTCTTGTTTACTTTATTCACATATGACATGGATTTTTTCTTCATTAATATACTCATATATGGCATTTTATATAACTTATATTATGTAATGATGATATTAAGTAGTACATTATTTGATTTTGAATTATTAAGTTGGTATGGTATAAAATTGTGTTATGCAGACTTAGGTGTACATATGTGTGTGTGTGTGTGTGTGTATGTGTGTGTGTGTGTTTTTAATCTATTAAACACATTAGTTTGTGAAATTTACAAAAAAATAAATAAATAAATAAATTTAGTAGAATGAAATTTACAAAATTGATATGTCGTCCATTACAAGTTTATTATGTCTTTTATGTGAACTATTATGGAGTAAGATTTGTAAGATTTTCTTTTTTATTTTGATTAGTTTTCTATAATATACTATTGAATTAATATATACCTACAATCTGTTTTTTTTTATTACTATAATATCCTTGCTTCTAATATTTATTTTATTTAAATTCTTGTTGGGGGCTTGACACACTTAATCTTTGAGTTTTTTTAGGACTATAAACTTAGTCATAACATTTCTCATGACTATCCCATGTGATAGGCTGTGACTAGCTACCAGTCACTTTCACATAGACTCGCCACTTATTCTCCACCAGTCACAATTAGTCACATAAGATAGTCGTGATAAAGGTCATGATTAAGTTTGTGGTCCTAAAATTATTATGTATTAGTCTAATAATAAAATTAAAAAACAATTATTAAGAAATATTGGAATTTTTTTTTTTTTTTTGAGAAACATGAAATATTGGACCTAAGTTCAAATGCTACCTAACTAATTGGTGTATTACTTGGCCTAATAATAAAGAATAATCATGCTTACACAAAAACCAATTTGTGTGTTAGGACTTGGGTTCAAAACTTGCATACATTAAGAATTCAACTGGTGTGTTGGGACATGGGTTCGACTCCTGCTAACACCCAAATTAGTGGGTGTGACTTGTGAGCATAATGATTAAGACTTAAGTTAAGAGTTAAGCCAAAGTTAAGAGTTAAGACCAATAATCATGGATAAATTTAAAAAAAAAATAGAACAAATAAAAACAACTATACATTAAGATAACATCATCTTACAAAGAAAAAAAAAACCCCATCAACCCAAAATGACGCCGCATCATTTCTAATCTGGCACACCCACCACCACCATCACTCTAGAAAAACTCATTAAAAAACAATTATTATTAAAATATTGGAATTTCTTTCTCTTTTTTTTTTATTTATTTATTTAGAAACATGAAATATTAGACCTAAGTTCAAATCTTGCATAGATTAAAAATTAAATTGGTGTATTGGGACATGGGTTCGACTCTTGCTAACGTCCAAAATAATGGGTATGACTTGTGAGCATAATGATTAAGACTTAAGTTAAGAGTTAGGCCAAATTTAAGAGTTAAGACAATTTAAGAGTTAAGACCAGTGATCAATGATAAAATAAATAAATAAAACAATTGTACATCAAGATGACGTCGTCTCACCAAGAAAAGAAACCTCATCAACTTAAAACGACGCCACATCATTTCTAATCTGGCACACCCACCACCACCATCACTCTAGAAAAACTCATAAGTCTTTCTTTCTCAAATCTTCCCAAGACTCTTCTCCACTCAAACCCTAGAGAGAGAGAGAGCGAATCTCAATGAGTTAGTCATGGAAATGAAGCACTCCTATCACTACCTAGCCGGTCTCACAAGGCTATAACATTAGCTCTATCTAGACTATTCGATCATCCTCATCCTCACCCGCAATCGCCACGCCTTCATCATCTCCAACCACTTCCCCTCCTCCACCAACTATCGTGATCTATGACCGCTTAGCCAAAGCCAAGATCAAGCACCTTGACAACCCAGACCCCCGGTTTCTCAAATATGGTTCACCCCACCCAGAACTAACAGACCACACTCAGATCCTTTCGACTCCGGAGGCCCACATAAACACCTTACCTAACGGCTTCCGTGTCGCCACATAATCAAACCTGGCTACGAAGACTGCCACCTTCGAGGTTTGGATCGATACCGGGTCGAGATTCAAGACCAATGAGACCAACGGCATAGCACATTTCTTGGAGCATATGATATTCAATGGGAGGGAGTGGTGGACCACGAGGCAGTTGTAAGAGAAGAATGAGAATATGGGAGGCTATCTCAATGCCTACACGTCGAGAGAGCAAACTACGTATTATGTTAGAGTCATGGACAAGGACGTGCCTCGGGCGCTTGACAGGGGCGGCCCAATATAATTTGGGGCCTAAGGCGAAAAATTTATGCGGGGCCTTAAATATGTAAATATTAATTAAACAAAATTATTTAATACTAATCAAATTAAGGTTAATTTGATACATTAAATACATAAATAATACTAACTAGACTAACGTTAATTTCATATAGAGAATTGAATATCATAGTTGAATTATAAATATTAATAAAAATAAATAAAAATATATTGCGATTGAAAAAGATACTTTATTTTGGATATAAGACGATGCATAGTTAAATAAAATTGTAATCTAATTTTTAATTTTATATTTTGATTTTAAGAGAGAGAGAAAGATTGATAATTATTTGGTGTATGGTTTTGTAGGATATTAGTTTACAAAAATCAAAGTCTCAAACTATTAGGGGAGATTAATCTATAATTGATGATTTAACACATTTACAACACCTTTTTGAAATATTTTAGGGTTTCAATTGAGCTAAGATTCTATTGGTCTTGTACTTTGAGAGTCTTATTAGAAATGAAAAAGAAAAATGCACTAATTAAAAGTATTATAAAATGTTCAAAATATAATGTGATATTGTCTCTCATTGATGAACTTCATCAATTTAACTAATGAATGTTTATATCACATTTTTTGTGATTAATAACATGGCAATTTGTAAGTCAATAGTAAAATTTGTACATCACTAATAAAAAAAATGTACAACCTTTAGAAAATATATATAATTTTATAAAAATTTGGGCCTTTAATTATGAAAAGTAGGGCCTTTTTTTCCAAGCAAAATTTTGTATTTTGGTGGGGCCTTAGGCCTAGGCCTAACTTGCCTAGGCCTTGAGCCGGCACTGCCGCTTGATATCCTGGCCAATATCTTGCAGAATTCGAAGTTTGATGATAACCGCATTAACCATGAGCGCAATGTGATTCTTAGGGAAATGGAGGAGGTAATATTGTTAGGGATACCAAGTTGTTTCCTTTCCTTTATTAAAAGGTCTATGCCAATTATTAAGACTTAAGAGTTAGGCCAAAATTAAAAGTTAATACCAGTGATCATGGATAAAATAAATAAATAAATAAAACAGAACAAATAAAAACAACTATACATTAAGACAACATCATCTCACCAAGGAAAAAAACATCAACCCAAAATGACATCGCATCATTTCTAATTTGGCACACCCACCACCACCATCCCAAATCTTCACACAAGATTCTTCACCAGCTCGGGAATACTTTGGTAGGCCTGCAAGACAATACAAGTATGTCACCGAGGTAGAGTTAATAGGAAATATAAACAGGAGCAAAAAATTAAACAATACATACCATCATGACCTCTAATGGGAGTGACGAGAATGCATTACCTTGACGAAGTCAACACTAATGATGAGGTCATCCTTAGTGACGAGGAAATCAATCATCACTGACAAAGGAAGGTAAATCATTCAATGAAGCCAGCCAGTAACCTGAGCAATTACGAAACCAGCAAAACAGACCGTTGGGAGCCTATTAAAAGCCCCATTATTGGGCTGGAGGCGTTACTAAGAAATGCATTAACACTCCAACGGCTAGCAACCAAAATCACATATATAAAGCCCTTACATTGGCAATAGAAGGTACAAATACTGACACTCTAAGAAAGTACCCATTACTATTCTAGTTCATTCATTTCCATTTGGCAAATTGCTTTTTTGTTCTAACTTTGGTATCGGAGGCGTTATGGCAGGCACCACACCGGTGACCCTCTTAAAGGATACATTGGTGCTGACGGGGAGTTCTATCTGCCCATTTCAACTAACGAATTCACGCTTCATCAGTTTGGCGCTGTTTGTGGGGAACGACATTTTCAGATTCATATTTGAAAACATAGTTTCCATCACCCTTCTACATTCAGATGGAACCCAATCTAGATTCAGCAGCCTTGGCCCAGCAAGTTCAAGCCCTTGCAGATACCATTGAAGAACTCACCAAGCAAAACCAGGAAATGAAGCTACAACTCCAGCAGGTCCAACAGGCTCAACAGGAAGAGAACCGGTCCAAGGGTAACCTGGAAGGAGAAGGGGATAGCCACAAAAGGGGTACCCCTCAGAGGCCAACTACTCCGGACGAGCAGAATTCAGATCTCCTTCGAGAGATGAAGAAAGAGATGGACGAACTGAGGAGCGCCATTAAGGAGAAGACGGATCGAAGTGTAGACAAAATGGTCAGGGCAACAGATTCACCTTTCACCACGGCGGTAATTGAATGCCCCGTACCATCAAAGTTTCGCTTACCTCAACTTGAGCCGTTCGACGGACTCAGGGACCCTCAAGATCATCATAATACCTTCAAGACGACCCTAGGTCTTCAACAACCACCTGACGAGATACTGTGTCGTTCCTTTCCTACCACTCTCAAAGGAGCTGCAAGAGAATGGTTCACGAAGTTGCCAACCTCGTCCGTAGACAACTTTGAGCAATTAAGTAATGCCTTCTTGCACCATTTCATAGGGGGGCAACGTCCAAAGAGGCCAACAGACTACTTACTCACCATTAGACAGGGAGAAAAGGAAACCCTGAGGTCATATGTCAAACGCTTCACCCAGGAAACTCTAGAGGTGGACAAAGCCGATGACAAGATGCAACTAACGACCTTCAAAGCAGGACTAAGGTCCAGAGATCTCGTGGCCTCCCTTACAAAGAATCCACCAAAGACGAATGGCGGAAATGCTCCTGAAAGCACAGAAGTACATGAACGCTGAAGACGCTTTAGCAGCCATAAAGGATGCAGAGAAGCCACGAGACAAGGCAAAGAAAGAAGACGAACGTAGGGGGCAAAAGAGAGAGCGACTGGACCGTCAAAACAATGACGGGAATAGGAGAAAGGATGATAAAAGTCCTCGGACAGTAAGATTTACTCCTTTGGTTATGCCTGTTGACAAAATTTTCACGCAAATCAAGGACGAGCATTACCTCAAATGGCCCAGACCATTGCACTCATCCCCTAATGTCCACGACAAGAACAAGTACTGCTGGTTCCACAAAGATCACGGCTACAACACGGAAGACTGCAGAGACCTAAAGGAGCAAATAGAGAAGTTGATACGTAAAGGGAAGTTACAGAAATATGTGAAGAATGGAGAATATAGTAAATTCAGGAACGATAATAAAGGCCAACATGAATCCTTTTCTCAGGATGACAACCGTCCGTCCCAACCTCCGTACAAAGTGATCAGGGAGATAAAGACGATTATAGGAGGGCCATTTTCGGGAGGATCGTTTAAATCACTCAAGAAGGCATACCAGAGGCAGGTAAACAGTGTCCACACCGTACCTCCGTCTAAGCACAGACGAACATACCAAGACATGTCCTTCAATGAAGGAGACTCCATGGGAGTGAAGCAGCCCCACAACGATCCCTTGGTCATAATACTGAATATAGAAGGGTTCAATACCAAGAGGATTCTCATCGACAATGGCAGCTCCACAGACATCATCTACCTCCCAGCCTTCCAGCAGCTGAGACTAGATCTGAGGAGACTACACCCTTTTGACTCTCCACTTGTTAGCTTCAGCAGAGACAGGGTATACCCCAAGGGCATAGTGACATTGACAGTGACGGCGGGGGCCTACCCGGTGCAGTTGACCCGTCAGATAGACTTCTTAGTGGTGGATTGCCCCTTATCCTACAATGTCATCATTGGGAGGCCCACGCTCAACAAGTGGAAAGCAGCGACATCAACCTACTATTTGAAGGTAAAATTCCCAACAGATAATGGCATCAGTGAAATGAAAGGAGATCAAGTCCTGGCAAGAGAATGCTATCAAGTTGTCCTGCCTGCGAAGGAAAACCACACATGGATGATTGAAGAAAAGGAAGAAGACAAAATAGAGGCCCTGGAAACGGTGGAATTGGTAGAAGGAGAAGCGAACAAGATGACCAAGATAGGAATGACATTAAGCCCCGAGATGAGAACAAGACTCATAAGGTTCCTTAAAGAGAATCTAGATATCTTCGCATGGAGCCACGAGGACATGCCGGGCATAGCTCCAGAAGTCATCCAGCATAAGTTGAATGTGAACCCGGAACGGAAATCCATCCAGCAAAGACGAAGAACCTTCGCCCCAGAACGAGATCAAGCAGTTGCAAAGGAAGTTACCAAACTCCTGACGGTAGGGTTCATTTGGGAGGTGTACTATCCTGAATGGCTCGAGAACGTCATCCTAATAAAGAAAGCAAACGGAAAATGGAGGATGTGTGTAGACTTCACCAACCTGAACAAGGCATGCCCAAAGGACAGTTTCCCTCTACCGAGAATAGACCAGCTCGTGGACTCTATAGTTGAGCACAAGTTACTAACGTTCATGGACGCCTTCTTAGAGTATAACCAGATAAAGATGGCTGAGGAAGATCAGGAGAAGACCGCTTTCATCACAAGTCAAGGACTCTACTGTTACAAGGTAATGCCTTTTGGATTGAAGAATGCTGAGGCTACGTATCAGAGGTTGGTGAACAAAATGTTCAGTCAACAGATTGGCAGGAACATGGAAGTATACGTGGACTATATGCTCGTCAAGAGTAAGAAAGAGCTCACACATCTGGACGACCTGAAGGAGACGTTTGCAACCCTCAAAAAACACCAGATGAGGTTGAATCCAAGTAAGTGTGTTTTTGGGGTAGTTTCGGGAAAATTCCTAGGATTCATGGTGTCCCAAAGAGGAATAGAAGCAAACCCAGAGAAAGTGCGAGCCATCATCGACATAACGTCACCCAGGACCGTCAAGGAAGTTCAAAAACTCACAGGAAAGATAGCAGCTTTGAACATGTTCGTCTCCAAAGCTACAGACAAATGCCTGCACTTTTTCAAGACCTTGAAGCAGGCTTTCGCCTGGACCAATGAATACGAAGCAGCGCTCCAAGAACTAAAGTGTTACCTGAGCAGTCCACCCCTCTTAAGCCCGTCCAAAGAAGGGGAAGACCTATACTTATACTTGGCAGTGTTAGCCTCGACAATAAATGCAACCCTGATCAGAGAAGAGGGCACGAAGCAGCTCCCAGTTTACTACGTCAGCCAAGCCTTCCAAAGGGCTGAGTCCAGGTACCCAAGGATTGAAAAGATTGCGTTTGCGTTAATAGTAGCCTCGCGCAAGCTAAGGTAATACTTTCAGGCAAACCCTATCCTCGTAATGATGGACCAACCGATCAAGAAATTAATGAACAAGCCTGAGGCAGCCGGAAGAATGGTCCAATGGGCGATTGAACTTAGTCAATTTGACATCAAGTACCATCCCAAAACGGCGATCAAGGTGCAAGCTCTGGCGGACTTCATCGCAGAGTTCACCCTTCTGGACGAAGACAGACTTACCGATGAAGTAGATAGATGGACGATACAAACTGATGGTTCGTCAGCCCAGAGGAAGGGGGGAGTAAGGGTCATCATAACCACCCCCGACGGAGAGGTGCTGAAATATGGGGTCCAACTAAAATTTCCGGCTACCAACAATGAAGCTGAATACGAGGGGATATGGACGGGATTAAGGCTTGGAAAGGTACTTGGAGCTAAGAACCTGTTAATCCAAAATGATTCAAAACTAGTAATCGGGCAAAATAAAGGGGAGTACGAAGCGAAGGAAAAAAGGATGCAGAAGTACCTTAGGCTGACGAAACACTTAACTTGGGAATTCGATACAGTGGAGTTCGTGCAAATCCCAAGAGACCAGAATATGGGGGCAGACAAAGTCTCGAAGCTAGCGTCATTAGAAAAAGGGGAGATTAGCATGGATTTGACGAAGGAAATCCAGAAACACCCCAGCATTGAAGAGGTCTCGACATTTACCATCCAGAGCGCAAACAGCTGGATGACACCCATAATGTCCTTCCTCCAGGACGGGCACCTCCCTCAGAACACAGAAGAAGCTAAAAAGGTCAAGAAGAGGGCAACCAAGTTCACGATCCTTAATGACGCCTTATACAAGAGAGGTTTCTCCATGCCTTATTTGAAGTGTGTCGACGAAGAAAAAGCTAGCTACATACTGGAAGAAATCCATGGAGGAGTTTGCGGCGACCACTCTGGTCCCAGATCCCTGGTGAACAAGGTAATACGGACAGAATATTTCTGGCCAACTATGCAGGTGGACGCTATTGAGATCGTCAAGAGGTGCGACAAGTGCTAGCGATACGGGAACGTGCAACGACTTCCAGCAGAGAAACTGACAACCATATCCTCCTCGTGGCCATTTGCACAATGGGGGATCGACATCGTCGACCCACTACCCCAAGGTAAAGGTCAGGTAAAATTCCTACTTGTTGCTATTGATTACTTCACAAAATGGGTTGAAGCAGAGGCTCTAGCAACAATCACCGAGGCAAGAATACGGAGTTTTGTGTGGAAGAATATAATCTGCAAGTTCGGGATTCCCTTGACAATCATATCAGATAATGGGAAGTAGTTCGACAGCCAAGGGTTCGAAGACTTCTGTTCAAACCTTGGGATCAAGAATCAGTTCTTGTCCCCTGGGCATCCCCAGGCAAACGGACAGACAGAAGTGACGAATCGAACGCTGCTCAAGATTATCAAAACCAAGCTGGACGTCGCGAAGGATGCCTGGCCAGAAGAATTACCTAATGTCCTGTGGGCTTACAGAACCACAGCAAGAACCCCAACAGGAGAGACCCCCTTCAGGCTTACCTATGGCACGGAAGCAGTAATCCCAGTCGAAGTGGACATAGGAGACCTCGTCCTGCGCAAGACCACCACAGCAACTAAAAACCCTACCCAAGGAAAGCTGGGTCCCACATGGGAAGGGCCTTACCGAGTTACTCACTACTCAAGATAAGGAAGTTACTACCTTGAAACCATGGACAGACAAAGACTCCCTCGACCATGGAACATCAAGCATTTAAAAAAGTTTAGCCAATCGTATGACATAAAAAAAAAGAAGTTAAGTAACAAGATTTCGCCTTGACGGATGTAAGTTACTGACGATCCCCCCAACGGGTTCAAGGCATAAAAAAAAGGGGTTAAGTAACAAGATTCCGTCTTGACGGATGTAAGTTACTGACGATCCCCCCAACGGGTTCAAGGCATAAAAAAAAAGGGTTAAGTAACAAGATTCCGCTTTGACGGATATAAGTTACTGACGATCCCTCCAACGGGTTTAAGGCATAAAAATTTAAGTAACAAGATTCCGTCTTGACGAATGTAAGTTACTGACGATCCCTCCAACGGGTATAAGGCATATAAAATCTAAGTGATAAAATTCCGCCAAGACGGATGTAAATCACTGACGAAGCCCAAGTGACAAGATTCTTTAAATGGATGTAAATCACCAAAAAATGGCTAAGTGATAAGATTCCGTTTTGACGAATGTAAGTCACTAACGCAGGCACAATCCTTTAGCAAGTGCAAACGACAAGATCCCGCCTGACGAATTCAGGCTACTGACGAATCCACAAAAAATAAAGGAAGAGAGGAGAGGGAGAAAAAGAAAAGGGACAAGAACCTTGCAACAAATCAAAACAAAATTCAGGTTGTATCCAAGCCCTTCCAAAGGATCAAGAGTGACAAACAAATCATGGACGAACGGAGAAATCACAGCTAAGAAATTTATGCTAAGTACAAGGTATGGACAAACTCAAAACATCACAGGCATGTTAGTTACCAACAAAAGCATAGTCATACAGACAGGAAAATGCAAAATCATAAAGCCAATTAAAGCCCAAAAATAGTGGGCAATTATCCTTGTTCTTCCTAAAGACCCATAAAACACTGGGCCAAGAAACATTGTTCTCAAAATAGATTGAAAAAAAAAATGCTATCAGGAAGCCCAAAACATAAAAGGCAAAATTACACAAGTATCAGGTCCGGGCATCAATAGGAGCGTCAGCGGGGATATCGTCAGCAGCAGGAGCGTCACCAGATGGGAGGGAATCACCAGGGGTGTCACCTTCAAGGGCTGATGATTAGCAGCCTCGTCAGCAGCCATCTCTTGATCTACCACTTCCAGATCCAGGCTTGGCAGGTCAACCCCCATAGGATGCTTGACGAGATACCTACGTAGGAGCTCGAAGCCCTTGAAGTACCAACTAAAGAGCACTATGGAGTACTCCTCAGTTTACTGGAAGGCTTCGATGGACCTAGCAGCGATCGTTTTAAGCTTTTCTTTGGCCGCCTGAAGCTGGTCGTCCTTCTCCAGGTTTAGCTGACGCTCAACCCTAAGATCGGCATTCAGGGCCTTGACCTTTTCCTTCAAAGCAGCAGCCTCGTCCATTGACTCTATAAGATCCTTCTTCAACGTGGAGTTCTTCTTCTCCAAAGCCTCCATCCTGGACGCCAAAGATGCCACCTTAGCCTCTTGAGTAAGACACTCAGAAGTAAGGTGAAGGCTCTCCCCCAACACCTGACAAAGCAAATTAAGTCTGTCAGTAAAAAAAAAAAAGGGAAATTTATATGTAAGGAGAACAAGGAGAATGCAGAAGTGGTTTTACCTGGACAATCTTGTGTACATGCTGACTCGCAACTACGTTGAGAGGCACTCCAGAGAAGACCTTGAGGTCCTCAGCCTTTACAACGTCATGTGCCTGCTCCACGGCCACACCCTCGTCGTCCCAGACGGACGAACCCACTTTCTCCTTCTCCTTCTCCTTAGCCGACACTCGTTGCCTTTTGGAGGAAGGGGTGGGAATTTCCTCGACCGAGGTAGCCGAAGAAGCCACCCGCAAGCTCTCAACTCCAGAGACAATGGGAGTGGCGTCTACAGATGGAAGAACTGACGAACTCTTCCCCGTGATACGGACACCCTTCTTGCCAATATTTGCCAAAGGTTTGTCCTTCTTGGACCTCATCTTAGCGTACATGTCTTTGTTGAACCTGGTCTTCATCTCTAAAAAATAAAAAAAATAATAAAAATAAAAAAAAACTAAGAAATCCAAAGTACACACGTGAAGATCAATACTGACGAGGTAAACACTTACTCTTCTTCTCCTCAATATTAATGCTACGCAAGACATAAGGAGATGGGTTCGGGCCTAAGCAGTAGAAAGCAAGCGTCCGTGGGTCCACGAGGTCATCCCAACTCTCAACCGACTTGGCGTATTCTATCGCCTTCTCAGTGCGACCCTGGTACTTGCTCTTTAGTTTGGGGCGTCTTTTAACTGCAAAGAAAAATGAACAAGGGGTTAAGGACGACGATATATGCAAGATGAAGATTAAATAACGAGGAGAAACATTGACGCACCTAAGTTTGGGGTTCCCCACCGATGGAGTAACCTTGGGATATCACCCCAAGCCTCGCTAGAAGGGGTCTCAAAATCGTCCCCAGACACGAAAAAGAAACGTGACTTTCAGTACCTAAATGACGAGGCTAAACCCTTAATGATTCTAGTCCTCCTCGTCCAAGGGACTAGCTTATAATACCCATACTCTTTTGATTCCTTTAGGCGGTAAAGGTAGACGAGCTCACTCACTTTGATCATATCCTCATTGGTGGCCAACCATATCTCCATACAGTTGATCACTATCCTCCATGAATTAGGCATGAGTTGCTCGGGAGCAATACCAAAATAACCCAAAAGCTCCATCACCAATAGATGGACGAGTAGCCTAAGCCCAGAAGTGAAAGCAGCCTCATAGAAGCATACTTCACCAGGAAAGAAGTGGCAGGCCCGATCCTCAGGACCAGGCCGACGAACGCGGACCCGCGCAGGAAATTGAAACCCATCCTTGAACCTAGCCACGGTGTCAGCGTCCAGCCCACACTCCTCCCTAAGGGCGTAAAAAGCCTTAACCTGACGAGGGACAGAGATGACCGTACCACCCTTAACCGAGCCTTCGCTGGACGACAACCTAGTGTCTAGTTCGCTAGATCTCACCTCCGACATCCTCTTCGTTTCTCCCTCAAACCAAGCTAGTGACTGGCCTAAAATTGGAGATAGTTCCCCTAAAACTACACTCAACCCACAACCTTCAAAAATATAGTCCCCAACCAAAGGGGAAAAGTCACCGGAAACACCCAAAGCCGCCCCTAAGCGAGCAAAAAAGAAAGAGACTGAGGGGCAAGCTACCCTAACCTCAGAAGAACTAACCATGAAAAGGGTACACAATCCTAAAAACCCAAAAATCAAACACAAAAACAACAAAAGCAAAGGACAAAGGAAAAATCAGGAACTCATAAGAAGATCGTTAAGAAAAGGGAACAGAAGGGGAATAAAAGAGTAGCATACCTTGAAGAGCAAAACGGTCGAAGCCAAAAAAATTTGGAAAGAAGCGTCGCCGGAGCAAGGTCGGAGTCGCCGGAGCAAAATCGGAGTAATCGCAGAAATAAGCGAGAAAGATAACACTCAGAGCAAAAATTAAAGTAAAGGAAAAAGAAAAGTTTTGAAACCAAAAATCCAAGGAAACTAAAAAATAGCGGGAAACCCAAGGGTCATGCCATCAACGCTTTCAATCAGCACGCACCACGTGGCCACATTGCGTACTGCGCCGCCATCATGCATTAAATTCGGAGTAGAACCCCAAGCGTCACAGACAACTCAGGAAAAACTTTTCACCTTCTATGGCCCTCATGACACGTCACTGATGACCACAGAACTTGGGGGGCAACTGATGGGAGTGACGAGAATGCATTACCTTGACGAAGTCAACACTAATGACGAGGTCATTCCTAGTGACGAGGAAATCAGTCATCACTGACGAAGGAAGGAAAATCATTCAATGAAGCCAGCTAGTAACCTGAGCAGTTACGAAACCAGCAAAATAGACCATTGGGAGCCTATTAAAAGCCCCATTATTAGGCTGGAGGCGTTACTAAGAAAGGCATTAACACTCCAACGGCTAGCAACCAAAATCACATATATAAAGCCCTTACATTGGCAGCAGAAGGTACATATACTGACACTCTAAGAAAGTACCCATTACTCTTCTAGTTCATTCATTTCCATTTGGCGAATTGCTTTTTTTTTCTAACTTTGGCATCAGAGGCGTTGTGGCAGGCACCACACCGGTGACCCTCTTAAAGGATACATTGGTGCTGACAGGGAGTTCCATCTGCCCATTTCAACTAACGAATTCACACTTCATCAGCCTCCCTCTTCACCTCTAATACCAGGGCATCATCTCCCCATTGCATCCAGTTTTGCATATCCCCAGGAAGGAGTAAAGCCTCCCCATACAGTCAGCCATATAGCATCCCTAACCCTCGTTCCACGGCCTCACTTTCTATATCATAGATAAAGGCTCACCATCAAGAAAGAAGGCTCTGACGTATGGCTCGACGAGAGCGCCAGCACCTCCCAATTCACCCGAGGTGGAGGAGAGGACCCCATAGTAGGGGCGGGACCTTCAGCTGTAGAGGTTTCGAAATCTGGTATCTCTCTCCTCAGACGTTTCCCCCTACTCTGTGCTTCCTGGGTCGGAATAATGAGAACGAGTGGGGGATGAGCAGTCAGGGTCCGGACTTGGGCAAACAAGGTCCTCCTAACACCTTGGCAAGACCTACATTACGTCTTTGGAAAGAAATGTTGAGGCGAATGCCTTTGAGGAGGGCTACTTCTTCGACAACTGGTTCCTTGGATGGTACAATCCTCAAGTCGCTCCTTCTTCTTCTTGTCAATTCAACGGTCAGAATGGCAATGGTCACACCAAGATCAGCTAGAGTGAATGGTGGAGGAGAGTGTCGTCAGCGTAGTGGCGGAGCCACGTTGGGGCTAGGGAGGATTTTACTTTCTAAAACGAAAAATTATAATAAAATCTACTTACTAGCCCCCCTGCAATTTTGAGAAAGAAAAATATACTACTAATTTAATCCCTCTATAAATTTATTTTAAACTCCAATTTTAGAATTGATATATAAAAATCCAAAAAATTAAAATTGATACAAAGAACCCAAAAACAAAACTATTATCTGGGCCCTAGCCCCTCCAAAGTCCAAATACAAACAAAAGTAATATTTTTTACCAATTTCCAAATAATCAATATCACCAAAATAATCAAAACCCCAAAACAAATCTCTTCTAGATCATTAATTAGAAGTAGAACTCCTAGCTCCAACCAGCTAGATTGTTATCTCCCTCTGACCTCTGTGTAGAAGTAGAAGTAGAACTCTATTGAATATTGATTCCTTTGTCTCTCTCTTCGTGTAACATGTTTGCTGATCATGACTTGATATCTATGTCAATGGTGTCTAACTTGTAGGCACTTTAAGTTTTTTTTTTTTTTTTTTTTTAATCTAAAAAGTTGTTATAGTATTTTAATTTGTTCTTGATTTAATTTTTTGATAGAATATTTCTTTTAATTGAAATTTGGAAATAGTGATTTGTGATTATTTTGTACTTTGATAACAGTGACATGACCCAGTTTATGTGATTGTCTCCTAGTTACGTGCTTATATAAAAAAAAAAAAAAAAAATTAAAACATCACGTATGTTTTTGTCACAATTGTCCATATGATAGATTGTAACTAGTGAAAAAAAAATGATAAATTCATGTAAAAGTGATAAACAATCAATTATAGTTTATTATATAAGATTGTTATGATAAAAGTGATTTTTTATTTGGTACTAGAATTGCTCGTGTATATTTTGTCCACTAATGATAGCTAATAACAACTTATCACTTAAAATTTGTTGTAAAAGTATTATTAACATGACATTTCCTTTATATATATATATATATATATATATTGTTATATACTTATTTAGTTGTTTATTATATAGCTACATTAAAAAAAAAAAAGTAGTAGTATCTGTGATTATTATATGGAAGTATCGAGGAAAATATAAGTTCAATTCAATTGTTTGGTTTTATTTGATTGCATACACTTTTACACAGTTACATTTGTTGTTAAAAATTAATTTATTAGTGTCACAAAAGACTATATACCTTGTAGTATCTCACTTGTATTGTGTGAATCCCACCCAACTATGAAACCTAAACAATTTGTGTGACATATTATATGTAAGAGAAATACCATATACCACCTCTAAAAGAAGGTATAGCACAACTTTAACTTGGCCCCCCTAGACTCGTAGTTGATCGTTTGGGTGTACATAGATCGGGGACTGAAGTAATATGTTGAGATCGATGGCATTGATCAAATGCTTATACTTCTTCAAAGCATTGTCAGCTGCAAAAGAAGGTAGCAACACACACATGAATAATAGCAACAGTTTTCTAAAAGTAACTATTGCCTAACTCCTACAAACTTGCTCTACCCTAAGAGATAGGGTAAGGGAGTTCGTCAGGATGCTAGTTCCCCGTGATCATGAGGAAATCCCCCTCCGTTTCCTTATCGGAATCAGGGAGGTATGAGACCAGCCTCACTTCCCCATGCCGGAATTTGAAATAGTAACCCAAGGTGGAGTTGTCTTGGCAACTGTACACCTAGTTGATGTCGTGCTCAGAGAGATTAAGGCTAAGCCTCTTATTTTGCTCGGCTACACTACTCACTACCCTAAAAATGTTTAGAGTATATTGATTAGGACACAGCTTAAAGTGCCTAAGGAAATTGGTCATTAGCTTCCCTAAAGGGATCCTAACCCCACCCTCTTTGAATGAGACCAAAGGTATGATCATGGTTTCAATCCTTCTCCTAATGTTTACATCATCCTCATGGCAATAACTCACTCCAACATCGTCGGGGATATCACGTCGCGCCCTAACTATAGCTAACCTCTTTGCAATATCAACTAAAGATCTAAATTTACCCGTGGCACCATAAAAAATTTGGGAAAGCAAAAAGAAAAATTGGAAAGTCAAGAGATTGAGGAGGGAGCATAGTTAGGCAAAAAGAAACTCAAGCTTAGCAACTTGGGAAGAAGGATTTCTCTATAAAAGCAGGTGAGAAGTAGAAATCCTGAAACTGGCCCATGACCCCTCTATTTATAAGCTTTTGATGAATAGAAAACGGGCTTTGCCCCCTTTGGTTCCCACACCTTACCAAAACCCTAAGTTAAAATCTCATCGTCCATCTAGCTGCATGTCAATCCTTGGAATTCTATACAAGGGGTTCTGTCTCAGACATTAAATGCAAAGCTGCCTCCAGTCTCGTCAATGTTAGTTAATGATGCGCCCACACCACAAGCCACGATCTCCACTCCGGCTTTAATGAAGAGAAGATCGTGGAGGGCTATTGTGGGGGGTGCATTATCACCATGTGGACTACGGATCGGAAAGGTATACTTAGAGGTAAGGGGTGTGACCCAAATCTCAAAATCACAGGCCCAGATCCAAGAAAGAGTAAAGTGGCTTAACCCATATGCCAAGAGCATGAGACAATCCAAGAACCTCGTACCCGAGGAAGAATAGAATTGTCAAGGACAACACCTCGACCTAGAATCTTTGCAAAGGACATGGTAGGAAAGACACAAAGTCCAAAGCAACAGTCACATCTGCATTTATTAGATGTTCCTAACTTATGTCAACCACATTAAATGATGAATGACTGGTCTGAATAGTAGAGATCCCTTAAAAGTCTCTCTTCATGATCAAAGAATGGTAAGAGAAATGTCTGGTGAGACAACTATCTTCTATCATTCAGCCATAAATTGCCCATCTGGAAAGGAAAGGGATAAGGGAGGAGTTAGCCCACAAAGGATGGGGATCTAGAAAAATTGAGAAGAAGGAGAGAGAAAGAGTGAGAAATACACCTTGTAACAATCTCAGTTTCATGCTTTATACCTTGGGAAGAGTTTTCTTTTTAATTAGATTCATTTAGTTTCTCTATCTTATCCTTCAATTAACTGTCCAACTTTCCTATTATGGATTATCCGGAGATTCTAGCATTTTACCCTTAATTTTTAAAAAAATTGGCAATATGCCCTTGTTTGCAAACTATATAAGGGCGTGCCCCTGTTTCGATACTCGATTACCCTAAAATCGAGTTCAATTAAATACTCGATTCGTAGAAAATCGAGTTATGCCCGATCAAAAAAAAAAAAAAAGAAAATTGCATGGAACTCGACTTTCAGGAAATCGAGTTCTATGCACAAAAAAAAAAAAAAAAAAAAAAAAAAAATTATAAGTGTAATTCCCCATATTCAGGGAGCTCTATAGTGGCGTTTATAAGCCCTATAGTGACGTTTTAAATCCCTATAGCAGCTTTTTCCTGCAAAAAAATTATAAGTGATTAATCCCCAGTTCAGGGAGCCCTATAGTGGCGTTTTTAAGCCCTGTAGTGATGTTTTAAATCCCTATAGCGGCGTTTTCCTGCAAAATTTTTTATAAGTCCCTATTCTAGGTTCAAGGAGCCCTATAGTGGCGTTTTTAAGCCCTATATTGACATTTTAAAGCCCTATAGCAGCGTTTTGGAACTCGACTTCCCTAAAATCGAGTTCCATGCTTTTTTTTTTTTTTTGTAGTAATTTTATTGGGCATAACTCGATTTTCTACGAATCGAGTATTTCATTGAAACTTGATTTTAAGGTAATCGAGTATCGAAACAGGGGCATATCCCTATATAGTTTCGAAATAGGGGTATATTGCTAAATTTTTTAAAAATCAAGGGCAAAAGGCTAGAATCTCTTGGATTATCCATACCTTCTCTATAAATTAGTTGTGTTGATCAATAATATTTTGGTTTTGTCCATTCAATTGTGTTTTTGACACCCACAATTATTTTTTGCAATACTGTAAAATAAATAGATATAATATATTCCATTTGAAGTGACATTCTTACATTTTGGGACCTTAGGCCTAATGGTTTAGCCACCTAATGACTCTGGATTTAGCCTTTTCACACTCAAAGTAAAGCTAATAATAATTAATATAGAAAAAATAGATTATAATAATTAATATATCACCAATTACAATTTCATTAAATTTTTAAAATCTATTAATCACATTAGAGCATTCACAGCAAGGTTGCTAAAAATATAGATTTTAGCCACTCAAAACACTATTTTATCTATTTTAACACCCCACTTTATAATACACCAAACATCAAAAGTTTTATTTTAATATTTAACACATTAAAATAATATAAACAACCAATAAAATAATATATCCAACACAATAAATAACAACTACAACCATCAGCACATTAAAATACTATTTTTTTAACACCCCACATTAAAAAATTAGTCTTTGTTTTGAGTTATAGTAGTAGCTCACTGTAACTCAAATACAAATGTTTTTAACTTTGCCTTCTTTGCGGTAGAATACATTTTAAGGGTATTGGTTGCTAAACTGGCTTTTTAGTCAATTTAGCAACCTTATTGAGGATGCTCTTAGTTTGTGAACATTATATAGTCAAATTTTTAATATTTTTATAATATGAAGTTTACAAATTAATATGCCATCCATCACAATTTTATTATAATTTTTATGTGAAAGTCTATGGAGTAAGATTTGTAATAATTTTTAACATTTTTTGTTTTATTTTGCTTTGTTTTCTATAATATAATATTTTAAAAAATATCTTTACAATGTTTTTATTTTAAATCACTAAAATGTCCTTGTCTCTAATATTTATTTTATTTAAATTCTTGTTAGGGCTTCACTACACTTAAACTTTGAGTTACTCTAGGACCACAAATTTAGCCACACTATTTTCTACAATTATCTTATGTGTCAAATTGTTATTGACTGCTTGTCATATTTGTACGTTTTTAGATCCCTGTAAATTAGATTGTTTAACCTAATTAATTAAGCAAGTGAATATTTAGGTTTACCATTCAGATCTAGGTTAAAACAAAACAATCATATCATGCAAAGCAGTAGAAATATAAAGAACACAATAATATGATGACCCAAGAAAACCAAACCAATAAAAAACCTGGGGAGGATTTAACCTAACTATTCTCAAGGTAAAAAGCAAATCCACTATGAAAGAATTGAAGTTTGTACAACAGAACTTAGACCACTAACATTCTATTGCTACCTCGAGTAGAAAACTTACTACCGTAACCCCATGATAGCTCCGAGTCCACGAACTACTTCTTTCCTTGGCCTTTGCAACACAAGCACCCACACTTGTGATAAAAAACACAAACTCTCCTGTTTGTAACTCCAAGACCACCCTTGAAGGTTTAGATCATCAGCACCTTTGATGACTAGAGAAGGCAGCAACTTCTACAACATTGAATCTTGAGATTCTTCAAGGAATAACACCAGTAGAAGACATGAGAGAACTTTTGGGTACAAAACCTTAGATAGAAAGGAGGCACACTCTTCTCCCTCTGAAAAGCCTTGAAAACCCCCCTCTAGGGTTAGCTTATAATATCCTTTAAATACTGGAAAAAACGGCTCGCAATTTGGGTTTCAAGCGGTTAAGTTATGGGCTTTTCACGTTTGTTGATTTTTTGTTAATATGTGACTTTCGATCGATCGAGTACCAATTGAACGAAACAGCTTGTAACTCATTTTTTTCATCCCGAACTTGAATTTTTTGTCTTGGACTTCAATGTAGACCATTCTAAACCAATGAAACTTAATTTTTGTCATAGTTTGCCAACATTACAAATTCAAAACCTAACAATCTCCCCCTTTGGCAATCCATGACAAAACACACATACAACATAATGCCCATATACAATAAAATACCCAATACATCACATATCCCAACCTAAGACTCCTAACCTAGAAGTTGCAAGAAGAGGTAGTAGGTCTTGATCAGAATGTACCTGTCTTTCCTTAAAACATTCAAAAGAACACATTACAACATGTGTGGAAAGAAAGACAAGTAATCAATATGAAACAAAATATAAAAAACAAAAGTAAACTAACTTAGACCAGTAATCAATATGAAACAAAATATAAAAAACAAAAGTAAACTAACTTTCCCCGTAAGTTAGATACATCAAAAAATTTTATTTTCTCCCCCTTTTTAAAAACAATTTCAACTCCCCCTAAACAAAACAAATAGAATTCCCACATATTCCCACATTTCATCTAAATCTCCCCATTTTTGTTATGTATTGACAAAGATAACTCAAACAAAAAGTAAACAGAAAACATATGCAACAAAAGTCAAGAGAAAATAGAGAATCAAGGAAACAAATGAAGAGCAACAACTTCCCATATGAACACTTGTTAGGTTTTAAAAACAGATTTCTCCCCCTATAAAAATAGGAAAAAACAAAACAAGTTTTGAGAAAAACAGTTTTGGGGAAACTTTAGGAGGTGGGGATAAATAAAAAGACACAAACCAAACTTAAAAACTAAATTAAGGATACACATAAAAAAAGATTCTCTCTTTCAATAAATGCAAACTTGACACTATGTGACCCATAAATATATGCATGCAATGTGTTTAAGAGAAAATATTTGCGCATTGATTATCCATCATATATCTTAAGAGAAATATTTTCTGCAGTTCACACATAAAAAATAACATATACTAAAATGTACAAAGGACTCAAAAATTAATTAATCAATTTTTAAATCAAATTGAGTACCCTATTTAGCAAAGTGTATGCATATTATGTGTGAAAACAATGAGAGATATTACTGCAAAATTGCAAGATGGATACAGAAAAACAATGTAATGCATGTGAATCCTAAACACAAATGATGCATAAAAAAATTTGGTCAAAAACTTAGAAACTGAAAATTTTTCAGTTTCGATCTGTTGAGCATCGATCAAATACCAATCAAGCCAGACAAATTTAAACCAAAAATTTTAACGCATTTTCAATCGATCGAGAGATAGATTCGATTGATTGAAAATCTGGAAAACACAAATTTTTGAAAAACAGAGCAATTTTATGCAAAAACTCCTCAAAGCACAGTGTTTCATGAATGAAATGTATGAGTATGATATTAAAAGTTTTTCAAAAACACTTGAATTCAACCTAGATCTTCCAAAAACAAGTTTTTCAATCAATTTGTCCTCAAAACTCAAACATTGAACATATTTTGCATTAAAATCAAGGAACATTTAATCTTGGATGGTAGAACAACATCACACACAATATCATGTACTAAGTTTAGCAAAGAATAACTTGTGTAGTGTGTATAATTAGTAATAGCTTAAGATACATGTGAGGTAATACATAGATAGTATTTAATCACAATTTCTACAAAATTCATCACATAAGTTTGAAAGAGACTATCACCTAAAGAGTTACATCATATAACTCTCACATCTCCTAAAAAACAAGCTTGCAATCATGTAAGTTTCTTGTTTTGTCTCATAATGTACACACCAATTTTATTTTATTTGGAAATTATTAGATTAGCCAAGTAATGTACACACCAGTTTTATTTCATTGTGTAATCTTTATTATAGCCCAATAATGTACACATCAATTTTAGTTTTAAATTTAAGGCTACATCTTATGTTCTTTTTGTGTATGTGTTACACTTTCTCGAGTACAAAATCTTATGATATGTACTAAGGTATTCATAATTGGCTAATAAACAATGGTGAGATGATTATTATGCCTTTCTCATTAAGTTCAAGTCCAAACAATTAAAAGCATATGACTTCAAAATCAAAATCAAGTGATCAAAAACTATAAACAACTCCCACACAACATGCACTACATAGCTAAAACTAGCAAAGTGCAGTAAAATAAGCTCATCTAAGCTAAACAAGGTACACAAGCATGTTATGTAAAGAAAATATGGCCAGCCTTGATTACAAGTCCAAGAAAAATAAAGCAAAACACAAAAATCTTTTTGGTTTAGAAAGAATTTTATGATCAAAAACAAAAGGCACACATTATGCTAAATGAACAATGCAAAGCTATGCATGATAATGCTTAACTAAGCTATCGAGGGTACACAAATAAGAAATATCAATTTATTAATTAACCCATAAGTACATGTACAAACTAGTACATATTCATACAAAATCATAAATAGCTTAGCACTTATATAACTATTCAAGTTTCTCCACAATATCAAGCATATTCTAAATCAAGAGAAAGATATCATAATTCATGTAATCCTCAAAATAAAACAAGACACAAAATAAAATATTTTTGTCTTTTTGAAAATTTTTCAATGTTTTTGGATTTTTGAATAATCAAAACAACCTACGAAAATAAAACAACCAAAAAGTAAAAGTAAAAATATCCACAAATAATTGAAAGAATTAAATTAAGGACAAGTAAACAACACTCACCTTAACAAATCTTTTCTCACCCATATAACACGAGTCTTCAGCTTTATAGGTGAAAATTCATGTGAAGTAGAGTGTACTTGAGGAATTATACTAATCTTCTGAGAAAGACTGAAATCCTACAAATTCCTTTCACAAGCCAACAAACTTAAATTTTTCAAAAGCATATGAAATAATTTATTTGGACTTATGGCAAGAGAAGTATCATCACATATCCTAGACTAAAATACAGAATTTTTAAATTTCAATTTATGACAATTATGACAAATGTGACCAGAGACACCATAAAAGTGACAAACAAGAACAAATTTAGGAACACCAGTATTCCTAACAACAAATCTAGTCTCAAATTTTGGTTTTTGCCTCAACAACAAACAATTTGGTTTAATATGACCAACAACACCACAAAGGTGACAAGTAGGTACAAAAACAGATTTATTATGCTCTCTAATAGTAGATTTAGACATAGGTTTAGAAACTTCAGCATCTACATCAGAACTTTTACCTTTGTCTAACCTAGTAAAATAAGTATTTTCTTTATTATTCCTCTTGAAAGAAGGGATATAAACTTTCTCAATTTTAGGCTTAAGAGAAACAGAAACACTTCTGTTATCAATAGCAGGCTTGGTACTAGTCAAATTTTCAATTTTAGCTTTAGATTCAACTAACTCTTGTTCCAAACTTTTCATCTTCTCATCTTGAGAGAAAATTTGATTTCTCAAAAATTCATTCTTTTCATCAAATTCATCTAATCTAACAACCAATTCCTCTTTTTCAAGATTAGCCAATTTTAACTCTTCCTTGAATTTCTTAGCAATTTTTATAGATTTTAATAATTCCTTCCGAAGAGTTTCACAGGCATCAATAAGATCAACAAAAACAACAATGTCCTTTTTATTCAAATCATCACAATCAAAAACAGTAAAACACTTAAAATTATTCATGATAACAGGGATCAAGGATCAACTCTTGGTATAATAACCTAAATCAAGAGCTAACCTGCTCTGATACCACTTGTACATTTTTAGATCCCTGTAAACTAGATTGTTTAACCTAATTAATTAACCAAGTGAATACTTAGGCTTATTATTCAGATCTAGGTTAAAATAAAACAATCATATCATGCAAAACAGCAAAAATATAAAGAACACAATGATATGATGACCCAAGAAAACCAAATCAGTAAAAAACCTGGGGAGGATTTAACCAAGTTATCCTCAAGGTAAAAAGCAAATCCACTATGAAATAATTGAAGTTTGTACAATAGAACTTAGACCACTAACATTCTATTACTACCTCGAGTAGAAAACTTACTACTGCGACCTCATAATAGCTTTGAGTCCACAGACTACTTCTTTCATTGGCCTTTGCAACACAAGCACCCACACTTGTGATAAAAAAACACAAACTCTTCTGTTTGTGACTCCAAGACCACCCTTGAAGGTTTAGATCATCAGCATCTTTGATGACTAGAGAAGGCAACAACTTCTACAATACCGGATCTTGAGATTCTTCAAGGAATAACACCAATAGAAGACATGAGAGAGCTTTTGGGTACAAAACCCTAGATACAAAGGAGGCACACTCTTCTCTCTCTAAAAAGCCTTGAAAACCCCCTCTAGGGTTAGCTTATAATATCCTTTAAATACTGGGAAAAATGGCTCGCAATTTGGGCTTCAAACAGTCAAGTTATGGGCTTTTTACGTTTGCTAATTTTTTGCTGATATGCGACTTTCGATCAATCGAGTACCAATCAAATGACTTTCGATCGATCGAGTACCAATCGAACGAAACAGCTTGTAACTCATTTTTTTCATCCCGAACATGAGTTTTTTGTTTTGGACTTCAATGTAGACCATTCTAAACCAATGAGACTTAGTTTGTCATGGTTTGCCAATATTACAAACTTAAAACCTAACAATTTTCACATGAACTCATCACTTTTTCTCCACCATCCATAATCAGCCACATGAGATAATCGATAATTGTGACAAAATTTTTGGCTAAATTTTTGGTTTTAGAATTATTATGTTTTAGTCTGATGATAAAGAATAATTATTTACAATAGGGATCATTACACTGCCCTCACTTAAAGTTTAGAGGAATGACACTCTACCTTAAACCTGAAGAGAGAAAACACTCCGCTCCTTTGAACTTTGAAGAAATTAACACTCCCCCCTTTTTTTATTAGTAATGAAATATTCTACATTTCTATAAAAATCCTTTTACAAAATTTTAATCATGGTTAGTAAAAAAAAAATTGATACCTTTACAATAAAAATGCAAAATTTATCAAGTACCAAAATACTTGCAATGACAAATCTCTTCATAACCCATTAAAAAGAATAAAATAAAAAGCAAAATTCATACTTAATATTTTAAAATACACTTCAACTAAAAATTTTAAAATATACTTGAAATGAATTTTAAGGAGAAAGCTTCCCTTAAAGGTACAAATTATTTTTAGTATTAATTTAACAAAATTTAGTCAATTGGATGTCAAAGCAGGGAAAATGTTTTTTCGCTTCAAGTTGAGGGTGAAACGTAATTTTTCCAAACTTCAAGGGAAGGAGTGTAATTACCCATTTACGATATTGGACCTAAAAGTTCAAATGGTAGCTATTCTAAAAATCAGTTGGTGTCTAATATATATATATATATATATATATATATATAACCGAAACCTTTGAAACTCCCATAATTTTCCATGTCACCACTATTTTATTTTTCTTTTTATTTTAGATTTTATATCTTATATATTTATTATTTCTCTTCAACGTGTAATTATCTTATCAAGTGTTACAATAGTTTAGTTTAAGTAAAACTCTATTAGATATATGTTTTAAGAGCTTCAAAATTTTCAATCAATGCTAAACATTCTAATTAACCCAATAAAACGGCATGAGTTGAGATTATCCCAAAGCAAAATACACTGATAGCCTTGTAGGGTATTTACTTAATGAAGTTCGGAATTCAAATTAAAGATTTTGTAACCTGCAAGAGACTTAACTTTTACATTCCATTAATTATTCACCACTCCTATTGGTTCTTGTTGTGATAAATCAAATTTTCCACCATGCTCAACAACCTCATACGGGCCGACAAGTAATGGTCGGTCATTCTCATTCACTATTTGCCTCAAGAAAAAGTGGAACCCAGTTGAATATATTATAGACGTAAATGCATTTTTAGTCTCTACATTTTATTTTTACGACTTTTAGTCTCTAAACTAATTAATGCGTGACATTTAAGTCGTTACTATCAGCCAACTACTGGGAAAAGCTGAGGTGGTAGACGGAACACCCTATTAGCTAACGTGGCGTTGGTGTGGCACTGATGTGGCGATCAAAATATTATTAAAAAAAATATTATTTGGCATTTTTATATGCCACGTCAGCATTTTAATTTTTTATAAAAAGCCATGTCAGACCATTTAAACCAAAAAAGAAAATAAATTTAAAAACAAAACTTAAAATTATTTTATTAATAAGAAAATAAGAACTTGTTCTTCATGTTCTTCCCAAATCCAAGAAATAAACCCAGCACCCAAACCAATATATGACAAACCCTGAATCTAAATCCAGCAACCAAATCTAACCTCTATCAAATCTAGAAAAACAAAAAACGAATCAAAGAAACCAACAGTGCATGTTGAAGAGAACAAGAGCAAACCCAAAATCAAACTTCACCTTCTCACAATCAAACCTAGAACAAGAGCAAGAATACCCAGCAAACTTCATGTTCTCACAATCAATCCCACCACCACCCTCGATTAAGAGCAAGAAAAACCCAACCAAACAAACCCATCTCTTAGCAACCAAACACAACAACAAGTAACAAAAAACTCAAAGAAAAATTCTATGGTTTATGGGTTTGGAGCAGATATGAGTTTTTGGGTTTGGAGCAAATCCAATAGCATCATTTTTGCCTCCTCAAATCCAATGAAATCGTTTCACACCACCAACCCTAACTCCACCAAAACGATGCCGTCAAACCCCCCTATTTTTGCCTCCTCGGCCACTCCGTCAAACGACGCTATCTTGACAAACGACTACCTTGTCATTGTCGTCATCCTCATCAATCGAAGAGAGAATTTGGCCTCGTCGCATTGTTCTCTCTCACGTAGGTCAAGTTTGTTTTTCCGACGAAATCCATTGTTCCCATCATTTTCTTTGCATCAAGAGAGAAGCACGATTTGCTCATCGTTGGTCTGCTTGTGAGCTCCGATGCGTTGTGGAGAAGAAGGCTGAGTGAGCTCCAGCAATGGACCTACAGTGGAGAGTGAGAGATTTTATCCATGGATGGTGAAGAGAGAGAGAGAATTTGAGATTAATCTTTGATGAGATTATCTCAAAGAGAGAATTTGATCTATTTGGATATTTGGTGGAGGACCATCGAGGTTAGTCTTTTTAAGATTATCTCAAAGAAAAAAAAGAGGATAATCTCAAAAGATAAAGCTACTATAGTTTTTAAAGCTGATGAGGTTAAAGAAAAATAAAAACAAAAACATAAAAGATAAGGATTTTTTATTTTTTTTAAGAAATGATTTTAGTTTAAATTAGATATAAGGTTTTTTTTAAAAATTAATTTACTTTTGTTAAATGATTTTGTTTTTTAATTTTTTTTTATTTTTTGGTTTAAATTGTCCAACATGGTTTTTTATAATAAAAAAAAAAATTAAAATACTGACGTGGCATATAAAAATGCCAAATAATATTTTTTTTAATAATATTTTAATCGCCACATCAATGCCACATTAGCGCCACATCAGCTAATAGGGTGTTCCTTCTGCCACCTTAACTTTTCCTGTTAATTGGTTGACTATAAGGACTTAAATGTTATGCATTAATTAGTTTAGGGACTTGGTTTAGGGACTTGGTTTAGGGACTAAAAGTAGTAAAAATAAAATGTATGGACAAAAATGAAAAAAGTGCAAAATGTAGGGACTAAAAATGCATTTACGCCTATATTATATATGGGACCAGAACCACAAGACAAGCTTTTGAATGCAAAAATTTCTCACTTATATATATATATATATATATATATATATATATATATAACCAAAGTCTCTGAAACTCCCACAATTATTTGTTTATATTGTACATGGCAAATAAAACATCTCTATTTTTTTTGGAAAAAAATCAAAACTGCAACCTATGTCTTTCAGCCTAGGGAACGATAAATTTTTATTTGGTATGTTATATATAAATTTATTGAATTTGGTTTGGTTTTGAAGTAGAATTTGGAGATTCTATAAATTTTGAAGTTTTAACTCTTGGGGTTTTTGGTATTTGCATCTCAGTAGGTTGATCTTAATTCCTCATCTTAAATGTTTTTTTATTTAGGTTCATGTGATATTTTGTTTTCTTATTAAAAGTTATGATTTTTGGCTAATTAATTATTTTTTTTGAATTAATTTCAATTAATTATTTGTTTGGATTCAGCATAAAAGATAATAGAATTAGGTATTATAATTTTGATATTGTTCTATATTTTATATTGTTTATATTGTAATTACTACGAGAAAGTCATATTGTTATTCAAATTTGAAATTTAGTGTGTCTTTCTCATATCATGGTCTTTGTTTATATATTTTCAGTTTATATTAGTTTTGAGTGTATGTGTATATATAACTATTGAAAGTTTTGCTTTATTAATTTAAGAATTGTAAATTATTTTGTATGCACTTGCAATTCAATAACTTTCAATGAAATTTGTTTCAAATATTGCCTAACTAATAATATAATTTGGATTCATTTCAAAAAAAAAAAAATATATATATATATATATATAATTTGGGTTTTATAGTTATTTTTTAATAAAATCCGAAAAAAAAAAAAAACCTCATAAACCCAAAACGACATCGTACTGTTCCTAACTTGGCACACCATCACTCTTGAATATCTCAAATCTTTCTTCAATATCTTCACAAGACTCTTCTCCGCTCAAACCCTAGAGAGAGAGAGAGAGAGAGAAAGTCTCAGTGAGCGAGTCATGGCGATGAAGCACCTCTTGTCTCTATCTCGC
This sequence comes from Quercus lobata, assembly GCF_001633185.2. Lineage (NCBI taxonomy): Eukaryota > Viridiplantae > Streptophyta > Magnoliopsida > Fagales > Fagaceae > Quercus > Quercus lobata. The sequence goes on from NC_044905.1 coordinate 67,872,900, forward strand.
CGGTCCCACCGGGCGGTATCATCAGCTCTATCCCAGACCGTCCGATCATCCTCAACCTCACCCGCGATCGCCACACCTTCATCAGCTCCAGCCGCCTCCCCTCCTCCGCCAACTGCCATGATCTACGACCGCCTAGCCGAAGCCATCAAAGCCAAGATCAAGCAGCTCGACAACCCGGACCCCCGGTTCCTCAAATACGGGTCGCCCCACCCGGAGCTAACGGACCACACTCGGATCCTCTCGGCTCCGGAGACCCGCGTAACCACCTTGCCTAACGGTCTCCGCGTCGCCACCGAATCGAACCTGGCTGCGAAGACCGCCACCGTCGGGGTTTGGATCGACGCCGGGTCGAGATTCGAGACCGATGAGACCAACGGCACGGCTCATTTCTTAGAGCATATGATATTTAAAGGGACGGAGAAGCGGACCGCGAGGCAGTTGGAAGAGGAGATCGAGAATATGGGAGGTCATCTCAATGCCTACACTTCGAGAGAGCAGACCACATACTATGCTAGAGTCATGGACAAGGACGTGCCTCGGGCGCTCGATATCTTGGCTGATATCTTGCAGAATTCGAAGTTTGATGATAACCGCATCAACCGCGAGCGCGACGTGATTCTCAGGGAAATGGAGGAGGTAAAAGGTCTATGCCAATGTTTTGGATATGGGTTTTACAGCAAAAATATCATAACCTAAGTTTTGTTCAATTAAAGATAGATAAATTACGAAACTTGCAATTGCATATAAGTGGGTTTTTGCTTATAAATTGTACGTGCACACATTCATATGATTTTGAGTCAAAGTATGGTACATTCAATGGTAAAACTTAGATACAGTTGTTTAGGTGTAGTATTTAGGTTTCCTAATTATAACTTGTGCATACAAGCACACGTGATTTTGAGTTATATAGGTTCCTCAATTAAATTCAAACATCAAAAAAGATAATACTGTTTAATTATCCTTGGTAATGATAATACTGCTTGTGTTTCATTGGTCAGTGCAGTCACGTGTTTACGTTTAACTGGGGAATCTAATGTACAGCACGTAACAAATTGTTTCTAAGTCTTTTTTTTTTTTTTTTTTTTGCAATTTCAAATTAGTTTGAGGTGTCTCTCTGCTGTCTTAAAGTAGTGGTATGATGGATGAACAAGAAAGACTGCTATTGCAGGAGTTGAGGAACTAAGATTGTGTTTGGAAAGTGGTGAAACCCACAGCTTATTAGAGTTTTTAGCTTATTTTTGCTACGATTACATGGGTCTCATTGCACTTGTTGGTACTATTCATGGGTATCACTGTACTAGCTTTTAGCTTTTTTCTACCATACTCCGCAAAAAAATTTCAATTTTAGCTAAATAAGCTGTTCTCAAATGGACATCGAATTTTTCGTATACTATTTAACTGATATTTGGAAGATTAATATCCAATACCTTACTGTAATTTAATTAGTTTGCTAAATGCTAACACAAATTCTGTACATTTAAGGTGTTTGATTACTTGTTAAGATCGTAGTGATCTGGCTGGTGCTTTTTTTCTATATTGCTTCTTATGATTAAAGGTTTTATGTCATGTAACTGTTGCAGGTTGAGGGGCAAACTGAGGAAGTTATTTTCGATCATTTGCATGCGACTGCATTTCAGTACACTCCTTTGGGTAGAACTATTCTTGGACCTGCTCAAAATATTAAGACAATCACTAAAGATCATCTCCAGAGCTATATACAAACACACTATACAGCTCCCAGAATGGTATGCAAAAATCTGTTGACTTCATCAGTTTTCTGCTCATATATAGTGGATCCTTAGGATTGGTGAAGATGTTGTCTTCGGTTTAGTTCTATTGGATTTTGCATTGATTTGCAAGGCATGCTTTGGGAACTTATGCTAATGGGTGTTTTATTTGGGATCTATCAGGTCATTGCTGCTTCTGGAGCTGTGAAGCATGAGGAAATTGTTGAGCAAGTAAAAAAATTGTTCACAAAGTTGTCATCAGATCCCACCACAGCTACTCAGTTAGTTGCAAAAGAACCAACGGATTTTACTGGTTCCGAGGTGGGGGAGACATATCTTAAGTACACTGTAATCTCTTCTTATTCCCAATAACAATTATTTCTTTAATATATTAAACTTTATTAATGTTGTAAAAACCAGGTTAGGATAATTGATGATGATATTCCTTTGGCACAATTTGCGGTTGCTTTTAGCGGAGCATCTTGGACAGATCCAGATTCCATTGCTCTGATGGTCATGCAGGCTATGTTGGGTTCATGGAACAAAAGTGCCAGTGGAGGAAAGCACATGGGGTGAGCTCTTTTTGAGAACTAAACACCTTTATGGCACATAGATTTCTAACTTGGGCTACTTGAATTCATCAACAAAATTTTCCTTTTTAAGCACATGCATTGATAATTTTGATAATCTTTAAACAGTTCTGAGCTTGCACAAAGGGTTGGCATTAATGAAATTGCAGAGAGCATGATGTCTTTTAACACCAATTATAAAGACACTGGTCTATTTGGTGTTTATGCTGTTGCTAAGGTGATGTCTGCTACCCTAGCTTTTAACAGAATATAATATGCATTCAGCTGCCTTTTGAATACTCATTATTCTCTTTGATGACAAAATGTGGACAAGAAAGTTTAGTGCCTATTGAGTTATTGTAACTTTTTAAACCTTGTAAAGTTCACTAGCCAGCCAGGACTTCTTCAGGCTTTGTCATTAGATTGTTTTTATATTCAACTTTTTTTTAATTGATTCCTATTTTGTCATATTTCTTTTTTGGGTCTTCTGTTATCAGTGGTTTTTCAATTTATCCCTTGAAATTTTGCTTTAGTTTGTAACAAATATAGTGACTACTGATGTAAGATTCAGTTTGAGGTTGTGATGACTGCTTGTCTGGTTGTTTTGTCCCTAGACATGCCTTTGTGTATGTGTATATGTTGATATTTTAAGTGGTATTTAGAAGAGATGCTGCTATTGTTTGTATTCTGTACCTTTCAATCAGCAACTGCAAGTTTGTTGGATAGTCATGTATATATGAGCCTTTCAATTTTTTTTATAAAAAAATGCATTGTCACAGATATCTGATTTTTATTATTATTATTATTTTTGGTTTGCTATCTTATTATTTCAGCCGGATTGCCTGGATGATTTAGCATATGCAATAATGTATGAGACAACCAAGTTATGTTATCGAGTTTCTGAAGCTGATGTAACTCGTGCACGTAATCAGGTAGCCACCAATGCTTTCATTTTATGTTGATATAAGATATATATATATATATATATATAATCAAAATTGTTTTAGTCAATTTAAATAGTGATTGCTAGCTTTTTCCCATTCTCCGTAGAATGTTTATTTAAACTAATCATTGGTTGCAAGAGGCGCCATTTATTTACAATTGACCATTAAGCGGGACATATTCCTAAGACATGTCAGATTGTTATTCCTAATGATGATTGACCATTATGGCACTCGATCAATTTTTCCATTCTTTTTCCAGATGTTCACAAATAGACTATAGTCTCCCATTGATGTCTTGTTACATGTCAGATTGTTACTCTTTTTTATGCATTTTCAGTTGTATCCTTTTGTTTATCATCCTGTTCCATAAAACTGTATGCTTCTCTTTTCAAAAAACATGAGAGAAAGGTCAGTTTAATGTGGTATACCTTTGGTCACTCAGTAATAGCTGTCTATATTACTTTGTCCTAGGGTAATCATATAATCCAGACCTCTGTTTTTTACTATTTGATGTTCACACTAAAAGCTAGTGGAATACTGCACAAAAGGGGAGGAAAAAAATAGTAAAAAATTATCTAATGACAAGTATGATAACTTTGATCAAGTGTTGTTTAATCCAGTGGTTAACTAAGAGAAAAAGACTTTTTCCAGGTTGATAGTGTACATGAAGTAACTAGCAAAGCAAGGCTGGATTTTTATTGCCTTTTCTTAATCTTTCTACTTTAGACTTTAATATTACACTTGGCCATCTCATAACATGGAACATGTGCGCTTTTCATGATCATTATGAAATATTTTAAGTCTATTTGATAATATATTTTTTTATATAAATAATGAATTTTATAAGACCAAAAAAGAGATTCATCCAAGATTGGGACAAAACCATCAAGCAAATTACATACTTGGTAATATTAATTTGAGCCTACTTGACTTTCAACTTTAGCAGCTTTGATTCCTTCTGGAGTGGAGTTATTTACTTGAAGTTTACATGATTTAATGGGTTGTATGTTTGAATTGTAAAGTTGTAAGGAAGACTAAGAATTGCTGGACATATGGGATGGAAGTTTTCGATCTTGCATAATGAAGATATAGTCATATTCATGATCAATTTATGATAAGAATGCACATTACATTAATAGTAAAATGTGAGAGAACTGTATCTGAATTTGTAGTGTTTCTGGTCTCTCTGTTACTGCTGTGTTCTCCATGGCAATAACCTGAAAATTTTATTTGCCTTATGTTTAATAATTACTTTCATTGGGTTGTTAGATGATAATGTTAACAGATACTACCAAGCAAAACAAATAATAATAATAATAACAGATATTTCCTAAGAGTTAATTTATATTCCTCCACAATATAGTATTATTGATGCTAACAGTGGTAGGTAGAGTCAAATTCTAGATGCGTGCACATGAATTTTCTCAATCTCATTGCTGTTTTGCAGATCTCACTTAAATGGGGTTAAGAAAGGTCTTGATTATCATGTGTTAATTTGTTTCTGTATAAAAATTTGTTGAGGTTCATGTTTGTCCTCTATATAAGTTAGTATTCCTATAGCCGCTGCTACTTACTGGTATCTTTTGTTGCAGTTAAAATCTTCTCTTCTGCTGCACATAGATGGGACAAGTCCTGTAGCTGAAGATATTGGGCGCCAGGTGTGACTCTTTTCTTATTAAAACAATATATAAGAGAAGACAGTTATTCGTTTATGTTTTCGTTGTTGTATTCTAAGCCTAAGGATAATAGGTAATATGGAAACACTGCCAAGCAGAAAGAACTTAACTTTTTTGTGCAGTCTTTGTGTTGTTTAATTTGAACTGAATCATATCATTTGAGGAACTGATTTGACCTCTCAGTTGGTCAGTTTGATTTCTTCACTGGGTGCTTCCTTAGTTCAACATGCATCTTGTTTCTTGCTTGATGTATGTTCTCTCAAACCCCATTTTGGAATATCGATCCCCTATGATTTAGTGGCTAATTAGATAATTTGGAAAGGTGATGTGTGACTTCTATATGTTGGCGACCACTGTATATGTCATATATTACTGGAAATCCCTTCTGTGCTATACATATAATTGCTAATTATATCTTTGTTGATATGCCAATGCATGCAGCTACTTACATACGGCCGAAGAATACCATTTGCAGAGTTGTTTGCCAGAATTGATGCTGTTGATGCAAGCACCATTAAACGTGTTGCAAACCGATTTATTTGGGACAAGGTAAGGACTATAACCTACTAACTAACTGGCTTAATCAAACTCAGAATAATTAATGGAACTTTTTGGCCAGTCCAATGTTCAAATTTTGATTTTGAAGTTGTCTTCGTCCATTGTTTGGTTTGGCAGGAAATTGCAATTGCTGCCATGGGGCCCATCCAGAGTTTGCCTGACTACAACTGGTTCAGACGCAGGACCTACTGGAACCGCTACTAGTTTGCTTTTCATTTTTTGTTTATTTACTCATCATTATCCTTTCTGGGGTCTGATCTTGGATAATTTGTTCCATTTTACAAATCAATTGCCCATGGAGAGCAGTCAGGGCCTGGCATTTTGATTGATTTGTTTAGGTCTTGTTTTTGTAACGTTTTATATTTTACAGAAATAAGTATGCCGCCATCAATGTTGCGATTGTGAATTAGAAGACACCGTCCCCCCACATGGCTCTAAGCTAAATTCAAAGTGGTTTAACCTGGCATTAATGTGTCAGCTGATATTATTTGATTTTCTTGTGAGTTCCGACAGTTACTCAAAGCTTTTAGTGGTATCTTAGAACATAAAAGCAAATGTATTCTTCTGCCAAATGAATGCGGTATTCTCTTTCATCCCCATTTATTATAATATGTTTCAAATGATACAGTTTTTTATTTGACTTTAAAATGTCAAGCATTAATTTCAAATCTGCCTTTGTGTTGTATGCATGATGGGTATTGGAGTTGTATTCTTTTTCGGAAACTATTGTGATGATTTCAACTTTCCTTTCTAAGGTGAAGGTGCTCTTAACATTTGAGTTTGATGAGCTGCAAGCAAATAATAGGTAAGACAAATAATTATCAAAAAAAAAAAAAAATTAAGACACTATATAAATCTGTATGACGATATCTATATCTGCACCTGTTAGTTCACAGTAATAACTAATAAACAAAGATAAAATCTTGACCACCGCACGGTGATCTGATGAGAGAGAGAGAGAGGGAGAGAAAGGTGATCTGAGAGAATTGAAGAGAAGTGAGGATGAGAGAGTTGAACTGCAGTTCGAATGGCTTTAAGCCATCTTGGCCGTCAATTCAGTAGCTTGTAAAAAATGAATTGGTAGCTTGGCCATGATTAACCGGGTTGATCAATCAGTTCGGCCTGATTTTAAGACCGCGGTTATATTTCTAGGAAGGCATTTGTGGTTGGCACACCGATTTTTAACCTGTAGGCCTAATTTTATGTACTAGAGTCTAGAAGAAGAAGAAGAAAAAAAAAGAGTTAAATTATATAATTTGGTCCTTCAAAAGGGTCTGTTTGATTTTGTTCTTTCATATATTGTTTTTAGAAAATTTATTTTTGCTGTCTCAATTTTTTAAAATGTAACAATTTAATCTCTCCCTCTATTTTCCCTTCATGTACACTAACGAAATGCTCCTCATATTAAAGGGATCAAAATTGAATTAACCCCCATATTTTAAGAAATTAAAAATGAAAGTAAGAAATGGATGGAAAGTAGTTTGAGAAACGGAATTCTTTTCTTTTTAAAGTTTCAATGACTAAATTAGAACTCTTAGATTAAGGAACCAAAATTGCACAAACCCCATAGGTAAGAGAAAAAAATATAATTTTCCCAAAATAAATAAAATTCTAGTGGCTACAAGTTGAATATGTTTCATAAAAATTTAGTTGATTACAGAATAATTAAAATAAAATTTTAAATTTCTAACCATCGTTACAAGGACAATATTAATTTAGTTGCATACTTGTAGTATTTCTTTGACTTTGTGCGATGCATGGATACACGGTTTAATCAAAATTTTATCTAAAAAAGACATTTACAAATATTATCAAAATAATTAGTGAGTGGCTTAAAACCCTAAATTAACTTCCCATAAAAATTATTTTAAAAAAAAGCCATAAATTAACTATCAAGATATACATATATCGAGCCACTTAATGCAGGGACAATAATAGCTTGCAAGTTTTATTATATTAAAATATACAATATTGTTAACTGAGTTTCAAAATTAGAATAATATTTTTAAACTTCTCAAGATGACAGAACTGTTCAATATAGCATCTTCTCTTCGCTCTCTGCTGAAACACTAGTTGACAATGCTGCTGATGCCTCTGCTATTAAACACATAGAATTCACCGAAAAGATGGAAGCTGCAATGCGAGTTGTTGATTGTTGTAATGGTATCTTTTGTTTATATGAGTCATATGAAAAAACTTTTCTATGGAATCCTGCGACTAGAGAAGTGAAGGCTCTCCCAGAATCCAATATCACCAAGGGGAAAGGACTTCAAAGTCATACTTTTATGCATGCTGGAATTGGGTTTGATCCCAACACTAATGATATCAAGGTGATAAGAAATGTGGGAAGCAAATTTGGTGACAAATTTGAAATATACACCCTAAGTACTGATTCTTGGAGACAACTATAAAGAGGAAAAATTACCGACATATCACAAGCTGACACGTCTTTGAAACTTGATTCCTGCAGAGCTTTTGTACTTCTGAGTGCTTCTGAAATCTTCTTTGATGCTGCTTGTGCTCTAGATGGGTTGGTCCTTTAAATGCCTTAGGAAGACTTCTATTTATAGGAGTTTGGGGATGGGTGAGCGACACGTGGCGAAGTCTGATTGGTGACACATGTCACAACTTGATTGGTCCGTTTATGTCATCACTTACACGCACAGTTCTTAAAAATATGAGACTAGCCCCATAGCTCTGCATGCTATACCCAACCAACATCTTCACCTCTTCCCCATCAGACACAATACCGATAGATCAAATGAGTTTGAATGAAATTGACCATCTTTTCGTTCTTCACTTCCCTAAGGGGCACAACTACCACCCACTTCAAGAAGTAATCAGTTGCGGCCAAGATGTACAAATGGCCAAGGGTTTGTTGAAGCATGTTGGTAGGAGTGTACATTTTTGGCTTTTCAAGAGCTTGGGTGAGCACTGTAATTTCAGAAAATTGTATCACACATTCATCAATACAAATTCGCATTTGTGAAACTATCTTACTTGTTTGATTTATTTCAAACTAGAAATTTAGTCGTCTACAACAACTTCATGATGTTCCTGAAACTCTGAGTATGCGGCATTGCAAGTATCCATTGATGAGCACATGCATAAATGGTTGGTGTCATTGGTTGGCGGGTGGGATGCAAAGGATGATGAAAACTGATTCGATTATTTCATCCAAACAATACCATTGCCAGATTGTGATGACTATATTTATTATTGGCATGGAACTCCTGGTGTCTTGAATGAATCAATTAATTGTTTCCATATTTAATACATGGAAACATTCGAGTTTTGACTTATGGGTGATGCATGAATATGGTGTTAAGGAGTCTTGGAGTAAAACTCATAAGGTTGTACCCATTAGCGGTGTTGAGAAGCTTTGGGGGTTTTGGAAGAATTTTAGATTGTTGCTGATGACCATGAAAGGGCGGTTGGTATTGTATGATCCTACTTCCCAAAAAATAAAGGATGTTCAAATTGATAATGGACCTAATGGGTGGATACAGTTAAAAGGCTTTTACCTATACGTGAAGAGTCTTTTTTACTTAAAGGGAAGACGGGGTAGCAGATAATTTGGAATGAACAACGCTTAATTTTCCTTTGCTTTTTTGTTTATGGTAGATCAATAGCTCTAGAGAACAGGTTTATATTTTCTAATTTCCTTTGGTGCTACATATATGTACTATATGTTTGTGTTGGATTTTGATTATTTTTTGAGTCATGCTAACAAGTGCGCTTATGGCATTAATTATCAATCTATTTTAAGAAAGTTTTGACACAACTTTTATGGGAAATGAAAAAAGCTGTCAAAACATCAATTGCCTTTTTTTTTTTTTTTTTTTTTTTTCATAAAAACTTTCTTTAAATGAATTATTAATCAATACTCTTAAGGGCATTTGTTAGCATTTTCCTTATTTTTTTTTATTTGTTATTTATTATGTGTTTCTAGATATTTAAGTTCACATGTTTTAGTGATACTAGCCTCACTAAAACAAAATCCACATTAACCAAAGCAAAATCCACAATAACCATTGATTGCAAAAAATAATACTCTTTCATGATTCCACCCAAATAGTAAAGGTGTATAGACCGAGTTCCTGAAAATGAAAGAAATTAATTCACCAAAACAAATTAATATCTACCTAAATATAAATACAATAACATTGGTGGTAATGATTCATCTTCTCCATTTGACTTTAGAACTGTCAATGTAGAAGAGAAATGCACACTTTCAAACCAATAAAATGAAAATATAATATTAAAAAAAAAAAAACTAATTGAAATAGACTTGAAAATATAATATATCGGTTTCTCAAAAAAATAAAACTAATAAAATGAAAATATAATATAAAAAATAACAAAAAAGAAGATAACAAGACATATCCCAAACCCTCACAGTCTCATCTTTACTCTTTATATAGGAAACATGCCTCTTTGAAAAGAAAGATTGTGATGAAGTGAGAAAAAAAATTGTGGAGATCAAAGGAACTATAGAAATAGACTTGAGAAAGAGATAAAAAAGAAAGATTAAAAAAAAAGAAGCGTAAGACTAATAAAACCATTACCAAAAAAAAAAAAAAAAACATAAATTAACCAATTAATAATTTCAGCAATATCAATAGAAACAAATCTTTCTAAAATATGAGATGGTGATGAAGTGAGAAAAAAGTTGAGGCAATCCAAAAGCCTGTGCAAAGAAAAACTAAAAAGAGACGTGTGGTTTTATTTAAATAGATATGGTGTGTGCTAATTTTTAGAAAAAAAGATGTGTCAAACTTTTAAAATTTATTATAACCATTTAGAAAAAAAATTAAGGCCAATTCAAAAAAAGAAAAAAGAAAAAAAGAAAAAGAGAAAAGTGAAAACGTGGAAGGAATTCAAATATCTTAATATTTAATTTATAAAAAAAATATTTTAATACTCAATTTGAAAACCAACAGAGTAGTCCTATTTTGTTGGTAATGTTTTAGAAATGTATTTTTACCGGATTGTCCTTTAGTTTTGTCTCTACTTAAACTTAGGATTTAGAAGTATTTTTAAACCACCATAATGTCCATCCCAAACAGGGAAAACCCCTTAAATAGTAGTATAAATAAGCTAGAGATACTTCAAATCTTATTTTACATAAACTTCTATAAATTGATGTGTCAAAATTTAAACACAATAAAAAAAAATAATTAAAGAATTTATTTTTCATGTTATTGATGTAGTACCAATATATTTACTAGTCACAGACCCACACAATGCGAGAAAAAATTTGATAATTTGTTTTTTTGTTAAGTGAAAAATTAAAATATTATATGGGACTTATAAGTGTAAATACCATACCCTTCTTAAAAATGGTGTAATTATTTTCTAACGAATTATAGTTTATACAACGTTCCTAAATTAAGCTATCTATATTTATTATTTGAAACTGTTTTAAATTTTGTAAGTTTTTTTTTTTTAACAAAATATAATGCATTTTACTTTCAATTATTGTCTAAGGCGAGATTTTTTTTTTTTTTTTTTTTAATATATATATACAAGATAGAATTTCTACTGTAGTCTAATCTAAGTATATATGTGTATGAAACTCTCTCCTGGAAACTTGAACCCCGACCCTTTCCCCCCACATCCCACAAGCACTTATACTTGGTGGAGTGACCACCGCACCAAGGGTGCACGGTAATAGGGCGAGATATTTTGAAATAATGTAATGTATGGTTAGAATTTGTGTGGTTAGAATTTTTTTCTAATATTCCTTACAAACGATTCATTCTCTATACATTTTAAATGGTCTAAAGATGAAGTAGATAATACAAGACTTTAATAATATAAGAAAAATGCAATTTTATTAAGAACCTACCAATATTATGCTGAGAATGCAACAAAATTGTCAATGAAATAGCTCATCTTTCTAAACAAACTTCTAAAGCATCACCAAACTGGACAAAATGGATCGAAATGGACCAAAATGGATTGAAGTAGACCGAAGTGGACCAAATGGACTGAAGTGAACCAAACTAGACTGAAATGCTACGCTAATGTAGCTCAATAGGAGCGTAAAATAATAAATGTCACGCTTAAGCTTTTGGTTCTTACAAACGGTTCATCCTCTATACGTCTTGAATGACCTAAAGATAAAGTAGATATAAGTAAATTCATCACTTATATTAGGAAGAAAATAAATACAAGACTTTAATAACATAAGAAAAATGTAATTTCATCAAGAACCTACCAAAATTATATTAAAAAGGTGACACAAATGAAGCAGCTCATCTTTCTAAACAAACTTCCAAAGCATCACCATATTAGACCGAATTCACCAAACTGAAAGAAATAGATTGAATGGACAATGGACTGCATTGGCCCTAATTGGACCAATTTGATAAGTTGATTTTTTTTTTGTACTTTCCTATTTTTTATTTTATTGAACTATATTTAAAATTTAAAAATCTATTGATTTTTTTTTTTTTTTCAATTGAGAGAGAGAAAAAAAATACATATTATTATAAGAATCAGGTGCCAGGCCTTATGTCATGTGGTCAGCCTTAATGTTTCTACTTCCTCTTTCTTTTCCTCGAGGGAAAAAAAAAATTACAAAATTTTATACTATATGAATCTCACATGATTATAGTTGAAACCTCTCTCTCTCTCTCATTGAACAAAACCTCAGTGTCACTTGCAAAGAAACGTGGCTTGGGGAGGGACATGAAAGTTTGTGTATAAATGAATACATTGCGTTGCTCTCTACCGATCATTGTCAACTTTTTTTTTCTTCACCAATTATAATTTTGACATCAAATTAGTAAGAGATTAGTCAATGTAGAGGGTGACAATGTCATGCCTATTTTTAAAGAAAATATTCAACATCTTGAACTATTTGCAATCCCACCACAACTTCAACCAAATAGTTATTAGTTATTATACAAGAATAGCCATTTCTATTATGGAATATGTATGGTCTCATTCACTATAGACAACGATTCATGTATTCGTTATATGTAACAATTTTCTCACTCTCTCACATACCAAAAATTATTTTGTGCGTACACCCTTTATAGGGTTAGGCCTCTCACAAGCTTGTGTGTCCCATATACAGAACTTACATGCTTGCAAGTGACCCAATCCATGAAGGAGGGTGCACGAAGCATGTAACAAGAATCACGCTATGTAAAAGAGTAGTTACATATATACATTAAGTAACACTAGTCTCATCACACACATACTTCACACGTGTGATGTGACTCTTTTTTTAATTTTTGGTTTTAGTGTCATAATTTTCTATTTAAAATCCTATATGCACTTCATCTATTTAATAGTTGATACCATACTTCTTCTGTTGTTTTGGTTCGTCAAAAATTCATAGCCTAAACTCTTGACCTGAAAAAAGAATTAAGATTATTACCTTAAAAGGTATAAAAAGAAAAGAAATAGAAAGAAATCAAAATATCGACCATAAACCCAACCCAAAGTAAATTTAACCAAGCAAAGGAAGAAAGAAACAATATAATAAAAAAAACATTTACATTGAGTAATATTTATGTATTTTCATTTTATTCCAAAAAATAAAAAATGTAATTTCATTTTGAAATGACCATACCTAATCAATATATAGGGTTGATGGTTGAGAAAAATTACCTGTGACATTTGTTTTGAACATAATACCTCAACACAAAAATGTTGCAATTGCATTGCCAGGTATATAAGAAAAAATACAACTATTATAAAATGTCAAAGACTAAGGGTCCGTTTGGTTGGAGGAGTGGAAAAGTAGGAGGATGGAAAAGTGAGAGGATAGAAAATATTTAGTTTTTCCTCTTGTGTGTTTGGTTGGAGGGGTGGAAAAGTGAGAATATGGAAAACTCTTTTGTTTGGTTGGAGAGAAAAAGGAAATGATGGAAAATATAATTAATATAAATTGATTATTATATCCTTGTTATATAATAGGTAAGAAATAGATTTATTTATAGTCATTAAATAATATAAAATTTACCACATTATATGTATAAATTTATGTTATTATAATGTAAACACGTCACATTGAAAAAAAAAAAAAAAAAAAAAAAGAGAACCTAGACTGCTAGATGTTGGTGTGTTATGAAGGTAAAATGAGAAGAGGTAAAAGTGATAAGAGCAACCGTATTAGTCTGTCTAAAAAATTCCGTCTATTTTATTAAAAAAAAAAACTTACTTTTTCTATTTTACACCATCATTTTTACAAAACACTCATATCAATTTATTTATTATACACACTTTTTATTAAAATAATATTTCTCTTTCCTTTTTCTATTATTTCCTACCTACCCCCACTTAACCCCCTCCTTCTTTTTCTGAGTCATAATACACTCCTTCATAGCATCTCCAACAGACTCTTCAAATTTTTGTACTGTTTGGAAAGTGAATAGTTCATTTTACATTTTGCCTACCTAATTTTTCAAATACACTTTCTAACAGACTCTCTATCCTTTTCTCTATCCCATTTAAATATTATATCTTCATTCTTTCTTTAATATTTCTTTTCTATCTTCTTTCATTTATCTAATTTTAATGAGAAGTGCTACATTCTTAACATTTTACAATATTTTCACAATAAATTATATGTGGTAAGTTATTACTGATTTTAATTTGACCACATCACTTAAATATTTTTTTTTATCCGTATTAGTTAGTAACAGCCCACCACTTAAGAATTATTATAAAAATATTGTAGTAGCATTTCTCAATTTTAATTTCTTATTCTTTATTTTATTTTTCCCTTATCTCTCTTTTTTTTTTCATCCACATGTTTCTTTTCTTTTTTTCTCCTCCGCACATTTCCCTCATCTCTATCTTCACTTTTCTTTTTTTCTTTTTATCTATAGCACTTCGTCTGGAGCTTTATCCTCTTATCTTCACTATTCTTTTTTCTTTCCTTCTCCTTTTCTTCTCTAGCACTTCGTCTGGAGCTCTATCTTCAATCTCCACATTTCTTTTTTCTTTTCTTCTCTAGCACTACATCTACTCCAAAGCATTCAAGAAGCACCACTACATGTCCTCCTCCCACCAAGGCTCAGATGGGTCAGCTTTGCTCTTTTTTTCTTTTTCTTTTTTTTTTCTTTTTTTTGATTGGTTTTAAAATTGGGATTTGAGTTTTTATTTTGATTGAGAGCTCCATCAATTTTGTATATCGGTTTGATTATTTATATGAATTTGTATATGGGTTTGATGAATTTGGATCTAGATTTAGAACGATTTTGATGGTTTTGTGGTGTGTCCATGATGATTTTGGGTTGGGTTTTCCGGTGAGTTTTGATTGATTTTGAGTTGGGTTTTCTAATTGCTTTTCCATTGATTTTGGGTTAATTTTCTGTGCTAGGTTGCGATGTTTGGTGGTGGTGTTGGGTTTGGCGGTTGGGTGGTTATTTTCTACTTCCTTCTTCTTATTCTGCCACTCTGGGTTGTTGTAGACGTTAGGAGAAGGTATTTGTGTAAAAGTTCTTTCACAGCACTTTTCTCTCCAGATTTTCCTCCCAATTTGGGAGGATGAAAATTGTGGGCCCGGGAGAGAAAATTTTCTCCTGGGTTTTCCTTCCTCCCCATTTTCCTTCTTTTGCCAAACAGTGGAAAACACTGTTTTCTACCCTATTTTCTTCCCTATGTTTTTCATCCTACCTATTTTCACCCCAACCAAACACAGTGTAAGATTTATAGACAAATTGATTTTTTATGTTTACTAATAAGAGTTGAGTCGAGATACAATTCTCTAATGGAAAAGAAATGGCATTGTTGTACAAATAATAAGGAAAAAACTACTTGATCATTTTAAGATGCAACTTCTCGTGGTAAGTTTTGAATTTGGATAACTTTAGTGGTGGGTTTGGAGGTGGAGTTTTGAGTTTTGAATTTGGATAGTTGTTTCATAATGGGTTAGGGTGGAGTTTTGGATTTGGAGATAGATATCCTCTCATTAGATTCTCTTAAAAAAATAAACAAATAAAAAGAGGAAGGAAGAAAAGAAAAGAAAAGAAGAAAAAGATATAATTTGGTCGTTGGCCCAATTTGCATTAAAAGAAAGACGCTTAACTTTATTATTATTGTTTTTTGAAAAATGCTACAACTACAAGTTTTGTCAAACAAAATTTCTCATATGTTTTTATATTGAGTGTAAATTTTGAAAATCTAACTGTTAGATTACATGTTCTTATTATATTCTTCATGCTTGCAAACTTTCAAGAATATCAAAGATCAATTGTTCTGTCATCAAACAAATGTTAGGCCTTGTTTGGATTTTATTTTTTCATCACTCATCACTCCTCACTCAATTTCCGTCACTCATCACTCAAAATACCCCACTCCCTACACCCAACCCGTTTGGCACCTTCACTCAGTTATGTTTTCAACCAAAAAAACTAAAAAAACTGGGACCCACACACTGACCCAATGTCAGTTGACTTTTCTCTCTCTCTCTTTTCCCTGCCTTTCCCCTTCGTTTTTCTCTTTATTTTCCCCTATTTTTCTCTGCTTTTCTCTTCATCCATGTTAACACATATTTTAATCAAGCCCACCATGATCCTTATTTTCATGCTTTTCCCATATCTACAATATAACCAAATGGCTATCTAGTATTTTTCTTTTCCAAAAACCCAAAAAAAAAAAAACCACCACTCCTTAAAAACTCCAAAACCCACCACAGCCACAACAGCAGCAATAGCAACATCAACATCAACAACAGCGACAACCTCGACGAAATCGAGAAGAAAAAAAAGGAATGGAAACCCAGGGAAAAAAAAAAGGAAAAAAAGAATCCAAGTCCAGAACTTCGCCGTCGTGTTCGCCGCGAGTTGGATGAGGTGGGGGCTCGGTCGGCGTGGTTGGGCAAAGGGGATGAAGTGTGATATGCTTGGATTTGGGAATGGAGAAGAGTTTCTGTGGGTTGGGTTTTTTGTGTGAAGGAAAAACTATTGGTGGGGATGTGAAAGGGGGAGCCAAACTTGACAAGGCACTGACAGTGGGTCTATATATGTGTGTTTAATTACAAAAATACCATTGAAAACTGAGTTTTGGAAACTAAAAACACCTAAAATGTGTTTTCAATTTCCATAACTCATCCCTCAAAAATTAGAGAATTGAGTGATGGAAACAAAAACTGGAAACAGAGTTATGAAAATCCAAACGAACTTCTCAGCCATAGGTCCCAACATTTTTGAGTTATGAGTTATGGAAATTAGAAATCCAAACACCCCCTAAAATTTCAAGTTTTTATAATTTAAAATTGTGTATAAAAAATAAGTTTATTAATCCAGTAGTAAATAACATCCGATTTGAACAATATTTGATATGCATGTGAAGAACATAAAAACATGAAATTCAACCGTTAAATTTTTCAAAATTCATACCCAAAAAAGAGAAATATGAGAAGTTCGAAGAATTGAAGAGAAACTTTGTTCACTTTTGTCACAACTTACTCATATGATAAGTTATGAGTGGTGGGTCCTAACTTCACCTCTCATAATTGGTCATGTAAATAAATTATGACAAAAGTTGTAATCTTAGCAATATATATTTTTTTTTAATTTATTTAAATGATGGAAAAGGCACATAACTTGTTGGGAGGTGATATTGATATTGGTACCCAACTCGCAACCTACTCCAAACGGCCGAAATAACTAAGCTTAAAACAGCAGCCGTTGATACTCTACTCCTCACATCAGCACCGTCAAATTTTTCAGAAAATCAAAATAACAGGGACCCACCATAGTAGTCCACGTCAAACTGGCACACAACACACTCGGAGTTGGGAGGGAAACACAAACCTCAGAGACAGATAGACAGCTCTTTTTGATTGATTGTTATTTGTTATGTACTTTGCTCACATCGTAAACATCGAAACCCCCCACAAACCCCAAATTATAAAATAAAATAAATACAACACAAAAATAGCACACAGAGTTTAGCCCCCATTTTGGTTTTGGATCCTCAGATTTCTCATATACTTATCTCATCGATCTCGCCGCCCACATTTCCCATTTAAACAACACACCCATCACCAACTCACCAAAACCAAACCCAAAACCAAAAAGCACTGATACAAAGTAAAAATGGCGTCGTCTACGGTGCCCTGTCCAAAGACCCTTTTGCTGCGACATTCCAATTCCACTAACCACACCCAGCCTAGACCCAAGCAGTCCTTGAAGCTGGTTTCTTTTCACCGTGGGTCGACTCCCAGACCCTCTTTGCTTTTCGGATCTTCGCTTCCTGACCCGGTTTGTTCTTATTCCCAATCTTCAATCTTGTCTCCATTTTCAATTTCATTTCGCACATTCTGGTCTTCTTATCCATTGTTTATATGATTTTTTTTTTCATATATTTCTTCTCGTTTTCATTCATATGTAGATTAGTTTTCATTTGTTTACTGATATCTAATTATTCGAATTGTATTGGTCAAGATATTGATTTTGAATTATTTTATTCTTATGTACCTCAATTATTAGTTCTTAGTTTTTTTAGGTGGATTTAAACCTGCAGAAGTGTCAATTAAGCTACAATACTCTCGGCAAAATTATTACTTCTTATTAAAAAAATAATAATTAAGCTAGACTTTATAATTTGGACAAAGTTTTCATCCAAATTTGGAGTAATTTCTTTCTTCAACCTACTATGTAGCGATTCATAAGACCATGAACTTATATTATTTAAACAAGTCGTATTACTTTTTTTAATTAAAAAAAAATCATGTGATGGTCATTTTGTAGTGGGATTGAGGAATTTTCCTTCAAACCGATTTGGAGATAAAATTTTTCCTTTTATTTTTATGTTTAACATGTATATATGAACCACGTTTGTTATGTGTCATACTTGAAGACATTTTTAGATATTAGTTAATCGACTAAAAACTAAAATTACCCTTTTCATGAGCTCTGACTTTTGGGACAGGTGATAATTTATCATTATATCAAAGTATGTAATCCTGAGTTCAAAATCTAGATTATAAAAAAAGAGTTCCAAATCTATCTCTCCACTATTACCCTTTCCAATCTCTAGTAGTTTATCAGAACTGAAAATTAAATGTGGTTTGTGGCACATACACCAAAAGAGTTTCACATGGTCATGATGTTAATGAATGTAAAACAGAAGTTATGGAAGAATGTGCAGTAAGGTCGTTGGTATATATATATTTTTTAATTTCTCAATGAGTGGTGAAATTCTCAATTGCTCGCTTTTAACCTGTCAAGTATCTTTGGCCTTATGGAAGGTTTTTGACTAACATCAATGCACACTACATGAATATTTTCTCGTACATGCAGTTTTGTTTATGATAGGCTAATTTTGCTGCCAAAAAAATCTTATTGTTTTGTTGATTATTGCGTTCTGCAGATCCCTAATTTGAAGCAATCCACTGTCTGGAAGGTCTGCGCACAGCTTAATGAGGTTAGATTGTTCTCAATAATCCAAAACCCAAAAGTTGTCTTTAAAATGAGATATAATCACAAGCATCTACTAAAGCTACTTTTATTCTAGGTAACTGCCAAGAAATCTTCAAATTCTGCACCCATACCTTCCACGCAGCCTGGAGTTGTATCGTCAGAAGGGAGAGATGAGTCATCGCATCCTGTACCAGACCCTAGTTCAGATGTATCATCAATCTCAGCATTCATGTCTCAAGTATCAGACCTTGTCAAGTAAGTCAAAGTGACTCTTGCATACACATGCTTGAATGCATTATTTGCTGTTTGATACATATTAGCCACATTGTGCTTTCTGTTGAAGTTATTTCATTTTCATGAGCAGACTTGTGGATTCAAGAGATATTTCAGAGCTGCAACTGAAGCAAATGGACTGTGAGCTCATAATTAGAAAGAAGGAAGCTTTGCAGCAGGCAGCACCATCTGCCCCTGTTGCTAGTATGCCACCACATCTAACCTATGCGACGCTTCCATCTCCACCACCACCAGCCACGGCAGCTGCTCCTGCAAGCCCTCCTCCTTCTGCACCAGCACCTGCCTTACCCGCACCTGCAAAGGCAAGCGCTTCATCTCATCCACCACTGAAATGCCCCATGGCTGGAACCTTCTATCGCAGTCCTGCACCTGGTGAACCACCATTTGTCAAGGTGAGTGTCTGCCTTAATGAGCTTACGACTTAAGGGTTTGTCCCTCAAAAGACATGGCAGATGAGAAATTGTGTGTTGAACAAGTTACTTGTGTGTTTATGAATGCCGATGTGCAATGTTTGTATATACTGCATTATTCAATATAAGGGATAAACAATATTCCCTCAAATCATAATCTTACCCTTTTTCAGGTTGGAGATAAAGTCCAAAAAGGTCAGGCCATCTGCATAGTTGAGGCCATGAAACTAATGAATGAAATTGAGGTACTTTCCCTCCTTCACTGTGTTCAAACCTACTTAGGCCGGTTCCTACATCATTTTCTTGATCTTTATTTATTCGTCTTATGGATGCTTTTTACAAGGATAAATTACTTATTGTTCCCGCTTCTCATAACAATTGAGCAAAACCCATCTTGGATTTGGAGAATTGTTATTGTCATTTCAATCAGAGAACATTGGCTTGAAGGAAAATCCTGAAGGATATTAAATTTATGTATGCATTGTTGTGGTAATAATATGCTAAATTTAATTGCCGCCTGATATGTTGCATTCCGCTCTGAGACTTCTAATGCGTGACATCTGCAATACTGATATTTTTGCCCTGCAGGCTGATCAGTCTGGAACAATAGCCGAGATTCTTATGGAGGACGGGAAACCAGTTAGCATAGACACGGTATTCTCTCTTTCTACACCCACCCATCCATACCCACATCCACATCCACACACAAACACCCGTACATTCACATATACCAAATTGTATGCTGCATCTATTTATCTGAATTCTGTCTTTATCCTTGCAGCCTCTTTTTGTCATTGTACCTTGAGTTACTAGGCGCAAGGCCCTTTCTCAAACTTGGTGGCAAATCACTCTTTTCAGTGTAATATTCATTGAATTTTCCCATTTAGTAATGCTTCTATTACACCGTAATTTTAATTTAATAATGGTCTTATACTCCTTGTGTGATTTATAAAACAAGGGAAAAGCTCTAGATTGTAAGAGGATTGATACTGGGCCATCGCTTCTGCCTAATTTTAGACAGCTTTGGCAAGTGTTTTATAAAGTTTGTTGTTTCTTGCATTTTTGAAATCTGCGTTATTTATTTATTTATTTGTTATTAATCTTTTAAAAATATTCTGGTGGGACCATTTATTGGATACCACCGAGCTACAGTCAACATCTAATATTAGAATCAGTGCGTCCCATTTTATGAAGGACATCAATAGAAGAAATTAGAATTTAGACATAAGGGTAAATCCATATCGCTGCACAACACAAGAAATCTTGATTGAAAAAAAAATGACATTTTATCATAGAAACGTGAACCTTGTCTAGTTTGTTAAATCAGGATCTAGTTAAGATTATGGGTTTTTGATTGTCGGATTGAACCAAGCATTGTAAGAATTTACAAATTATTAAAATATCTAAAAATAATTTTCCTTGAAAAAGTGAACGTGTTGAATCGTTTTGTAAAAAAGAAGACTATCATCTACAAAAAGAAGATGAGTCAAACTAGAGCCATTTTTACACTGAGAGAAACCTTGTATATTACTCAAGAGTAACAACTTGTGATATGAGTCTGTGTAAAAGTGAGCGTGTTAAGTTGTCTTGAAAAAAAGCAGACTGTCATTTGCAAAAAGAAGATGAGTCAAATGAGAGTCATTTTTACCAAGGAAAATCTCGTTTATTATTATAGAGTAACAACTTGTGATATGAGCCCGTGAGTAACAACTTGTGATATGAGCCCATGAGTAACAACTTATGATATGAATCCATGTAAAAGTGAACATGTTGAGTTACCCTGAAAAAAAAAATACCGTCATTTACAAAAAGAAGATGAGTATAATGAGAGCTATTTTTACATCAAGAGAAACCTCGTATATTACTCAAGAGTAACAACTTGTGATATGAGTTCGTGTAAATTTCAACCAAAAAAAAAAAAAGGGAAAAGGAGAGTAGATCTCTTTGCCGTATACCTTGAGATGGATTTATCATACCTTTAGGTTCATCATTGACTAGAATGGAATAATAGTCGGTTGTTCCACAAACCATCATAAGTTTACTCGTCATATGCCAGTATGGCAGAGGGGGGGATGTAGAAAACTACCTGGTAAGGGTAACTGAGTAATGTCGGTTTTAAGTTGTAACCCTTTAATTAACATGCAATGTTTAATATCTCTGAGGTCTCAGATTGGATTGTCTGAGACGTAGAAAGATCTGCTTTATCTTCCTAGTGAAGTTCTCTCTATTCAATGAAGATGCAACGTTGATTAATCTTCCACTCGGTTAGGATTAGATTGTTGAACCTTGGTTCTGAACACACAAGCAAGTTCCCTCTCTTCAGGTTTGGAAACTGTCTCACTTCCGATCATTCCGTGCTAAGGGAACGAAATAATGGGGGCTGAGACAATAGGGGCTGAGCTGCTCCCAGCGGTACCGTGGCCATCACTTACCTGCTTCATTACAATATCATCGACAACATACTGTGAGACCCGTGAAAATGGAGATACTAAACCATCGTAACTTCAATTCGGAGTCATATCAATGTGGCGTAACCATTACGGCATGGATGTGCCAGAAGACCAATATGAGGTCTATTAAGTTCGAAAGAAATAGAACTAGGCCAATCAACAGTTCTCCAGACTCCCAGAGTAACATCTAACATGATGATCGGCTTGAGTTTATACGCTCAGCCCTTTGGGGAAAAAGAAAATAAAATGATCATTTATCCAAGGGGAGAAACATTGAGGATACTCTAAACCAAGTTTCTGGTTTCAAAAGCTATACAGAATGATACAAACAAATTTTAATATTTCATATACGAACAAGGAACAAATCAAATCCAATTTTAAGCTGGACTAAGAGTTGAGCTTGGGAAATCAAATTTAATTGGCCCAATCCACCATGCAACTTGATCAAGAAACATTTGAGCACAGAATATGCGTACCAGGCTATCAGCCAATCTCTATCGCTACCCAACTCTTTTCTTCCACAAATATACTCTCAAACCAAATCAAATCAATGAAAAGAGAAGGGAAAATAATGACTAATAGCTTCTGTCAAGTATTTTGGTGAATAGCATTACCCTAGAATTGATTCATCTTTAAGGCAATGTAAGAGGTGATGAAATGATCACTTTCAGGAAAAAAAATGTCGAGTGCAATTTGAAGTTTCTAGGGAAAGCCCTCAATGAGTGCCACCAAGATTTCTACATTACATTGGAGACAATCAATTTACAGAAATTAAATTTCATTAACAAAAAGAATGCTGTGCCTATCATGTCAAGCAAGTTACAAGAAGGAAACAGCTAGAGAAAGTGCTCATCTAGAGCCAGTACTATCCCAGGCCCTTATGTGCCTTTCTTTCCACTGTTTCCAGATTTCTATTCTCTTCTCTCTCCTATCCTATTTCTATTCCTTTCCTACTTAATGTACAAGTTAGCCTACCTGTCATATACTTACAACTATCATCGTTGCCTACTTCCCCTATTGCTGTTACCTCTCCTGCCACTATTACTTAGCCTTCGAACCCCACCTGTCCACTCTTCATCATCAATATCATCTTCATCACCTCCCCCATATACAGATTTCCGTCCTTTTCTGGGGGTAGGGCGCTTCCTCTTTATATTTGCTGTATAAATTGAGTAATCAATAGCATCTTCCTTCAAAGCATTCTTGAATTCCTGTGCAGTAAGAAAACCAGAAAGAGAAAATTGATCAGGCCAATGAAAACTACATGAGAATAAAATGGGTCCTAAAATCATTGCACACTCTACCTGATATCTTTGTATCAGATCTTGATAAGTGGCAGGCAAACTGATGCGTGTTTCACTGATGTTAAGGGGAATGTTTTGTCTGGAGAGAACATCTCCTGGTTTTACGGGTTCATTAGGAGAAAAAGCCTGGTTTGAAAGTAAAAAGCATTGCATAAACACCTTGTACGTAACTTATACACAAATAGAACATACATGTCGCTGTTAAGACAAATCATAGTATTACCTGGCACCGAGCGTCATTCAGGCTATAGACAATTTTAAGGTGCCTCTTTAGCTTCAAAAGAAGCTGCAATGCAATTGCCGCAAGACAGTCAGCCTGCATAAGAATCAGGCAGGGTTTATAAGGAATTAAAATCAACATACATCCTGATCCAGCCACAACAACATATTATGAAGGAAACGGTTTATAAACATGGATAATGCATATTTATATTGGCACTAACACAAGAAGATTCTTCATTTTCTTTATTAGGTAAAACATAAACAACTCATCAAAATTTTTTGTGCTTGTCAGAAATCAATAAACTCTTCTTAAAAAAAAAAAAAAAAAAAAAAAAAAAAAAAAAAAAAAAAGGATTTAAGAAAGCTTTAAAGCTACCTGGACTTTCTGCAGATCATCTTCTGAAAGAATAAAAGAAACACCTGAGCTCATACTACGCGTTTTTGCCCCCACTAAGGTACTATGATTAAAGACTGACTGATCAGCAATATCTTGTTGAATACTCTCATTCAAATCCATTGGCATCCTATGATCAAAGATAGGCTGACCAGCTGGCTCATGCTGGATTGTCCCATTCAAATCCATGGAAGTCATCTCATTGAAATCAGACTGAACAGCTGGCTTCAGTTGTCCATTGTCATAAGGTATCTTCTCTGCCTCTTTTTGTGACAAATAATTATTCAGGGCTTTCATACTTGCCTCAAGTGCCCCAGCCCTAACTTGTATTACTCGATTTATAGCATAGATCAAATATAGTGGCTCATCAGGGGATGTGAATGGAAGCAAAGCAAGTATTTCAGTACAGTACCTGTAAAAGCGAACCAGCTTATTATTCTACTCTAAACAACTCATAAAGCAGAACTATAGGCACAACACCAATAACAGAAACTCACATCAGGAAAGGGACTACAGAATCATTCCAGCTTGGGTTATCAAACTTTCTCACGATTGAGGACATAAACTTGTTTCTTGAAACCCGGTTACCACGGATGAGCTTGTAAATTCTAGAAACTCCAAGCCTTGCTTGAGAGACAGAGCCACCATCAGATTTCCCCTTCACATTTCCTAGAACCTTGGACTGGACCTTCTGGTTTGCATTTTCATTAATGCCAGTTATGGCTTGTATAAAAATGAATGTCATTTGAAGGCCATCCCCCAAACGGCTTTCAAAAAATGCAGGGTACCTGAAAAGATGCTTCACTTAGATCGCATAAGCAAATTTACAGAGAAGAAAACTTCAAAAAAAAAAAACATTTAGAGGACATTACTTCTCATTCATGTTCATCAGCAAATGATGAGCCAACTTTGAATTCACCTCCTGCGGATCTGTTTCCAGAGCTATAAGGTATGGGACACAAGTGATGGGATGAACAAGACCTTGGCGCAGCACAATTTCAACAATCTAATTTGGTAGCATAGAATGAAAAATTGGGTGGGAAAAAAAAAAAAAAAGAAACAAAAATTAGTGGCCAGAGACAGCAGAAATACCAGGGAATCACGACTTCAAATTCAACCATTTAAATAACAGAGTAATTAACACCAGAACATTTCCTGATACTTCATCTGAATATTTGTCTCAGTTCTAAATAGCACGATTAGTAATGAAAGTAAAAAGTCAAACTTCCTAAAATGTTCTTTATCTTAGAGGTGGCACAACTCTTTCTGATAAGTAAAATTTCATTGAAAAAGCAAAAAGTGTCACCCATATATACCCATGTACAAGGGTATACAATAGGTACAATAAATTTAAGCATGAAAAGTACAACTCTTAATGAGACTCTCACCTTAAGGGCCGCTTGGCGAACTTGTTCGTTTAAGTCCAAACATCTACCTAAAATACTATCCCAATATAACTGAACTATACCCCCACATATATTAGTATCTCCTGCACCCGCAGCTACAGGTACACTGTGGCCACCTTCTACAGAATAATGAATTGCATTTTCATTTGCTTTATCTGTTCCCATTTGACTTTCCGCATCAAGAAGATACTCATACATGTTTTGCAATGATTGCATCTGGTTGACAGAATGAATCAGAAACATATTGAATATGGTAGCGGAAATTGAGAAGTGTCATTATTACCTTAAGGCGAACATCACAGCCAGAAGACAAAGTTGCCTCTACTATTTTCCCAATATCATTATCCAACATGTACTCGGGCCGAGCAACTAGAAGAAATCCTAATGCCTACAGTAATTATAAGGGAACATAAGAAGACCTCAAAGTTAAACCAGGGGCTACAAATACCAAGAAGAGATGAGAAGGCATTACCTGCAATGATCTAACCTTTACAATGAAATCCTCTACTCGGAGATATTTTTTGAACAAGCTGAGACAACTGACAGCGTCAATAGTTTTGTTACTGGAGCTGCCCATCAAAGAATTGCCATAGCGGATAAGCAATCCAAGGCAAAAAAGGGACCGTCCAACTAGCTGAAATTAGCAAAAGAAACAATTTTATCTTATAGCACTTCTTCATTCACTTTGTCTTGGTATTAAACACACACACACACACACATAAAGAATATAGCAAATAGAACATAATTAAATCCAAAGCATATTAATGAGTTATTTCAAATCTAAAGCTGCTAATATGTTATACTTTCAGCAAGTAATAAGATGTAGAAAGACACTGAAGGCATATTGAAATAATGATCATCAACCTTCATAAGCAGGCAGAGTCCAAGGAAGGAAGAAACTTGACAAGAATCATACAAATAGTTTGCCAGTATTAATAATTTGATAATTGGGGGGTGGGGGGATTTGAACCCTGGATGTCTATTAGAAACACCAGAATGTGTCAGTTGAGTTACAAGGCTATTGGCACAAACAGTTTGTCAGTTGAAAGAAAATTTATTAACATAGGATTTCCAAAAAGTTCATTTATCTCAATACCAACGGTTTCCATAAGCAGGAAATGACAACAAATTCACGACTTATTCATCTTCAGACATGTATACCCAAGAAATAAATTACTCCCCAACTTAACGTTAACTAAAACCTATTACATGTTTAGTAGACTTTGCATACTGGAGCACAGTTAAACAAAATTTTCAGAAAATGACACTTTACACATATCTAATGTTAATATCAAAACCCAAAGCATATGTGGGTACCACTTCAAAATAATTAAGATAATTCCATGCATACACATATTGGAGATGGCTTTATTCCAAGCTGAAGGGAGCCTCTCTTGCAAAAGCAAAACTCACCACTCTATAGGTTAAGCATTTCAGGAAACAAAATGTTCAAACTCTCGAGATATTCTAGTATTTACCAAACTGTATATAATTTGAAGATGAACTTTAGGTTGCTCTTTTCTTTCACCCAAAGGGAGACAGTTTTATCACATTATATATTTACTTTGGAGATAGTCTCGTACAACTACATCATTAAAAGTCTGAACAAGAAATTGGTATAAAACCTTTCTCATAATTTATATTATTCAACTATATAACGATGCATTGATATAAAGAATCAAACTTATATTTGGTAATGCAAATACCTAAGCTATTCTCGCATTTGTGCTAAGCCAATCACTTAACTGACCAAATTTAAGGGTGAATCTCCTAATAAGTACTAAGCATAACACTGCTTAGAACCCAAATGCAAACACTCAAGAGAACAGCCAGGCATTCTTCTGAGAGAAGTTCTAAATGCATTGAAAGCTTGAATTAGAAAATTATGAGCTTAGACTCCACTTTCTGAAAGTTTTAAGGTCCAAGTCATTACTCCCACACTGCATCCACTTTTTTCCAGAATTCTTAGTAGCTTAAAGATTCTTCATCAAATCTAAACCACTTTAACTTGCGCAAGGGTATAGAAAACACACACACACACAAAAACAAATAAAATATGGTTAAACCTAAACATTAAAGGTTGACATGCAATTGACTTGATTAAACATGAACGTGATTATTAGCCCCCAACCTGCTTGTTGTCAATTGCCTGGGCATCCAAACGTTTGAAGAAGACCTGAATAAGATACTCAATCACAGTAGCACCTTTTCCAGCAACTTTGCCCACAGAGCAAAGGCACCTGTGATGGGAATAAATATTAGCTGGATGTCCAAAACAGCAAAATTAACTTTCTGCTAAGGAAGAAATGGCACAAACAAGAAGCATAATTATTCCTAACTCAAAACACTATATCCCAGCTGCTTGGGGTCTGCAAAAAAAATATCTGTAGCCAACTTTAAAAGGGACAAATCCACCATGCTATCTTCTCTAATTTATATAGAAACTTTAATTTAAATCTTATACAAATAAATATAACACAGGAAGAGAAATTTATGCACTATAATATAAAGCTACAAAATCTTCAAATGCATTACAAATGAATCATGTATAAGCCAATTACACTATTTGACGTAAGAGAATCAACTTGCATCGAAGTAATAAAGGGGGTAAAGATAGTAACAAGAATGCAGGGGTTACAAGGTTATAGAAATATATGCATGCAATAGATTACAACATTACACACACACACACACACATACAGGCCTGCATTGTTGATGATGCACAGGAAAACAATATTTACAACCAAGTGATTACTAAGAGTTGCTCCACAATAGACTCAAATTGACTGTCTTAGATTTTAACAACCCATTTTACAGCCTTTTTCGGCATTTTGGTTTCCCATCAAATTAGCCGCCCAGTTGCAGAACAGATGAAAAAACCTAGATCACATAATAATTCCTGCCTTTAATGATGTATGACACAGGAAACTCAATAAGGGAATTGCAATCATAAGAAGAGTAAGAAAAGAACTGAGAACTTGACGCTACTTGATGCAAGCATGAACAACTGTCAAGAAGGAATGCCGAACAATCATGTGCTTCAAGTCTTGCTCGAGTTCTTCAACAACGCTTTGAGGTAACTTTCGAAGCAATGGCATAACAGAATCAATAATAAAAATAACACTCTCCAGTAACTGAGCAACCCTTCGATTATCAACCTGAGTACAAGCAAAATCAAGTTAAAATACCGGCAGATTCTTTTATATCTTAAATTTCTATGTATAAAGGTTCTTGCATTAAAAAGGTGCGTATGTTTGTGTTTTTTTTTTTGGGGGGGGGGGGGCCGCAAAGCTAAATTCACAAAGGGCCGTTCTACATTGTTCTGGCAAATTGAAATGTCCAAAATAGGACAAGTTCAAACAATCTTGTTATATTGCATGATCATTTAAGACAAAGTTATAACCAGAGTGGCTTCGATGGTTGTTTACTGCACTTATAAGTCCTTGTACAGCATCAGCAATGAGCAATAAATATACAGAACTCTGATGCAATATCAAAAATAAGGAACTGAAATTTCAAACTTCTGAGCTTCTTTCTCTTCTCTTTGCTCTCTCAAATGTGTAACTCAGAATCATATTGAAAACAGTTCTTCGAAAAGACTCTAGAGAGACACCACAAAACTTTCACAAAGCCATACAAAAATGAGTCATTTACAGGAAAGGAAAATAGGCTAACCTTTATATTATTAGGTAATATTGGTAGTTCACGTTCTTTTTTACATACAAATACAAAAGAGAAAAGAGAGAAGGGGGGGGTGGGGGAATAAAAGCCAGCTCCTTAGGCTGCCTATATACTACAACTAGTACATACATGAAATGCAATCAACATTAATTTTATGAACTTTTTTTGGAAAAAATACTAGTATAAATTGAATATTTGCAATAGATAGATAACCTGAGTCTTAAGATATGGCTGTAGAGTAACCACAAATTGGGAAGGATCAGAGGACGGGGCACAGAGGGTCGGGTCCACAACGCAAAATGCATGCAAGACAAGCACATAAGGAAGTGCACGCACCTCCACCTCCTCACCATTCATTTCCTCTACCTGATAGAATGAAAGGCTCAACATATTTATAACAAAGTATCAAAAACTTTAACATGTTAATAGGCAAAAGGGGTACCAGTAGTATCTTTTCCAATAAGCATTTGCACATCAACTCACAACGCTTACGCACTGATGCGAGAGATACAGGGTTGATCCCAGCAGCTTTAGCTGATTGTGGAAAAAAATCAAGAGCTAAGTTGCGCTTAATGACAGTGACGAGAAGTTGGTGATTTGGCATCCTCCTCAACATCTCAACAATTTGCTCAGTTTTTTTAGCAACCTCAAGTGGAACAGAACTACCATCTCCAAAAAACTGAGTCTCTGAACCAGAAGGTTCCTCAAACCAGAACTCATAGAATGTCTTGCAAACAAGATCCTGTAGAAGAGAGAAATATAAAGTTTGGAGCTAGATTAAAATATACAAACAAAATTTCAGGAGTATATATTCAATTAAAATTCCCTACCCAGAAATGTAATAAATGGAAGGCCATAACACGTTATATTTTGCACACATCTAGGAAATACAACAGGGTTGTCGGAGGTGAACTTATAACCTTTCTCAACCATATTTCACTTACTTTTTTTTTCAGGTTGATAAGGGAAAAAAACCAATTCATTAAGAAAAAACTTTCATTTTCACAAGCCATGGTTCATAAGCATCTTCCTAATATAATATATTAATACTCAAGCCCATTTAGGATTTCCTCACAAAGATTTAGCACCAAAATCAAAAGAAAATCATATGTGAATTCATCAAGTGCTACTGCAAAATACAGGTCTAAGCATGGGATCCTGCTACATCTAATTTCATAGGTCTATGACTTACATTCACAGCAGGGCCAAGGAATACACTGTCTGGGTGGCTTCTAAAACACGTCAGCACCCCCTAAACTTGGGAGGCTTCTGTTTTTATGAATGGCTAGCCACTTGAGGCAAAGGTTATTTTCAGGGGAAGCAGTTTTAAAGCTATGGCAGCTAAAGATAGCAAGGGCTTTTAGATATATCATTTATGGAAGGGAAGATACACTTTGCACATAAAATGCTGTTTTAGGGTTGAAATAATGTACCGAAGCAGATAGTCGCAAATGTTAAGAGTAAAAGTGACCATCAGAAACATTATTCTTTTGGTTAAGATTTAATACAGAAGTTTGACTTGCATTTGTGTTTGCCTTGGTATGTGCCTGTAAGTTCACTTTTGGCAGAGTCTATGCAAAGCAGCATGGCATCCCTGTGGGAGGCCTCTAACTTTCACATTGTCTTCATATAAAGTAGCTCATTCCTCCCTATTCCTAAATGCAGAAGACAAGTTTGAATGGATGTTGTTAGAGGTGTATGGCCCAAATGATCATAGGGATAAAGAGATTTATGGGCTAAGATTAAAGTAGCAGCTGATAGATGGGGTGTCTCACGGTGCCTAGCTGGGGACTTAGATGCAAACTGATTCCCACACAAGAAGACAGGAACAGATGGGATCACAGTGGCCATGACAGAATTTCCAGACCTTTTTTAAAATAATAATTTTTATGGAATAACAAATGTTTAGACATTAGACTACATAGTGGGGCTCCAGGGGTTATTTGTGAGGTGGACATAGAAAAGGCATACAATTATGTGCGTTTGGATTAGCTTTTTTTGAGAACTCATTTAACTTATTTGCTTATGTTCAACTTTAGAAAACCTTACTTTTTCTAGGTACAATTGTTCTTTTTTCACTTTTGTTGGATTGGATGTCTGCTTTGCATAGTTTGTCAATATGTTTTGTTATTGATTTGTTATATTCTTGTAATTTGAGTGATTGATCGTATCGTCCCCGTACATCCTGTACATTTGGGTGACTTGTTTTTTATATTAATAAGAACTGCATTACTCATCAACCAAAAAAAAAAAAAAACCAAGTAAAAAGCTAATCTAAACACATATTTCAATTGAGAGTACTTATTGTTTCCAATATAGAAGTCTGGTTATGGTTCTCTGTACCGGTGAATGACAACCCCATTGGTCTTTTCAAATAGCTCCAGAACACAAAGTCAAGGTGACCTTTTATCCCCTCTTCTATTTACGTTGCTTGAGGATATATTGGGCAGAATGTTGCACAGAGTGACAGAAGGTCATCAAGCTAGGTTTAAATGGTTGAGGAAATGGCGACATTATAGAGATTTCACATCTTCTCTTTGCTAAAAATACATTTTGCTTTGTGAGGAGAATCCTACTCAACTTGCGTACCTCCTATGTGTTCTTCATTTTGAAGTAGTATCAGGTTTGAGGGTTAATGTAAGCGAGAGTGTTGATACCTATTGGAGATGTAAGAAGATCAACAGAGCTAGCATTGATCATGGGAGTAGAGTGGCTTAATTGCCTATGACTTATTTGGGTTTGCCATTGGGGTTCCACATTCAAAGCTCTAGTGGTAAGGAATACTATTATAGAAAGGATGGAAGTAGTCAAATGAAGAGAGGATCACTTTTTTTTCCTATAATGTAGGGAATGTTTCCAAAGAAGAGCCCTTTCGACTCATTCTAGGTAGTGAAACCTACAAGCAATTGACACCAACCGCCAAAACAAGTTGTTGGGTAATCCAGGGATATTCACACCCCTAACAGGCTAAGTAGTTTACTCAACATACTTTATGTCACTCTTTAAATACCCATTCATTTTGCCAATAGATTCAGAAGCTCCAATAAGTATTTTTAGTGGAGGCCAATATGGGGATGTTTGGGGGATGATTTTTTCTCTTTTGAAGGAGGGAGGTTTGGGGATTTATAAGCTAAGTTCCTTGAACCAAGTCTATTAGGGAAATGACCAATGAGCTCTAACTCAACTAGCAACTCCTCCTCAAAAGTTCTAGATAGATGAAGAGATCGTGGGTTCAAGACCTATCTATAACTCACCAATAGAAAAATATGAGGTCCAATTAGGGAAACAGTTGTGGAGGTTTAAAGTTAAGAGAGATCACTTTTGGAGGCATATCATTCATACAAAATCCGGATATTCTTTTTTTTCTTTTTTTTTTTTCTTTTTTTGGAGGGGAGTGGACAAAAGATAATTTCAATTCTTTGTCAGGGATGGTATGCAGGTTTGGTTTTGACATGATTTGTGGCATGGAGGTTCTTGTCTTTGAGATGCATTTCCGAATTTATTTATGACTGTAGTATACAAGAAAGATTAAATAGCAGTTTATTTGAGTGATGGACAAAGTGTGAACTCTCAGTTTAACCAGTCAATCCAAGATTTGGAATTTGACTCTGTTGATTCTTTGCTTTATTGTATTCTAATATCTCATGTAGACAAGGGGAAGATAAATTATCAAGGAGACCTTCAAAAGCAGGAAAATTCAAAGTTCCTTCATACTATGAAATATTGAGGGGTTCTACGATGATTATTTTTCCCTTGGGAGGACCATATGAAGTGTAAAAGCGCCTCAAAAGGTTGCCTTCTTTGCATGGATAGCATCATTGGAAAAAATTTTACAGTGGATACTTTCTGGTTAAGTACTATTTTAATTGCTAATTGGTGCTGCTGCATGTGCAAGAATAGTGGGGATTCAATTGAGCAGCACCTGCTTAATTTTTCAGTCACAGGAGATATTTTGTAATGCCATGAATAGTGATTTAGTTGTTATGTTCTTGGAAAGGGAGCTTTCATTGCCGTAGATGTTCTAAAATTTGGACAATTGTTCCCTTCCAAGTGTTGTGGACAATTTGATGAGGGGAATAGCATGACTAGTCATTAGGCAATCAATGCTAGGAAGTTTGTATGACTGGTCAACTAATCTAAGCAACCTTCCCCCATATACTATTTTAGATTTTTAGACAATTTAAACTTGAGAATTAATTAATTAGGAGTGATTTGATACATACATCACGTACACTTGTATCCTCCAAATAATATTTCTTTTACCTATAAATAAAAAATAGCTCATTCCTCCCAAACCCCACATCCCAAAATATGAATAGAAGTAACAATCAAACTATTGCTTCATAATTACCTGAATACTAGATTCGTCATCACTAACACGAGAAAGGATCTCAATACACGCATTCGTAAATTCAGAGAAGTTGGCATTAGAAGTGCACATATCTCGAATGATTTTAATAGCTCGTTTTCGAACACTAACTCCGGTGTCTTTTATTCTCTCAGCAACCTTCTCAAAGTACTACAAAACCCCACCAATTATGAGAACAAAGCAAATGTATCAGATACAGTAACTGCATGAACAGGGAAGTTAAATTAAACATACCTTCAAACCAACATCAGGATGCGAAGAAATATGCCTGCCCACAAGTTCCAACGCCGCTTCCCTTGCGGATATTGCAGAGTCACAAAACCTTCCTTCTACAGCCAATTGCACACGTTTATCACATAATACCTCAGGATCAGCTTCTACAATAATACTAACCTGCTCGTCATATTCAAATTAAGAAGAATCAGAAGAAAAAACATTTGCTAACATTCACAAAATTCTTAATTTCCATAAAGACTCAAAAATGCTTTTTTTTTTTAATAAAAAATTATTTACTTACCGCTCTTAGGGCCTTAGCTCTAATTACAGGAGAGTTCTCCCTCAAACTTGCCTGAAATCAATCATGTTGTAAGAGCAAAGCTTGCATAACTTGATAAATAAGCAAGGAAAGAAATATCTGACTAACCAAAAGCATATGAAGAATCTTATCAAACCCTCTAGAAAAAGAGTTATTTTGTCCCAATGCTAAAGTAATCTTCTTGACTGAATCCTTTGTTAACAACGAAGAAGCAGTTCCAGGATCACGTATTATTGCTTTTGATTTCAATCTAGCCAGGTAGTAAATGAACTTCTGCTGAGATTTAGGATCATCCTTGCACCACAGGCAGAGATAAAACCTGCACTTTCACAAATATGCATCATCCCTTTGGCATCAATCATACCAAAAAACCAGTAAGGAGAGAGATCTAATGAGTACAAACCAGCGAACAAAGAGATGCACATCATCAGAACCAACATCTTCAAGGTAATTCAATAGCAGCTGTTGAATAATTTCAGCATTTGTAATTGGATCAGACGCTTCAGGATTTTTTTCTGACCGACTCTGATTCTTTTTACCATCATCCTTGAACTGCGATTTGCAGTATGATTGTAATACAAGAAGTTGCTTCCTGCAGAGGCAAAATTGACACTGCCAGCTTCTGTTAGGAACTTCATGTTCTCTTACTCCAATGCAATCAGCATGAAATGATCTCTGACAACTTTGACATACAAAGACCAATTTTTCAACCCTTCCATCCAAACATATAGAACATGCATCTTTCGGATATCTGCAATCAGCAGCACCATCAGCATTAACCAGTTCCTGCAATACCCAAAATTTGTCCCTTCTGCAAAGTACAGCATCACGCTTCAATCTCGCAGCTATTGTGCCAAGAAGGTCAATGGCCATCGTACGTGCAGAGATGTCTTTAGATTTCAGCCCAGCATTCTGGAGTAACAAGACACACAGAACCTGCAAATCCCTGCCTTAGCATAGAAACAATATAATGCATTTATGAAAATAATAAAACTCAAAATAAGTGATACCTCCAGAATAGGAGCTGAAGCAGGATATTCAGGTAAATTCAACGTTGTCAGCAAATCCATAACAAGATTCTCCATCATTGATTTCATCTCAGAAACATCTTGAGTCTTCAAACTTGCAAAGCGCTGAAGCACACGGGTCCAAAAATAACAACATGCCTCCGTGGCCGCCTCATGGCATTTTACAGGGTAACTAGAATCAATCGAGACTTCTAAGATGGGATTACCACTTGATGATTGCCTTAAAGCTTCAGGAAGGTTTGCACTACAATGCACCAACTGAATCAGCAAAGCAGTAATCATCTGAATCTGCCTTTGTTCTTCATCAGGTAGGTGGTAAGATCTTAGTGCTCGCTTTGAGGATGGTAACTTCCAAAGTAGCTGAAGTATTTCATCTATTACATAAGTACGATGTTGTGTGTATGAATAGAATATCTGTAAACACAATTAAAGAATCCAGAAGATTAATTTGTATGCAGACATGCATGGACATTAGAAAATCACAAACTGACACGGAGAAACAAAAAGTACAGATATGTACCCCGCTTATTAAACTAATTGCCTTTAGTTGCAAGAGCTGGATATTGTCCACCAAGAATGTCGTAAAGCTCGTCTTCACAAGTTGTAAAATGCAACTATCCGACAACCTCTCTATTAACAACAAATCCTTGAGAAAACCAAGAATAGTGCACATTTTCTGAAGAATAGTATTCACAGAGGCAGAGACCCTATCAAAGTAAACACATAAACTATAAGAACAGACACCACTTCACGTACACAAAACATTTTGCCTTAATAATTAATGAAGAAAGCAGCATATTGATAAGCACTTGTTTATTGACGATTTCTTCACTCTAACAGTCTTATTACTACGTCGTTTCTTGCTTGCCAAACCAAGTTCAGCATCAAGCTCTTCATCTTCGTCACCTGAAAAATAACATGACGAAAAATTTGGATCAGATAAAATAATACAAGTTCAAAAAGCCAAATGCAGAACACTTGAGTGAGGAATGAATCAGTTCAATACCAATTACTAACAAATTGGTGAAGCAAGGATGAGATACTCATGGCCCAAAATTACCACAATTGCAGAATACAAGAATGTCAGGAAAAAAAAAAAGTAGGTTAATGACATTCCAGCTTTCTTGAACAACTCTAAAAGCTAACCTTCAAATCCCCCATTTTCACTTGGTTTATGCAAGGCACGATATGATGGATCATAAACACACATGACATCCATTATCTGACGCCTGGAAAACTCTAGAATTCTTTCAATAATCTGTAATTACATAAACAATGGTCAACAACCCAGGTGATAACCATATGAAAACACAAGAATACTCTAAGCACTAGAAATATACAAGAAAAACCATGAATATCAACACTGCAAACATTTAAAAGAACACTAAATTAGAGCATTTGCCTCTTCTTTAGCCAATGAACTCTAGCTCAAACAGTACCTCCTCTCCTTATAAGAGCAAGGAGGAGGGTGAGGTCGTGAATTCAAGACCCACCAGTGCAAAACTTAACCACCCCCCCCCCCAAAAAAAAAGGCATTTACCTCTTCTTTATAGAGCTGCTTTTGCATTTGGTTGTAAGTCATTACTGCTAGAGCAGCATGAATGGACTCCAGAGCACAAAAGATTGATGAAACTATATCTGAATCTGACTGGAAAATTGCAAAAAAAAAAAAAAAAATCATTAAGAAAAGCAGAGCAAAGACCAGAACTATTTGGCATCAAATCTCAGTATCATAACATATAACCAAGTATTGGCAAACAATACTCCATTCTATCTACAACCAAGTACTAGTTATTTCAAAGAAAAATCCAAAAATAACAAGTTAGCAAGCTATAGTTAACAGCTTTGTACAAAAATTTCAAAATCTTAAGAGAAATGGAAATCAATAATAAAGTAAGTTGGAGAGAAACACAATTCAAGTAGCACAACTTAAGTCCTTTTTTTATATACATTGATAATTGGGGTGGGGGGATTGAAACCTGGATGTCTTCATTGGAAATACCAAGAGATGCCAATTGAGCTACAAGGCTCTTGGCAAAGCATAACTTAAGTCCTACAGGGCCCACAAATAGGAAAGTAAAGATAATAGTAGCTCAAACGGTTGGGATATCAAAAAGAATGCCACATATCTGATAGCATAACTAGGCTAAGGGCACAAATGGATTGAAATACCATTATGTGGGGTAAGAAGTAGAAACAATAATCAACTTTCCAAAAAAACAAAGGAATTGGTAATGCAATCACATCTAGGAGCAGTCAAGTCATAAAAATAAAAGATAGGTCAATCAAAGAAAGTTTTATATATACATTATCTAAATTCATTAATAATTTAGTTGGTTTTTATGTGAATGACTGATGTCCAAAAAAAATTTGCATAACCCAACAATAAACAGAAATGAACTAGAACTCTAAAATACATAGGAAAAAGAGGATTTGAAAAGGTTTGTTCCAAATTTACAGCCAATGATATGTTAAAAGTAACATGTTCCCATGATCAACTAGAAGCAACACAATGCACCAGCATGGACTAAGTTGTTAAGCAGCCAAGACTATCACCTTCCCAGCTAAGGTGGAAATATTAGAAAACATCAATATATTGGGAGGAACTTGTGCTTATAATTTTAATAGCTGCAAAGCATTAGTTCCAACACAAAACGATAAAGAAAGTGAGGCAAAACTAAACGTGGGAAATTAGCAGTAACAACTAAACATCATGACTTGCAAAAAGTATGATCTAAGGACGCATGGGAAATACATACACTACGCAGAACAGAAACATAATGGTAACAAGCTTACATGCTCGCATTCATCAATGGTCAAGCCTTCTGCTCGATGTATTTGATGATCAAG
Organism: Quercus lobata; assembly: GCF_001633185.2. Taxonomy (NCBI): domain Eukaryota; kingdom Viridiplantae; phylum Streptophyta; class Magnoliopsida; order Fagales; family Fagaceae; genus Quercus; species Quercus lobata. The sequence goes on from NC_044905.1 coordinate 67,910,708, forward strand.
AACCCTTAAAAGCCTAACAAGAATATCTACAGGAACCAAATGTAGAAGTTTCTTTGCACGGATAGACATTATTTCGTTTATTAGCATCCTAAGATCAGAAAGTGGCACTGCTAACCACTCTGCTTCATCCCGATCATCACTAGGAATTTCAGCTCTACCACAGAAGTCCTCCAACAACTCACAAAAGTTTCCAATGGTGGCATCTGAACAAAGATATAGAGCAAAATATTCACATATATACCAAAGAAATGAGAGAACAATTGAAGACAATACTAAAAGCAGAAAGCCAGAAAAATCAACCTTGAAGCTCAGCAGGATCTGGTCCAACCGATGATGAGAAATTATCGCTACTTTTCTTCTTTACTTTTGGTTTCCTAGAAGATGATGTCGATACGTTCTGCAATTCCATCTTCAAGATCAGCAAAAAAAATACAACTCAATCATCAATTTCTAAAACCAAACTCAGACATACATTAGCTACAACATAGTCAGGTTGATAATTGTGAGTTGCCCCGTAGTCTCTTTGAGCTTTACTTGTAATATGTATGCTTTGCTCAAAGGACTTCTTTTCAGGTACTGTACTGGTAGAGATTGGCTCCTTAATAGGACCTGAGAAACTTGAACAATGCAATAAACAATAAGCACAGCAACAGTAAATTTAGACACGAAATAACCATAACAGCACAAAGAAAAATATTTATTTTTTGATACTTACACTCCAAGAAAAGTGATCTCTTGAAAAATGAAAGTATAATTTATTAGTAAAAAGCAAAAGATTCAGCAACTCCCTCTCATCCTTTACTCTCTCTCTCTCTCTCTCTCTCTCTCTCTTGGGTAGCTCCATTTCATCCCTTTCATTCTTTTTTTCCCCCTTCCACTCTAACCTCTCAGGCAGGCTCCTTTTCATCTTTCCTTATTTTCCTCTCACTCCTTTCTCTGTATCAACTCTTTATCTCCTCATCAATTTTTAGATACAATAATAATAATCATAACTTTCAATCATGTAATCTTTTAGGCTTTAGCTTTGATAGTTTTTTTTTTTTTAAGCTTGTTTTAAATCCTAAGATTAGATTAATTAATAGACTTAATTTTTTCATGCAACAAATGTTAAAATCACTTGACTATAATATTTGAACATTAGATTATATGTATAATACCTGTATTTAGAATTTGGCAACTAGTGTAAAACGGACTAATGCCTCACACACAAGCGATACAAGGCCATGGCACCATAAGGCTGCCTTTCACCTTTGACTACCTTGCCTCACACTTTGGTAGATGTAATTATTTATCAAGGACAATCATGGATGCAGTATCATAAATTTTCAAGCATTGACTTATCATCATGTCCATATTGTATTGTATACATATCCTAAATCCTTCTTTTTTTTATATAGGTAATAAGACTTTTATTGAGAAAAAAAAAAGAACATCATGTTCACGATGGTGATCACTTTGAACAAAAAACAAATACAAAAAGATCAAGAGCTAAAGGAAATAGAAACTAAAAAATCAGATACAGTTGTACAGTTCGTACACCCCCAAACACGAGCCCAAAGAAACAGAGTACGAAAAAGTAAACATTTTATACCTATGTTTTAGACTTAGTAAATGGCTTTTTACACCTATGTTTCTTTTTTAAAACAAAGATGGTTCAGACATTTTCTACAAGACCTAAAAATGAATTGATGTAAATTCAACATAAGTCCCAAGAGGATGAGAAGAACTCTAAAGAGGAAGAAAAAATGATTGCTAAGTACTAAATCAAGGGTTTTTTTTTTTTTTTGGGGGGGGGGGGGTGGAGGCAGGGGGGAAGTAATAATTTTTACGGAAAAAGAAAAATGATCATTTTCTTTATAAGAGAATAATTTTTTTGAAAGAACGATCACTCAAATGCAAGTGCCCAAATATATTGAAGCGCTTCTCTTACTCTAACTGCAAGGAAGTTTGATGCAACCATGGAAACATGAGATCCAGTAGATAAATGTACAAGTCTCAATTTAGGTAACAGAGACGTGTGCGGTTTTATAGGTTGAGGGTGTGTTTGGATACCGTTTATTTTGCTAAAACTGAAAACTTATTGCTGAAAGTACTATAGATAAAAGTAAAAATTAGTTGAAATAGTATAATGAGACCCATGAATAGTATCAAAAAGTGCAATGAGGCCATGAATAGTACCAAAAATAAGCTGAATAATAAAATAATTTTAATTTTCCATTCTAATCCAAACACACACTGAGTCAAAAGTAGCATAGGATTACATTAGTTTATTACTTAAGCTATTATTTCATAAGTTATGGTTAATTTCATCATGAATCAAGATATATAATCATCTACAACTCATGTGAATCAAGAATATTTTCATAACTTAGTCTAGCCCAAAAGTTTGTAAGAATTTCTAAAGTGCCTTAGAGTTTATTTTCATTGAATCTAAGTTAGTCTTTTATAAGAGTCTTAGTCTTTAGTTTACCAGCCAACTACGGGGTCCTATCTCTAGATTAGGGAATAGATCAATAGTGTCATATAAACATGCTTAGTGTAAAAAAATCAAGGATCTTGATTAATAGAATATTCAGTGATTTGAGGTTTGAGACATGATTACCAAGCATGTTCGCTCTTCTTCTTCTTTGGCACGCTAAGTACTGTTCATGGACATTGTTCACAACCCTGAACACTGACAAAATTTTCTATTCCTTCTCTCTTTGCAAGCCCAAATTAAGCCCTTCTTCCAGATCCTAAAACCCTACATATTTGGCCCTACCAAATAGCCACCAAATAAGCTATCAAACCAGCCATAGATTTCCACATACACCCACTGTACAAAAAATTTCAGCTATCTAATTACTCCAAGTAAAAATGCTCATCCTTATTCCCCATTATTTAAAAACTCTACTCAATATTTGAACCCTAACCCTTTCTTCTAAATTTCTAAACCTTAAATTCACAAATTCTCTTAACCCTAAGCCTACCAAAAGCCTGTGTCATTAAATGTTTCCTCTTATGTCAAAGTCATTGCTTAATTTAAACTAAGAGACAGTCCCAAAAACCCTAAAGCATAGATAGAAAACAAGAGCTGCATGGTTACTTGCACATCAGAATTCCATGATAAAACATCATCAAAAGTAAATGCACCATCAATGAAAGTTGTTTCAATTCACAGTAGCAACACGTTCAAAGGAAGAAAACGGTAGACGAGTACTTTGATTACCTGCAGTACTGCACTCAAATGCTTCCGAACTACATCGTAGAACTTGTTCATGTAGTTCTAAAGGCTCCACATATCCATATGGAACTGCCCTTGTATTGTCTCTGAGAATCCTGCAGATGACACCACATGTAAGAAAACAACAATAACAGTTATTGCAATAATGATTATAACGTCATTACTCCAATCAACAGGTTCTCCATCAACATTAATGGGGAATTAAAATACAGAGAAACCACACAAATCACTGTGGCCGAGGTACTTTTTGAGAAAAACGACACTGACAGTCATTTTTTTCTCAGTAACTGGATAAATAGCACGCAGATTCAATTTGGAAAAAAAAAATTATCATAAATAATTACCACATTTACATTTACCAAGCATCTCAAACAGTTTAAAATTTCCAAATTCCACTGAATCAAGGAAAAAAAATTAAAAAATCAAAATACTAAGAATTACTTTCCAAAAAAAAAAAAATTGAAACAGTTCCAACTAAAATCAGTTGTACTGTTGCATTTTCACAAGATTTCAGCGAAAATGTAATATCAAAATTTTGAATCACAACTCTGTTAACGGCTAAAATCCACTTCAATCACATATAATCACCAAATTCATAAACGTAACCTATTTTTTAGCAATTCAAATTCGTTGAAGTTCGAACTTCTTCGAGCTTATAAGCTAAACCACTTCAAAAATTCAAAATTGCAAACTACCAAAAAAAAATAATTGAACTAAGTACATTATTCGAGCATAACTGTAAGAGTCAAACTGAAATTACATTTCTCAACTACTTAGTGAAAAATACATACAAGTAAGACACGTCAGTTTGGCGGAGCAGATCAGAGATTCGACTAGCCTGAGAGAGAACGTCGGCGCGATTGAGCGACCCGAAGCTACCGCCGCCGCGAGGCTCGTCGAAGAGGCGAAGGTCCTGCTCGGAAGCGCCGCAGAAGACAGGGAGCGAAGGCAGAGGCAAGCACGGCGCGACCTCCGAGTGTATGGTGTTGGAGAGTCCGATTCCGCGTTGGCCCTGGCCCGCCGAGCCCGAGCCCGAACCCGAATTGATTGGATAGCTCATCGATTGGTGAACCGCCGGTGAGTCCGAGGTGACGACGATGATGATTCGGAGTGCGAAGAGAGCATGTAGGGAGTGGTACGAAGCGTAATAATGCGGAAATCTGAGGGCGGTTTTTTTAAAGGGAATTAGGGTTTTTTTGGTTCAAGCTGAGAGTTTCGAAGCCCTAGAACTTAGAGAAGAGATGAATATGAATTATCAGATTGAAAAAGAAAGAATTGTAAGAAGCAAATGGCGGGGAAAGTATGTGATTTTTTTTTGGGGGTAAAAATTTTTTGGGATTTTGTTTTCTATTTTTGGGTGAAAATGGGATTTGCTGGATTTTTATAGGTGTGGGAAATTGAGAGTTAATTAATGGAATTACGAGAATGCCCTTGGATGACTGACTGAGTCTTCCTTTACTTAGTTAAAGCTTCGAAGCTTGCTCAGGAAGAGTCACTGAAGATGAGTGAAGAGTTTTCATTTTTATACGGAAGAAGTTAACGGAGCGTTAAATATGAAGTTACGAAGGTACCCCTAAGAGATCTCTGCTTGCTTCGTTTACGGGTGCTTTTTTAAATGTGCTCATTTTGGGAATTTACTGTATTAGCTTTCTGGCGAAGGCATTTTCTGCTCCCTGATTTCGGGTCGACTTGATTTCTTCTGACAAAAAGAAAGAATAAGTACAGGTACACAGTTTAATTTGCAGTATGCTAAAAGATGCGGTGGTTTAGAGTATCACAGCAGGTGTTGTAAAAATTATGTCATTTTATCACATTAAAATCTTATTTTATTATTTTATAACATTTCATTTATCAGATATTTTATCATTTAATTCTATACATTAAAATAATATTTATTACAAATTAAAATAATATATTATCCCCTCCTCATTATCATCAACAACATCAACGGCACAACCACCAGCCACAAATATCCACTGCGACAACAACACCTACAGCCACCACCGGCCATCACCCCTACAGCCCACCACCATTGCCACTGTCACCGCCTATAGCCCACAGCCCACCACCACCCAGATCAACTGAACCACCACCTGCTGCCTACAATTTAAAAAACAAACACAAATACCCACCATCACCACCACTAAAACCCACCTCTACTGCAAACCAACCACCACAATTACTCACCAATATCAGATCAACCCAAATTGCAGCAAAAAAAAAAAAAAAAAAAAAAAAAAAAAAACCCACAACCAAAGAGAGGCAAAGTGAAAGGCAGACACAGAGGAGAAGGGAAGAGGGTGAGATCGACGGCGGCCCTCGGGGTGAGATCGGCCTGTGAGTGAGATCTGTGAGATCGAGCGTGGCTGAGCGATATTGACGGTGGCTAGGCGAGATCGGCGGTGGCAGCTTCAGAGGGTGAGAGAGATCGGCGCGCATTTCCAAGAAACTGTCCTCCAAGCCCTCGCCAGCGAAGCGTGCTGTCGTCATCAGAGCTACGCCGTCTTCGCTGTCAGTGAACATCCCGGACTGGTTGAAGATCCTGAGAGACGAGTACAGAGATAATACAAGGAGAAGAGAGAGGGAACCGGTGAGAGAGAAGAGAAAAGAAAAAAATGAAGAGAGAGGAGAGAGAAAAGAGAATAAAAAAACTATAAAAAAAATTTTGCAACATCTATCCGTACCGTCTCATATTTGAGACAGTACTGTAACCGTGTTGCATAATTTTTAGGATTTGAAACATCTGATAAACCTCCATTTTTTGTGTTTGGTGTGGCAAATGTGCCAAATATTTGGCATTTGGCACATTTACCACATCTGATGCAGATGCTTTAGATTACTGACACTTACTCATACAAACGTATGTATACATTTGAAATTAAATACAATTTTTTAATAAAATATAAATAATTTCTCAAATTATTAAAAAAAATAACATGTGACACGTGCATATTTATAAATATATTTAAAATTAAACACAGTTTTTTATCATAAATATATAAATAATTGCCAAATTATTTTTAAAAAAAAGTAAACAAAATTAGTCACAGTAAGGACACAATTTTTGTCTCCCAAGCCCAAACGATATATGAATTTAGGCTCAAAGAGCCCAATACAATAAATTTATAGAGAGTGGGTTGGAAAACTGGGCTTTAATGAGTCAGACAACAAGCAAAATAGATCCATATGACAAGAAAATAAATATAGACTAGTTTAACCTAAAGAAAATTGTCATTGACATAATCCGAGGAGATCAGTTCTTATATATTTCTTCTCAAGTTTGATTACAAGTTCAACTTTTGATTGCTACAGTATTTTCCTCTCAATTTTCTCGATCATCTTCTCTCATTCCCTTATTCCTATTTTATACTATCCCTTTGCCTTCATCTCTGCCCTCCACGTGTAGGTTAGATTGTTGGTGTTGATCCCTGTTACATCTGCACCTTCCTGAAGTCTCTGGAGAGTAGTTGTAAGGCTGAAAACTACTGTTCAGGTATCACTTCCTCATTAATGTGGCCAGAGAGTTAACTGCAAAACATTCAATGCGGTGGTAGCAGCTTTCCCTTAGATATTTCCCAACTTTCATTTTTCTTGTACGTTCACAAAGCATATCCTTATCAATAAAACTTCCTGAAACATCACCTTGGACAACAAAACACACTTTTTGACCTTCATCTCGTTAGCTAAGGAGATACTTCTTCTCGGCATACTTCCCCCATCTTTCACAGTCATAACTTGCTCATGAAACTCAAAGTCTTACATCTTCCTTACTATTGATCTGACCTCAAACCACTGAGCCTCCTTGGCCAAGCCCAAGGCCTATTTTTTTTTTTTTTAGGCCTCTTGTCCCTACAGTCACATATTAAAATTCTTACCTAAATTTAATACTACTTATGATCATTTTTTTTCTTTCTAATTTTTAATAAGATAGAATGTGTGGTGATTTTTATTGAGTATATGTGATTTTTTTTTTAATTTATAATTCATTAATATTAAACTCTTAGTATTTTGCACTTGTAAAGGGTAGAGATTCATGGCCCAACTCAAGTTAAGTGGGTAACTACTGTGCAAATGCCCAATACAATTAATTTGTAGAGGTAAGTTGCCAAGGCCAACCTTTTCAGGCCTTAATGGATTCGTTAATGAGCTTAGAGAAAAGTCAAATTCTTAGGTTGTTAAAAATATGAAAGATTACTAGTAAGAAAGGCAAAGATTTGCATTAACTCTTCCTCGGATTTGTCTGAGGATCACTAGTTCATTTATTAATCAATTCTTGGTTACAAAACTTCTCATTGCCCTTTATCTTTTTTTTGTCCCATTTTTTCTTCTCCCTCTCTTAAGGGAGCCTCCTTCCTTTTTTATAGTAGTTGGGGCCTCATCCCAGCCCTCCACCTAGGCAACCATGGATCCTTACTTGCATACTTGTCCCATCAATGCCTGATTGGTGGTGGTAAAGTAGGTTGCAAGTTATAAAAACATTATTCAAGAGACATTCTGCCATTAAATGTGGCAAGCTGAGTTGGTACAGTGCATTTAATGCGGAAATGATGAGTACTCTATCTGGAAATTTCCCCTTTTCTTTACTTGTATGTCTCTACTTCTTTCCTCAATCTTTAGTCTTCTGCCCTAGGTGGCTTATCTACAGTCTTCCGAGGAGTATTCGCTCCTTGGGTGGGCCGCTTCTTCGATTTCAATATCTGGGCTCTTGTCAATGTGCTGGGCCAAAGCTGATAAGAAGTTAGGCCCACCTTCTCCTCGGGTTGGATCTACTTGGCAATATTCCATGTTCGAACCTTACCCTGCCACTGCACTCATTAACTAACTTGACACAAAAATTAAAAAACTTAAGTGAACACATGGCACAAACTTAAGTGGATAATTATGGTGTGGTCCCTACATAAATTTAGACACATGGCACAAAATTAGATTCTAATTTCAAATTTTAATTTGAACTTTCTTTGAACTTTACCTATTAATATATACTAACTTGTAACCCCATGCATATGCATGGATACACTTAAAGATATACAATAAGATACATAATATAATTCCTATATATATATATATATATAAATACTATTGATAGTCATTTTTATATTTTGTTAACTTTTTAAAAAAATTTGCAAAGATATTATTGGATATGAAATGTGAATTGTCCTTTTTTTTTTTTTTTATAATTATTGTGAAGCACTTTTTTTTTTTTTTTTTTTACGATTCATTTATTATAGACTCTTTAGTTTTTGTGTTTAATAACTCACTTCGATGAATATTTATATGATGTGGTCTCACATTTGATTCTAAAATTAAAAAATAAAACTCTTTAAGAATAAATAATTTAAGACACATAATGCAAAAATTAGAACTTTAATTTGGAATTCTAATTTAAATTTTTCTTAGCTTCACCTATTATTATTATTATTATTATTATTATTATTATATATATATATAGAGAGAGAGAGAGAGAGAGAGAGAGATAATTATGTATATTATTTAAACATGAATGATTATATCAAAAAAAAAAATTAGTATGACAAAAAAAAGAGAAAAAAAAAAAAAAAAAACCTAAGCAGCCTTTTCCCTTAAAAAAAAAAAAAAAATCTCTCACATGACTAAGTATAATTGGTCGAGAAAAAATAATCGGTTTATATGAAAGTAAATGCAGTCAATTACAGATTGTCACATAAATAAAATAATACTACCTCTAAGAGTTAATTGATATGATATACTCAAACTTTCAAGAAATTTTTTTTATTTTTGTATTTTTCCCTTTTTATTAATATTTTATTAATTAATTGAAAATGAAAAGTGCATGAAATGTCTTATAAACATGGATGGAAATTAGGCGTGGCAGTGCAAGATTCACTCATGGGTACCCCTTGTGTTGGATAATGGAGCGAGATAAAGTGAAGGTCTTTTGCAATTGCAAATACTAATAAGACGACTTCAACACTAATAAGATAAAAACAAGAGGGAAAATGAAGAGACGGCAAAGAGAATTAAAAAGATAAGTGATTTAAAATTTAAATTGAACTAGTCTTGATCGATATTAGGTATGTCTTCAGGGTTTTTGTTAGGTATTTCACATCTTTGCAAATTTGCAACAACATTAGCATCCTGGTTTATTGAAATATTCATCAAGAAGATTATTTTACTTGGAAACAAATTTATTATTAAAAAAATGTGCACAATTGAAGCAGTTCGATACAAATTTATTTTGTAAAATAAATGTATGACTATATTGATTACCTTCAATTGTTCATTGCTTGTATAATCTGTTCGCAAGAATAGTGTTTCTTTGTCTTTTGTTGGCTAAATCTATAGATCTTGATAGTCATAAATTTAACAATATGCATATTTGAAAGACAAATCAAGTGCATGTAAAGTGTAAAAAAAAATTTGCCTGTGATGGTGGTTATGTCTTTCATGTCAAACCACTTCTTGGAGAGGGAGTGAAAGTTTTTTTTTTTTTTTTTTCCTTTTCAAACTGAGAGAGAGACATAGTTTGAAAAAGAAATCAATATATAATAGCTAAGACATTAATATTTAGAAGAGGTATTTGATGCAAATAGTGTTTCAATTGTAATCAAATTGTCTTCCCCTTTTTTATGCGTATTCTCCTTTTTGTTTAGGCGTCTTAGGCTATATCAAATTAGCTTTGTTGATCCTTGTAATTCATTTTCATTAGAAGTTTTTGTATTCACGCTTTATCTAATTAGTTTTGGAGGTAGTATTTGACTCGGATTAGTATTTCAATTGTGATCAAATTCAAGTAGGATATAGTGATATACATAGGGCTTAATATTTATTTATTTTATCTATAAATTTCTTGCAATTTGGGGTAGCCAACTTTTTTTTTAATTAAGTTTTTTTTTAATGATGATTTTTTTTATAAAATATTAGATGAAGAATTTGGATTGTAATCAAATTAAGATAGAGTTTGGATTGTAATCAAATTATGAATGTTATCAACTTAGAAATTATAAGAGAAGTTAAAATCATAAACGTGTACTATACTACTATGATGTTGGTTTTATAAAAAAATAAAAATGATTTTTATCCACTTAGAAATTATAGGAGAAGAAAAATATATCTATTTTTAAAAAAAATCTACAAAAATTTCTACAATTTTGTGAAGTCACTTGGCACAACAAAGTGTCCTAGGCTTTATCAAATTAGCTTTATTGATCCTTGTAATTCATTTTATTTAGACGTTTTTGTATTCACGCTTTATCTAATTAGTATTGGAGGTAGTATTTGACTCGGATTAGTATTTCAATTGTGATCAAATTCAAGTAGGATATAGTGATATACATAGGGCTTAATATTTATTTATTTTTTGATTTTATCTATAAATTTCTTGCAATTTGGGGCAGCTAGCAATTTGGGGCAGCCAACTTTTTTTTTTAATGAAGATTTTTTTTTTTTATAATTTTTATAAAAAGATTAGATGAAAATTTTGGATTATAATCAAATTAAGATGGAGTTTGGATTGCAATCAAATTATGAATTTTATCAACTTAGAAATTATAAGAGAAGCTAAAATCATAAACGTGTACTATACTACTATGTTGTTGGTTTTATAAAAAAAAAAAATTATGATTTTTATCCACTTAGAAATTATAGGAGAAGAAAAATATATCTATTTTTTTAAAAAATCTAAAAAAAATTTATGCAATTTGGTGAAGCCACTTGGCGCAACCACGGTTTCTAAACCCAACTTTTATTATATAGTATATGATATGTATATAAAAAAATACAAAATTGTAATTTATATCCTTAAAATTTGGGTTAATTTTGATTTGTCTCTTAAAGTTATCCATATCTCTAACATTATATAGTATTTAAATTTAAGTCCTTCCATCCATGCATCATAATAAGATCTCCATTAAGTGCTACTTAAACTCAAAATGATGTAGTTTTATGGATCAAAATTTTAAAACTTTATGTGGAAAAATAAAAATTATCTCAACCCTAAGGGTGAAATTTGAAAACTAGTGATTAATTAAAATGACCTAGTTTTTTTTTTTTTTTTTTTAAGGAAACAAAAGAAAAAAAAGATATTGTTTTGAACTTAGTTGGCACTTAATAGACACCTCATTACATAGCACTGATGAAATGACTTAAATCCAAATTATAAATAATTTTAGGGATACGAATCTAAATTTTGAAACTTTAGAGAGTGAATTCAAAATCATCTCAATTGATCGAACGAGTTAAATCAATCCTAGCTCATCCACTCTTTGAGACAGGAAAAACTCATGTAAGATGTAATGAGTATGCATAAATAAAGTGTGACATAAATTTAAGGATTAAAAATTGAGCTTATTTACCATCGCACACTCTTGGTGCGATGGTCACTCCACAAGTATAAGTGCTTGTGGGGTGTGGGGGGCAAGAGTTGGGGTTCAAGTCTCCGGGAGGGAGTTTAACACACATATACACTTAAATTAGGCTAGAATAGAATTCTATCTTAAATATTAAAAAAAAAAAATTGAGCTTATTTGTCAAGCTCATATCAAATTTATTACCAAGCCTATAAACAAGCTCAAGCTCATCTTATGTGTAAGTGGGTTTAGTTAATGCATGAGCTAGCAAGTGGGTTTAGGTGGGGTATGATGTGTAACAAAATAACAAGTTAGCAATAGAGTGAATGACACTTGCAACAAGACCTCTCACCTCAAGCAACTTTAGTTAGATTAGTAAAGCCTGTTGGGCTAAGTGGTTAGTTGAGAAATGTTAAGTCCACAAGCATATGGATTTTTGTCAAGGGAAACAAATTAACTTCACAATTTCCAAGTTGGGTCACTGATGGACAACCACACAAACATTTTAAGGTTTTAGTTTTTTTGAGTTGTATAAAACAATTTGTGTACAATAAATATTACTACTTATTTGTAATAGTTGGTCAAGTGTCTCTTATTTAAAAAAAAAATTGAAGTTGGTGATGGTCAGTGCATTCAATTTTGGCTGGATCCATGGTATGAAGCTTTTTCCACTATAAAATTTTCACATTTATCGACCCCAAGAGGCTACAGTGGGGGAACTTATGCAAGGGGGTAATAGTAGTTTGCTTTGGCATGTCACATTCCTTAAGCCTTTTCAGAATTAAGATTTGGAGGTTCTGCAATTTTTCTTCTTCTTTATTCTTACAAGATTGGCAGAGGCAAGGATGATTGAATTGGTTGGATTCCTTCAAGGAACAATGTTTTTTTATAGGTGAAGTTTATATGTTCTTTCTCAAGGCAGCCCAAATCCTTTTCCATGGAAGAGTGTCTAGAGATCAAGGTTCTTCCCAAGGTTGCCTTCTTTGCATGGACAGCTACTAGAGGTAAGATTTTTACAATGGGTAATCGTTGTAAAAAATAGATTCATGTTGTTGAGTGGTGCTCTTTTTGCAAGGATAGTGGTGATTTTGTGCATTATTTGCTTTTGCATTATGAGTTTTCTTTCTAGCTTTGGTCCTTGGTGGTTTGTTTTTTTAGCCTACACTGGACTATGCCAATTGCCAAGGAGGGTGGTAGATTTGCTGGTTTGTTGGAAGGGACCTTTAGATTAGATTGGCAAAAGAACGCGATTGTTTGGAATGCTACTCCTTTGTGCATCATGTGGACTACTTGGGAAGAACGTAACAGTCACTTATTCGAGGGGATTGAACATTCTCTATTAGATCTAAAGTTTATTTTACTTTGCACCTTGTATGAGTGGATGGCTATTTTGAGTTGTGATTCTTATTTTACGATTTGATTGAGTTTATAAATGCTTGTTCATTTAGGTGATGTTCTTGTAGGTGGCTGCGTATATTACTTGTGTTGTGTATATACTATGTAATTTGATTATTTTTTCTAATAATGTTTTCTTATTGAGAAAGAGAGAGAAATGGTAATTGAATATGTAACAACAAAAATTATAAATAGGATATATATAAAAAATAATTTAAATAAATATTAAATAAAATATATGCACATATATATATATATATATATATATATATAAACACACATTTGTGGTGGGGTAGAGCACGATAGGATGGAACGAGCAAAACTTATCCCTGCTACAAAAAGGTAGAAAACCCGTGTAGGGTAGGGTGAGGAATTTTTACCATCCCTACCTTTGATGCCTCTTTGTTTTGGGTCTACTTTGAAAGCTGCAAATGGCTTATGAAGACGTCTTAAAGGCTATTTTTCCTTTATTGGACCTTGCTTCTTTTGTGGAAGTGAGTAAGTAGTGGAGAGACATAGCCTAAGATGATTACTTGTGGAAATGTGCATGTTCCAAGAGAGATTCAAATCTTGTAGAGTTTTTAGAGTACTCTGCCAAGTAAATTTCTTTAAATTCTCATCTCTCATTTAAAATTAATGGTTTAAGATGTTGCCGCCTCATCAGTTCACTAACTTAAATATTAACTTATACAATTAAATTAGGTTAGAGTAGAATTTCTATCTTGTATAAAAAAAATTAAAAAAAAAAAACACAAAAATATGGATTAAGCTTAGTAAGCTATAAGCATTAACGCTAGACAAACAGATCTCAAGCTTCTTTTTTCCTTTGCTTTTTTTGATGGAACAGATCTCAAACTTGAAAAAATCATCAATCCACAAAATCACTGCCACCATTCTTCCCCAAAAGCTAAAACATCTGAATCCAAAAAAAAAACACTCCCTAGCAAAATCATTCAAGAAGAAAACCTCTATATTTTTATACAAATCTCTTGCATCCTTAAAACTTTCAATCTTTTCAACAACAAATGATGGATCCATCCAACTCAATTCCTTCAATCCACTTGGTAGAGTACTTTAGGAACTCTAGAAGATTTGAATCATTTTTAGAAGAGACAAGTCTAGAAGTTGAGAGGTGTTTAGGATAAATAGGAATATTTATGTGTTTTCAAACACTATTTAAAGTTTTTTGTTGTTGTTGAGAAATGACTAATTTAAAGATATATAAGCGAATTGATGATGTGCCAACATATTAACCACTTACCCTAAAAAATCTATAGGATCTAAACCTTGCTGAAATCCCATTTTTACTCAAAAACAATAAATTCCTTGATTTTGTCTTCAAGCTGTGCAATAAACTTTGATGAAATGCATAACTTGCAAAAAAATTTGGACTTTTTTTTTTTTTTTTTGTGTGTGTGTGTTTTGGGGTGGGGGGGGGGGGTGGGAAATCTAACAAAGCGTAAAGCTTAAACTCTAAAGTTTACAAACATATCAGCCAACAATACCAAAAGTCAAAGAGATACATCTTTTTTTTTGGAGAAACCAACCAACCAAACTGGGACTTTATTGGGATAAATAAAATGGTTCAAGGGACATCAAAGCCAACTAGCTGGGAAATATCTGTATGTAGGTCACCCAACCATTCCTGAGACTCCACTAAACATTTGGCCTTCTTAGCTAACGCATCGGCAACCATATTACAAGACCGATGAACAAAGAAAAATTTAAATGACTGAAAAACAGAAACTAAGGAACGAATGTCGTCCACAATATCTCCATACGAATTCAGCACCGGGCTTTCTTGGGAGATAGCATTGGTAATACCCCCAAAAAAAAAAAAGATTTAAAAGGAGGGGTATTTAAGTAAATTTGTTTATGGGGGTCAATTGTTATAATTAACATTGCTAAGGGGTTTTTTTAGAAAATAAGGTTGAAACCCTAGTTATACATAGTCTAATTTTTAAGTCAGCGTATAATGGCAGAGATATTTTGAGAGAGAAGACTACTCAAATGACTGAAGTAGAGAATGATTGACTACATTCTTGAGGTAAGAGCTTAAGAAATCTTATTCTTTTGTCAAATTTAGACTTTATGAGGTATTAGAATATTTTCTTATGTGAGTATTTTGGCCAACAGTGAGACTTTCTTTAGCCATGGCCGCATGGGTGTGTTCTACGAAATTTTCTTAAGGAATTGAATTGGATTGATGGAGGAAAAAAAATAAATAAATAAATAACTGCTTGACGCAAAGAAGGAATGTCAACTTCTTTCTAATATATTTTATTGACTTGGTAGAGTTCAATAAAGCTTGTGTCAGATATATATATATATATATATATATATATTATACATGGAGTTTTATTTTGAAATAATAAAGAGAAATTATTGGATATTTCAATAGTCTCTCTGTTGGTCGGGTACCGTTATAAGTTTTTTTATTTAAATTATTTGATTATTGAGTAAAATTTTTTGAAAAATTGTTCTAGGTGATATTTAAGGATTTTAGAGGACGTGTTAGGGAAAAGTTTCTTTTGGAGGTAAGTAACCTTATCCTAATTGGTTTTATTGTGCGTATTTTAACCATTGAAAATTGTTTACAGATGTTACAAGAAATCGAAAAATTTCTTGGGAATCCTACAAGATCCATTCGTTCTTTAATTTTTTTTCTATTGTATTACTGATTTCAAGTAAAGAATTATCACAAATATATCTTACTGAATATATGGTGTATCTTATTTAATTGTTTTTAGCTATACTGATTCAAAGTAAAGAATAAGGAATTTTCACAAATACATATGAGTATTGAATATAAGAATTATTTTATTTAATTGTTTGTTTTTAGCTATATTGATTTAAAGTAAAGAATATAGAAATATCACAAATAGATTTGAATATTGAATATATGATTATATATATATATGTGTGTGTGTGTGTGTGTGTATTTGAATAAGATATTTTTTTGGTAGAAACTATGATTTCTTATATATGATTATGGATAAGCTGACTATGAACTAATTCTGATACCTAGTCAATGAGAGTTATTCATTGGTACTTTGATACCCAAACCAATGGGGGTTATTCATTGGTACTCTGATACCTAGCCAATGGGGGTTATTCATTGGTATTCTGATATCCAAACCAATGGGAGTTATTCATTGGTACTCTGATGCCCAGTCACGGGGATATAGCGTGACCATAGTCATAAGATTGTTAAGAATATGAATTACGTTTGAACATTTGAACTATTTTGAGTCCTTAAAACCACATTTGTGATTTTGAAAAGGTTTGAGTATTTGAACTATTTTGAGTCATTAAAACTGCTAATGTATTTTTAGAACCTATTGTAAGTTATAGTTTTTGATATATGAAAAACTGATTACTTTCTAAACCATCTATGATATATTTGTAAGATTAAAGTATGTGATCTATTTGCAACTTATTATTTTAAGACTATGAAACTTCTTTAGTTATTTTTGAAAACCCATAGCATATTATAACTTTTGAAGGCTCATATTACATCTTATTACTTTACAGATCTATTACTTGATAGAACTTATTAGGATTTTGGTTACTTATTGAGTTGTTAACTCACCCCTTTTTCCCCTCCAATTTCAGATTATGAAGAATAACAAGTTTTAGGAGTTCTGATGTTGTGTTGCGAGCAGGAAAAGAAGCTCAGTGATTTTGGGATTGAATGGTCTTCGAATAGTTTTATATTTATTGGCCAATTGGCATTATGTACATAAGGTTTAGATTTTGTTCCTATTAAATTATTGGAGATCTATTCATAAAGAAATTGTTGAAGTATTTTGGATTTAATTGATTTAATTTTAAGGATAAATTTTAGTTGCTAAGAAGGTCTTGCACACTTGTAAGGGGCTTACTTTATAAGCGTGCGGCAGTTGTCACGTGCCTATCTTTATAGTTGGGTTCAGGGCGTGGCAACCTTGATCATTGAAGCTGAGTCTCCTTTAAAGATAACATTCTGCAGGTCCTTTTTAGCAGCAAACATCTCAGCATGGCGACACGCAAGAGCTTCCAAATCTGCAACTGTCAAGGCTAGAGCAATCGGTATAGACAGAGCTGCTGTTACTTCTCCACACCAATCTTAGATGACAACCCCGATACCTGCCAAGTTAAGAGGCTTGAAAACAGCAACGTCGAAATTTACTTTGAAGTGGTCGTGCTCTGGAGGTCTCCATTGGTGTTGGATAATAGGCGAATGCAATGGCTGAGCTTCATCTTCCTGGGCCGCCAAGAACTCTTGTAGCAGATTACTAGGCAGCAAGCTAATGTTGGCAATAGGTTGCACTTGATGCCCAAAGTGAAGGGTATTCCTTCGATTCCATAGGCACCAAGCTGCTATTGCAAAGATTTCCTTCCTGAAGTCATCCGTCACCTGCAAGAAACGATCAAATAAATCGCAAAAAGTTAGAGGAGGGGGGTTCATAGCTTGTTGGGCCCAATTGTGACAGCTCCATACACCTTCCACCACCCGACACTTCCACAAAGCATGTAACACATCTTCATGACCTTCATTACACAACTCACACACCTCTGAGTTTGTGATATTTTGCCGAAACAGGTTATACTTTGTGGGGAAAGCATTGTGGCATGCCCTCCACACAAAGTGTTTTATTTTGTGAGGTACTCGCAGCTCCCATATTGCCTTCCAAAAACGTCTTTGAGGCTCACGGTTAGAGCTGCCGAGCGAGTCTCTACTAGATAGTAGCTTATAGGCGCTACTTGTGGAATAAACCCCTAAAGGAGTGTAGGCCCAAATAACCCGGTCCTTTGTGTTCCTCAAACTTAGTGGAATTCCCAGAATTACTGACGCCTCACTAGGCAGAAACAACTCTTGAATCACCTCTGTTTTCCACTCTCTCTGATCAGCATCAATGAGGGAACTAACCCTTGTCTCAGGCAGTACCATAGGTAGAGGGGAAATGATGGAACTACTCTCTCTTTTAGGCAGCCATTTATCTTCCTTAACACGCACTGATTGGCCATTCCCAATTCTCCAAACCATACCTTTCCGGATAACATCTCTCGCACTAAGAATACTTTTCCAAGCATAAGACCCAGCTATAGAATCTTTAGCTTCCAATATTGAGCAGTTTGGTAAAAATCTAGCTTTAAACACTAGAAAGCTAAGCGACCCCGGATATTTATCATCCTCCAAACTTATTTTGCTAGGAGTGCATCATTGAACTTTTCAATTTCTTTGAAGCCTATGCCACCCACCTCCTTCGCTTCACAAAGCTTTTCCCAACATACCTAATGCACCTTTCTTAAATCACCGCTATAACCCCACCAAAATTTCTGAATAAGGCTTTCTAGCTCCCTAACCAACCCTTTGGGAAGTTTAAAACAACTCATGGTGTAGGTTGGGATAGCTTGAATAACAGCCTTGATAAGGATTTCCCTTCCTGCTTGAGACAATAACTTCTCTTTCCACCCCTGTAATTTCTTCCACACCCTCTCTTTTAGGAATATAAAGCTTTGTTTTTTTACTCAGCCTACTAAAGCTGGTAACCCCAGATACTTTTCATACTGACAGATTGCCGAGACACCTAGGAGATGCTGAATTCGATCTTGCAATGACAAAGGAGTGTTCGAACTAAAAAAGATATTTGTTTTTTCTCTATTTATCTTTTGACTAGACCCTCTCTCATACACCTCCAATATCTCTAAGATCTTATTACATTCAACCTCCATAGCTCTGCAAAACAGCACACTATCATCTGCGAAGAATAAAATGAGAGACTTAGGATCATTCCTACGGTTAGCCACCCCTCAATTTATAACCTTAATTTATTGATAATATATTACAAATGGCATGTCCATAAATCTAGACAATATTTCCATTTATTAATAAGTACTAATGGTAGTGAATTTCTAAAAATTAAACTCGGCTTGAAAATTTTGATGAAATCGCCAATTATGAGGTACAACATTATCAAATTGTAGCATTTTCTCATCACTAGTAGTTACTTGGAATGACAAGAATTGCCCTGTAAACTGTGGATCGGACTGCCAATTTTGGCCCCAGTTGCGCGACATTTGAATCCAATCAATAGAGCATTCCCATCAGGTGTTCTATAAATATTCCATTTTGACACATCAAAAAGCCTACTTTATTATTTTAACACACTATTTTACAATTCACCATACATCACATCTTCTATTTTTCAATTCCATACATTAAAATAATATATAAAAATATTAAAAAAACCATCAATTTTAAAAAAATACAAAATAAAAACCCACCACCATACATAAGCATAGCCCGCCACCACCACCACCCAATACTACTTTAAAAAAATCCCCAAAATCAACAAAAAACTATCCAAAAAAAAAAAAAATGAAGAGATGAATCAACTCCATTTATACAACTCAAATCACATGGAATCAACCCAACTCCACCACCACTGACAATCATATGGAATCCACAACCCAAAAAAAAAAAAAACTGCCAAAACTTACATGCGATCTCCACCAGTCGACCTCATCGGTGAGGCCGAACTCCACAGTGATAGCCAATCTCAATGGCAACAGTTTAGGCGGAGAGAGAGAGAGAGAGAGTGACAAAAAACAGAAAAAAGGAAAAAAAAAGAAAAGAAAAGAAAAAGGGGGAGGTGAAGATTTTGGAGAAGAAAGAAGAAGAAAAAAGGAAAAGAGAGTGACAGAAGATGAAGCGAGAGGCGGAGAAAGAAAGAAAAAAATAGAAAGAGAGAGAAGAAAGAAAGTCATAAAAGAAGAGAGAGAAAATGAATAAATTTTTTTTTGTTATCATTTTCGTCCGTACCATTCCAAAGATGGAATGGTATTGTTCATGTGTGTCAAATATTATAGCATTTAGAACATCTCATAGGAGGGTTTTTTGATGTTTGGTGTGCTAAATGCCAAATATTTGGCATTTAGCACACCTGATGGGAATGCTCTAAGTGTCCTTAATTTTGACATTAGAAATATCACTAGCATCTCCAACATTGTACAATAATACAAACAATCTTATCAAAATAATAATAATAATAATAATAATACAAACAAATAATATCGATTTCTTCTTATTTGAAACCTAACCCCTCCTTGCTTAATACATGAGACTCGACTATATTTAACCGGGATTGATAATTCTAGGTTCATATGGTGCAAGCAGTATTGTGAACATGGGCGTGGACAAGTCAAAGTGTTTTTGTGGGGGATTGCACCAATCATCATTAGGCTTACTATAGGTTTATTTATTTATTATTTTTTTTTTGAAAGGGAAATAAGATGGCATTAAAAACCAAACAAAGAGTACAACAAAGAGAGTTCAGATATAAGCCAGACAACATAGCTAAACAGTACACATCTCAGATTGAATTAAATAAGCAACCATTAGGGGGGGGGGGGGGACTCCCCTCCAGATATGTGAACTTGCACTCCTCCAAGCATATTGGGCCAACTCGTGGGCAACCTTGTTTAGGTCATGGCTTAGATGCTTGAAAGAGCATGATTCAAACATATCCCGAGCTTGGATAAAATCCTGAATGAAGTGACCGAAAGCTACTCCCTATAGCTTTGTCATTAATGGCTTGGATGACATTGAGTGCGTTTGATTCTAAAATAACTCTGGGCAACTGCAATTCCTTAGCAAGTAGGATTCATTGCTCCAAAGCCATTATCTCCATGAGTTCTGCAAAATAACTAGATTGAAGAAACTTGCAGAGACCAGCAATTGGCTAACCCTTACAATGTCCCCAACGCTAGAGTACCTTTTTTGGTCTGAAGCTCCATCAACATTTATTTTGTAAACTCCTGGTGGAGGGGATTCCCATCTGGTAGGGGAAATTCTGATATAGGAAAGGTCCTAATTAGCAGCGCTTGAATAGTCTTCCATTGAGCTTTTTGCCATATGCCAAGTCTGTTGTGGGGAAAGGTTGCTTTCATTGTGGACAAGCATGGCTGAGTCCTAGAAGGGCAAAAATTAGTTGTAGTGATTTTGATAGTACCAGCATTTTGTATGCACCAATGTGGATCATTGATACACTGGATCTCAAAACAAGCGCCACAAGTGAGTCTCTCATTGAAGAGTGCAGAGCTTAGGGCTGCTATCGCGAGGCCGTACCTTTGATCGAAAATATTACTTACCATACCCACAAGCTCCCTCTATCACATAACTTCTCAAGTTAGAAACCATAATTTTGACAAGTAATATTCATAACCCATCAACAAATTTTTTTTAGTCTATTAGATGTTCGTAAAGACCTTGAAACAGTTTTGAAATATATATAGACTAAAATAAAATGCTTTAAAGTATAAAAATAATTTTAAAATAAATATCAAATGTTGATGACAAAATATGCACTTTATCAAAGAAAAGATTAACATGACTTTCACCTATGAAAATTATTTATTACATGCAGGGACGGAGCTAAGTATTGACCAAGGGGGGCTCTAGCCCCCCGATCTCATGAAATTTTCCTAAGTAGTATAAATGAGTTGTAGGAATAGATGCCCTCATCTAATTAACATCTTCAAGGACAAGCTACAAAGGTGGAGCCATAACAACAAAACACATAGCATATCTCATTATTCTCTCTCTAGAAAGTGAGACTCACTTATACTAGTTAATGTTAGACACCTAAATTGACTAGATTAGTAACTCAAGAAAAAACTGACTTGGTTATTATAACTAGTTAATAATAAGTTACAAAGGTGGAGCCACAACAACACTACAACAGTGTTTAATTAGTATCTTGTTTGTGACATTGTGATTATGTGTTGATTTTTTTTTAAAATTATTATCTTGTTTTATTTTATCTAGCAACCATAATTAGGTTTTGTAGTTAAAAATAGGATTCATAATAAAATTGAAGATGATTTTTAGACAAATTGCTATTACATTTTGTAATGATTTTTGACATTTAAAAGAATGACTTCTCTTTTATAATAAATAATTGTGTTGCAAAGTATTTAAAAATAGTTATGTCGTGTCCTTTTTGTTGTTCGCATTTTGTTAGTACTAAATAAAAGTTAATTTAAATTTTTATGAAAATAAATTGTTTTTACCATGGTTTTAGAAACCGGTACGGTGAAAAAACCGATCGGGGAGCTAATTATCAGTTTTTTGGTCGGACCTAGATCTAACCGATGGTCAAACCGGTGATGTCATAAATAATTTAATTATTATTTATTTAAATTATATAAATAATTAATAATTTTTTAATTATATAAAAAATATATATATATATATATATATATATATATATATATATTAACAAGTGTGTGTGTAAAAGTAAAACAAGTGTAAAATATTTTACAAAAGTCACTCAGTCATCTCTTCCTACTCATTCGACACTGTGCTTTCTCAATATCAAAGTTTCCTTTCCACAAACCAAACCTCTAGCCTCCGATCCACTCCTAGATGCCACTCATCACCGGCCACCGATCCACTCATCGACGCCACTCATCATCGATTGCATCTCCATCGCCATCAGCACCACCCACTGATTCACCTCCCTGAGTTTTTTCTTTCTTTTTGCTTTCCGTTGTCCTCCATCGTCGTCGGCCCCACTATTTCTTGGCCACCTCCACCGTCATTGATTCATTCTTTTAATCTCAGTTTTGGATTTTTTTTTTCCTTTATTGCTGCGTGGCTTTATCGATTTGGGTTTTTGGATGGTTTATGGGTCATGGGTGGCTGGGTTTGTGGGTTGTGGTGGATGGTTGGGATGTTTTGTGGGTCTTGGTGGTGGCTGAGTTTTGGGTTTTGGGTGGGTAGTTGAAATGGTTTATGGGTAGAGCAGATTAGGAGTGAGCTCAAAGGGCGAGGGCGTATCGCTGTGCGTGAGGCAGAGACAGGGGCATCATGCATGTCGCTATGCATGAGGCAGAGAGAAGAGAGTGAGGTAGAGAGTAGAGACTAGAGAGAGCTTGAGTTGAGTTGAGCGGCCTTGAGAGCTTAAGGTGAGTGAGAGAGTGAGGCAGATGAGAAGAGGAGGCGTGAATCGTGAGGTGAGAGTGAGATGGCTAATGAGAAGAGTGAGTCAGTGAGGACTTTAGGCTAGTTTTGAGGAGCAGAAAAAATGACGTAGTTTTGAGGAGCAAAAAACTTAAAAACGATGTAGTTTAGTTTGAGGAACAAAACCGGTTCGACCGTGCCGGTTTTTGGTTCTTAGGTTGAACCGGCAAGTTTTTACTATTTATCGGTTTTTAGGCCATTTCCAGTTTTATACCATAACTGGACTGGATTGAAGACCGGTTCTTGACCGGTCCAATCCGATTTTTAAAACTATAGTTTTTACTTCACTCCCTTAGATTGAACTTCTAGCTCTGTCCCTAATTATGTGAATAACAATTAAGAAGAGTTATTATTATGTGGTAGTAAAAGAAACTAAAAATCTATGACTTTTTTTTTTTTTTTTTCACTTATTAGGTTTAAGCAAAATTCTATCGTTCCTCCATCCTTTAGCTATGACAATATAATTATACTTACGCATGGTTTCGCTACCAGTCATGTCACCATAGAACGTTGCATGTGCATCATACCAATTACTATCTATATTCCCATCAGCGGTGATTCTTTCGCTCATGGCTATCACTAAAAGAGTCGTGAATATTATGCATGTAAACAAATTTTGAGACCTAGCCATGGCTATGTTAGATAAAGAGAGCGAAAGAGAGATACTACGTCCTTAATTAGCAAGATCAAGAAGATGGTATTTATATATAGGAGTGAAATTAACACAAATTATTTGTCTCACTTCTTTTTATTTTACTTTACATTTCACCAATCACAACTTGTCATATATTATTTTTACTTTCCTTATAAAATGACCTAAGTTTAGAATGGATTTTGCTTTGACACATGATAAGTTGAGATTTGTATTTTGTTTTATAAGTACATTCTTAGGTACTTTCAGAGTACAGAGAATGGTGTTCCTTTCTCACACATTCATGGTATGGCCTATTCATTAAATTAATGGTGGGGTCTACCATGAATGTGAGAGGAAAGAGTACCATTTTTCTTTGCTTCGGGAGTATCTAAGAATTTTTCATATTTTATATTAATTTAATCAATCATAACTTGTTCAGTGTTATTTTTACTTTCCTTCTAAATTACCAAAGTTTAAAATGGAAAAAAAAAAAAATTGACATATGATAAGTTAAGATTTGTTGAAGCATAAATTAGAATACAAATCCTCTGCACCACTTTTTGTATTCCACTTTATGTTTTGCTCTATGATACAAATGATTTGTATTCCATAAAGTGAACCACAAAGAATGAGATTGAGGATTTCTATTAACTAGTAAATTAAGAATATATATATATATACACGCACATGCACACACACTAAACTCGTCACACGTGCCTTTGCAGGTGCAATGAGACTTTTTTTTTTATTTTTGATTTAGTGAAATAATGTTTAAAAGTGAGATGATGCTTTTTTTTTTTTTTTTTGGGTTCAGTAAATAATGTTTAAAAGTAAGATAGAGATAATGTCCTAATTTTTAGGATATTTTTGTATTTGAGAGTTAATAAAAGTTTGAAAGACTAAAACTTAAACTTTTAAAAACAGTAAATTACTTTTTTAACCAGTTTGTGTTTTTAAATTTAAAATTATTTAACTAAAAAATAGGGGTATTTTAGAGAGTTTAAGAATTTGTGTGATGATATTTTAGTATGCAAAATGTTGAAATCCAAACAGGGAATCATGTTATTAATAATATATATATATATATATATATATAGAGAGAGAGAGAGAGAGAGAGAGAGAGAGAGAGAGAGAGAGAGAGAGGAATATACCAAGTGAATATTTGAATTAACTTTTCGTAGTAAGCTTAATGTAGTAAATGTAGCACTGCTCATCCACAAATCTTAGGTGGCAAGTTGTTACTAGTTCTAAATTGAACACGGTACTAAAATTATTTTTTTGTCCACTAGTAATAACTTTCCACCTAAAATTTATTGTTAAATTGTTATTAACATAACTTGCCACCTGAAATTTGTTCTGAAATTATTGTTAGCATAGCATTTCTCCATATAAGGTATTGAATATTGATTCTTATAGCAATACATTACAACGAAAAATTATTGAATACTTTGGGAGTAACGTAAATACATACTCCTCCTCTCACATGAATTGTGGGTCCTATCATAAATTTAATTAGTGGGACCCACAGTTATGTGAGAGGGAGAGTACACATTTATGGTATTTCAGGAATACGCATTTATAGTATTCCGGAAGTACTCAATAATTATCCCATTACAACTACAATAATCGCAGAATTAATAATAAGGATAACTAGATAAGGAAAATTATTGAAGCCCATGAAATCAGGCTAGTTAAGAGCCAAAAATGGTAAGGAATTAAAGTCAGAAGGATAAGAAAAGGATAGTTTCCATTACAGTACACAAATTTGGATATGTATAGGAGAAGCTTGTCTGTATTTTTATTATTTTTTAAGAAGAACCTTGTCTGTATTGATAAGATTAGACTAAAGTATAGACAATTCTTCTCCAAAAAAAAAAACTCCTATATATATAAATCAAATATATATATATATATATATATTGAGAAGGAAGTCAACTTATATTATTCCAATGAAACGATTTAAATCAGTTTGAACAAAATGAAAAATTGATGGTGGAACATCCTCCATCCATACAACGGAATTTGACAAGCTAAGTGCTAATCTCGCCAAGCCGTGTGCAACCTTGTTACCCTCTCTCTTTGTATGAGAGTAAGATAATTCTATGAAATTTCTCTCTACTACTTTTGCGTCTTGAATGAGTAGATCATACACTGCCAAACTTGCCTTTTTAGATCTCAAAGCTTTTGTAACGACACTCGAGTCCCCTTCAAGCACAACTCTGTCCACGCCAATTTCTGCAGCAAACTCAATGTCTCGTGCTGCTGCCATAGCTTCAATCTATTAGAGAAAAATTCTATTTTGAAACCCTAAAATTCCTTAGGTTATGCTCAGTGGCATAGCAAAAATTTGTAAAATGTAGTTAAAAAACTTTATTTTATTTTATTTTATTTTATAGAAAACAGTTAAAAAACTAAAACTAATATGAAAATCTGTGACTAAAAGATGACTGAATAAAAAACAAATATACAACTAAAAGACTTCCGAACTAAAAGAATAACTTCATGAGGATTCTAATAAGCTCAACTTGTAAAAATCTCTTTTCAAACCTTACTTACACAAAAAAATGATTGGCATCTCAACATAATGATAAAGAGTTCTCGTCATAGAGTGGATGCTATAAAATGAAATTCTATCTTATCTAAAAAATGATAATAACTTCACCACATATATATATATATATATATATATATAAAATGATAATAACTTCACCACATATATATATATATATATATGGAGAGAGAGAGTGTGTTCAATTTTGTAAATCTTAAAATGTCTCAAGTTTTGCTGAGTGGCATAGGCGCATAACAAACCTTTTTTTTTTTGCTAGCTAACTTTGCATAACTTTATTATTGTACTACTATAATTAAAAGACTTCTTATTTAACCATACAAACATTAAAAAGATTTCTTACTAATGCTGGTCACTCACTTCTTTGTAATTAACATGAAAGCTCAAATAGTGTAAAACACTATAACTAGTTTAGATCCCCAATTTTAAATTACAGCTTAATTACTTTTACTTTAACTTAATTAAGTGCGGAACAAGAGTGAATGAATAGTAATAAAATCGGAACACTACTCTAAGGCATAAGCATGAACAATAAACAATAAATGTAAAGCTTAAAGAGTAGGAAGAGAGATGCAAATACAAGATAATACCGAGACATGTTATCGAAGAGGAAACCAAAGTACTTGGGAAAAACCTCTCTATGGCCCTCCAAGCCGAAATCGATCCATTAATGAATAAAGTTGGAGTACACGAATATCAAAAAGACCATCTAAGCTTAATCTGCCCAATGTACTTGAACCCTCCAAGTTCCAGCTACCAATGGGCTTCACGGAGCCATGTCTTCACTAGTTATCCATATCTCGCAATTAACTCCAAATTGCATCTGCCAATCAATGGCTTCTTCCAATACTTTTCATACGCACCAAAACTTCTCTCAACATTCAGATTGGGTGAGGTAAGTGTTTGGACTAAGAATCTCTCAAAAATACAAGGAGAGGTAGAAGTAGAGGAAAACTTTAGAAAAATGGTGTAGATGATTGAGGGTGTACACTCTCTAACTCTCAAGTGTATAGTTAGGGTTTTCTATCTCAAAAGTTCATTGGAAAAACTCCTTACAATTTCGTGGATAATGTGGGCTTATATAGTGTTGATAAAGGAATGAGATAAACACACTTTAAAAAGCTCCAAGTAGTGAGTTTCGCCGGTCACTCGTGACTTGGCTTGAGTTGCAAAGTGACTCGCGAAATCCAGCTTGGCACAAGACTCTTTAGATTCCAGCACATGCTTCTCACGTGGCCTTTTACAGGTTGTTAGTCGCGAGCTAGTCACGAAATCTCATTTCTCATAGATCTTCACCAAACTTTCACACACAACCCTTACATTAAATCCCACAATAAATACAGGGAAATGATTGAACAAAAATACAATCAAATTTGACACGGAATTAAAGCCAATATAAAAACATAGTTGTAAATCACAACTTAACAGATCTATTAGAACCTATAAAAAAGAGACCTATTAGACAATGCATAGTGTGACATAATTCAATGCATTTCTAATAGCTCTCTTTTTTATTAAAAGAAAAAAGTTCTTTTCCGTACACAAATTTGGCCTCTTGATATGATGAAACTTCTAATAGGTCTTTTAATATAAATATATAAATATTTTTTTCTAGAATAGACTAAGAACATTTTTTTTATTCAATAGTTGAAGTGGAAGATTTGAACACTGAATGTCTTTATTAGAAATATACATAGATGTCAACTAATTAATCTACAAGACTGTAAACTAGACCAAACATAATTAAATTAATTAAGACAATTTAGGGTTGAAAAGAGGAAGAAGGAATAACGGATGGAAAATATTATACATGATTTCATAAAAGTTGATCTCTTAAAGTAGAAGAAAAAATAAATTACAGAACAACTTTAAAGTTTTACATATTCATTATTTATTTAATACACAGTAACACATATATATTATTCTTAATATATTGAGTTTTGTGATCTATTTGTTACTATTAGTTTATTTTCAATATGAACATATTTTTCACAAAAGGTTTGAATTAGGTAGAACATATTTTAAAACCTACAGGTAACTGAGGTAGAGGGAGAATTGGTTTCATGATAAAATAAAGAAATATGAATGAAAAAGACAATAAAAACCAAAACAATAATTACCTTATTATAATAATTAGTTAGAATATACGAATATGATTGCAAAGTGTTTACTTAGACATATAATACACCAAATGGGTCGTGAGCAAAGCGATGTGGTTTTAATGTACAAACTAGTAAGATCAGCCATTTAAAGAGTAATCAGAAAATTATTCATATGTATCATGCTAGTTCTTCAAAGAATATTCGTATTTATACGATTGCTTCTTAATTGGGTGCTGAAAATGGCTTATTAAGAAGAGATGGCCTTCAATCTGCAAGCTATATATATCAGACATTCATTATATCAAGCTTTCTCTGAATGATTGGTTTAAAAAATTAGTGAATGAGATGCCAATCTTGATCTATAGACAAAACTTGATCATTTTTTTTATTAATTCAATATTACAATAGGTAGGAAAGATTTGAATCATAGATGTTTAACAACTAATTGAATTATAAGACTCCTAGTGATAAAATTAGTTGGCTTGACACTCCAAGATATAGGGGTAAATTATGTCGAAATGAGAAATATTATGGAAAGCATAAAGAGAAAGTCTCTTTTTAATAATATATTCCAAATTGCATGCTATTTGGTTCAGACGACATTGCCAATTACCCAGTACAAGCTTATTTTCTAGGAAAAAACAAAAAGATATACTAGCGATAGAACTCATCTAGTAATAGTAAACTACAGAATGCTAGTGACTTTCTAAAAATTAAATCTTCCCTGAAAATTTTGACCATATTGCCAATTACGAGGTACAACATTATCGAATTGTAACATCTTCCCATCACTAGTGGTCACTTGGAATGACAAGGTTAGCCCAACCAATTGTGTGTCGGTCTGCCAATTTTGACCCCAATTGCGAGTCATTTGAATCCAATTGGTATTAGTGCCCTTAATTTTGACATTAGAAACATCACCAGCACCTCCAACATTGTACACCAATACAAGCAACCAATTTAGATTTCCCTTCAACTCAAACCTAACTCCTCCTTGCTTAATGCATGGGACTCGGCGATATTTAACAGGGATAACCCCAGCTTTATATTGTGCAATTTTTGTGAACATGGGCATGGACAAGTCAAAGTGTCTTTGTGGGGGATTGCACCAAAGGTCTTGAGTCTTACTATAGTTAGCAGGGCAGAAATTGGTTGCAGTGATTTGGATAGTGCCAGCATTTTGTATGCACCATTGTGGATCATTGACACACTGGAGCTCAAAACAAGCGCCGCAAGTGAGTCCGTTGTTGAAGATTGCAGAGCTTAGGGCTGCTGTACTAAGGCCGTATCCTTGATCAAAAAGATTACCATACCCACAAGCTCCCTCTGTCGCATAACTTTTCAAGTTAGAAATCATAATCTTGACAAGTAATACTCATAACTCATCAATATATTTTTCATCCATTAGATGCACGTAAAGAACTTTATGAAACAATATTGAAAATATAGAGATTAAAATGAAACACTTTAAATTATTAAAATAAATATCAAATGTTGATGACAAAATCTGCAACTTAATTATCAAAAAAAATATATATAACATGACTTTATTTATAATGTGAATAACAATTAAGAAGAGTTAGAATGCCGTAGTAAAAGAAACTAAAAGGCTATGACTTTGTCAGATGCAACACACAAAATAAATAATAAAATTGTACGCTATCATTAATTAAAAACTTAGGGCTACAGCTAAATTCTATCATTTCTCCAACACTAGCTATGAAAATATAATTATACTTACGCAGGGTTTCGCTACCAGTCATGTCGCCATAGAATGTTGCATGTGCATCATACCAATTATTATCTATTTCCCCATCAATGGTGATTCTCTTGCTCATGGTTATCACAAAAAGAGTCATGAATATTATGCATGAAAACAAGTTTTGAGACCTAGCCATGACTATATGACAGAGATAGAGAGAGAGAGAGACAGAGATAAAATATAGAGAAAGAGAGACTACTGCATCCTTAAGATGGGTCAAGAAGATGGTAATTATATGTGGGAAAGGGAAACAAATAAGGTAAAATGATATGACTTTGATTCTTATAATTATACAACTGCAAGAATGGTGGGAATTAATAATACGGACTTTATGACTGAAAAAAAAAAAAAAAATTAACGAGAGGTATAATTTTTAATAACCATGAAATTAATCAAGCTAGCCACAAATGGTAAAGAATTAAAGGAGGAAATGAAAAGAAAAAACAAGGAGAATTTCCATTACAGCATACAAATTTGGCAAATATATACAGGAGAAGGCTGTTTAGTCTAATTTGCTTATATATCTTCTTCTTCTTTTTTTGGTAATTAATTTGCTTATATATCTATATTTATATATACATAAATAACATATTAAAGTCAAAGTTGAGAATAAGTTTGATTTTGAAACCCTAGAATTCCTTAACTTATGCCGAGTGGCATACCTAACGTTCTGAAAAAATTGTGAAGTGTAATAAAAAAAAACTAAAACTAAAACTTTTTTTTTTTTAGAGAGTTTACACTAATAAGTTTTTTGTGTAGGTGGGAATTGAACCTCATATCTCTTATTTAAGTATCAGAAATTTTACCAGTTGAGCTAACTAAAATCCACACCTAATTAAAAAAACATTTTTTTTTATTAACTAAAATTAAAACTAATAAAATTAACCTCTACAACCGAAAGAGTTTCTCAATCAAAAAGAAATCTACAGTTATAAGACTTCTTAGCTTCTTCTCCAAAAAAAAAAAAAAAAAGACTTCTCAGCTAAAAAAATTATTACTATATATAGGTCAACTTTGCAATCAAAATATTTCTGATTAGATCATACATACATTATAAATACTTTTTATCATGGTCACACTTCTTTCCAAATTGAATTAGATTTGCTGCTTATCGTCATCGTCATCATCATTATATATATATATATATATGTGTGTGTGTGTGTGTGTGTGTGTGAGAGAGAGAGAGAGAGAGCCAGAGAGAGAAAAATTGAAGTAGAAGAAAAAAAAATTTCTGCACAACTTTGAAGTCTTTCATATTCATTATTTATGCAATACACATAGTACTCTTTATATAATGCAATTTGAGATTTATTTGTTACTATTAGTTTATTTTCAATGTGAACATATTTTTCACATAGTATTTGAATTAGGTAAAAACATCTTTTTAAACCAAAACAACAATTACCTTATAAATATCTCAACATGAGTTAATCTGATCGCTTTGCAAACTAGTAAGATCAGCCACTTAAAGAGTAATCAGAAAAATTAGTTTACAATCAAAATGAATCAACATTTGCAACACTAAACCAAAATCGAGAGGGGAAAAAAAATACTAACATTAAGCATTTTTCACTTAGGCAACACTTACTAAACATTAAGTGTAAACCATATTAGATCTTTTATATATATATATATATATTTATATAGATATGATAGAATTTTAACTTATGACATTTGTTCCATGAAGATTGGGACTTTACTATATTTTTTTTAAGAAGAAAAACAATCTTACCTATTTTTTTAGTAGCTAAAAGATTTGAAACAAAACAGTCATGAAGGTCAGGAGGAACAAACTCCATCTTGACGAAAATAGGGAAAAAAAAATCTCATTCTCTTGGTTAAAGTATGAGCTAATGCATTACCTTACCTAAGTGTATGAAAAAAAAAAGAGAAAAGCTATGTAAAGAGCTAGCAGAAGACAAAGTGTCTCTAATAAGATGACCAAGTGTCTCTAATAATATGACCAACAAAAGAATGTAGTTAATTCCTATGGCAAAGAGCATTGATCAAAAATTTTGGATCACCCTCAAAACTAGATTTAAGAAAACCAGTCTCATGGATGAAAATAATAGCTCTTCTTATAGCTAGACTCTCTAATATAACCACTGAAAATGGCATAGGGATCTTCTCGGACATAGTCGCCATAATCTCCCCATGAGGGTTTTGAACAACCACTCCGATACCTGCTTCATGTGAGTCCTTAAACATGGTCCCATCAAA
Source organism: Quercus lobata (assembly GCF_001633185.2). Lineage (NCBI taxonomy): Eukaryota > Viridiplantae > Streptophyta > Magnoliopsida > Fagales > Fagaceae > Quercus > Quercus lobata. The sequence continues at coordinate 67,942,946 of NC_044905.1, forward strand.
GTTTATTTTTATCTCACCAGGATTCGGTTTTCTGGGATGGACATGTTTTGGAGGATTTATTCAAGCTTGCTAGAATTCTTGCAGCAGGTTTTGGATTGTATGATTGAAACTTTACTCGTTAAGTTAACTGGAGTCAACAATTATCATACTCTTGAATATTTCATTTTAGGACAACATTCATACACTTCACCTACCTTAAGTCCAGTCTTTTACTCTTATTTCTCTATTAGAGTGACATTTATTATATAAATAAAATTATTAATAGGATATGTATAAAAAAAGATTAGTTAGGAGCATATATCTCAATTGGCACATTCTTGTGTTTTCAATGGAGACATTTAGGATTCAAATCCCCTTTTTCCTGTTGTAACCATCGAAATATAAAAAATGTACAAAAAAAATTAAATTATATATAACATTAATTTAAATATATAATTAACAAATAAACACACGCACATGCGTGCACACACACATATAAACACTTATTAAAAAAAAAACATTTATATACACATTTGAGGCATGGTGGTGCAAGATGAAGGTGAGCAAAACATGTCCCCACCTGATCAGGTTTTTGGGGTGAGAAAAACCTATGCGGGGACAAGGTAGGGAATTTTCGAAGAATATCAGTATTAGTATGATTGCTTCTTAACTTGAATTTCATCTCAACTTGTAACAGTATACGTACGATAAATCTTCAAATAAAAAAAAGATTTTAAAGCTTAAACAATCTTAAAGTTTATTTGCATATATTAGTCAAGAAAGACAAAACTCGGTATGGATTATGGACCAAATTAAAGTAGATTTTTCAAGGACACATAAATCCCATTAAACTGACAACTCCCCCATGAATGAGTCACTACATATACGTCCACAATACCAAAAATCAAAAGATATATATATCTTTATTCACTTAATTTATTGATAATAAAAAACAAATCACATGATGCAAGTGAATTTAGACCACATTGCCATTTTTCCCATAAGTAGTACAAGCTTATAAATCAAGTAATCAACTAGTAATAGTAAAGGACAGAATGAATGCTAGGGATGAATTTCTAAAAATTAATCGTTGCAGAATAACTTTGACCAAATTGCCAATTAGGAGGTGCAGCATTATTAAACTCCAATGTTTTTCCATCACTAGTAGTCGCTTGGAATGACAAGCTTTGCCCTACCAACTGTGTGCCAGTCTGCCAATTTTGGCCCCAATTGCGAGACATTTGAATCCAATCGGTATTAGAGCCCTTGATTTTGACATCAGAAATATCCCCAGCTCCTCCAACATTGTACAACAATACAAGCAAAAAATATGGATTTCCTGTTATCTGAAACTTAACTCCTCCTTGCTTAGTGCATGGGACTCGGCGATACTTAACAGGGACAACCCCAGCTTTATATTGTGCAATTTTTGTGAACATGGGCAAGGACAAGTCAAAGTGCCTTTGTGGGGGATTGCACCAAATGTCTTGAGTCTTACTGTAGTTAGCAGGACAGAAATTGGTTGCAGTGATTTTGACAGTGCCAGCATTTTGTATGCACCATTGTGGATCATTGACACACTGGAGCTCAAAACAAGCGCCGCAAGTGAGTCCGTTGTTGAAGAGTGCAGAGCTTAGGGCTGCTGTACTGAGGCCGTACCCTTGATCAAAAAGATTACCATACCCACAAGCTCCCTCTGTGGCATAAATCTCCAAGTTAGAAATCATAATTTTGACAGGTAATACTCATAACTCATCAATATATTTTTCATCCATTAGATGCACGTAAAGAACTTTATGAAACAATATTGAAAATATAGAGATTAAAAATGAAACACTTTAAAATATTAAAGCAATTTTAAATAATTTTCAAATGTTGATGACAGAATATGCAATTTATCAGAGACAAAATTTACATGACTTTATTTATAATGTGAATAACAATTAAGAAGAGTTAGTATGCGGTAGTAAAAGAAACTAAAAACCTATGTCACAAGCAACACACAAAATAAATATTATAATTGTACGCTACCATTAAAAACTTAGGATTATAGCTAAATTCTATCATTCCTGCAACCCTAGCTATGACAATATAGTTATACTTACGCATGGTTTCGCTACTAGTCATGTCACCATAGAACGTTGCACGTGCATCGTACCAATTATTATCTGTTTCCCCATCAATGGTGATTCTCCTGCTATGGCTATCGCCAAAAGAGTCATGAATATTATGCAATGAAAACAAGTTTTGAGACCTAGCCATGACTATATGATAGATAAAGAGAGAAGAGAGACTACTGCATCTTTAAGTGAGGTTAAGAAGATGGTATTTATAGGCGGGAAATGGAAACAAATAAGGTAAACAAATATGACTTTGATTCTTATAGCAATACAACTGCAATAATAGTTGGAATTAATAATAAGGACTTTATGACAGAAAAATAACACAAATTAATGAGAGACAATTTTTTTTACCCATGAAATCAGGCGAGTAGATAGCCCCAAATGATAAAAAAAATTAAAGGAGGAAAGAAAAAAAGATAAAAGGAGGATTTCCTTTATAGTTATCACACAAATTTGGCAAAATATATATTGCAGAAGGCTGTTTAATTAGTCTAACTTGCTCTTATAATATATATATATATATATATATATATATTATAACATATAAAAGTTAAATTTGAGAAAAAAGTTTTGATTTTGAAACCCTAGAATTCCTTAAGTTATGCCAAGTGGCATAGATAACTTTCTGAAAAATTGAGAAATGTAAGAATAAATAAATAAAACTAAAACTAGTTAAAAAAAAAAAAAAAAAAAAAAAAAAAACCTACGACTGAAAGACTTTCTATAAAAAAGAAATCTACAACTATAATTAAGAATTCTCAGCTAAAAAGATTACGTCTCAATATAATATATGGAGAAGTAAAGAAAATGTTCAATTTTGTAAATCCTTTTCAACAAAAGAAAAAATTGTAAATCCTACAATGTTACGGGTTTTGCTAAGTCGCATAGCCAGGGACGGACCTACACGAGGGCAAAGGGGGGTCATTGCCCCCCCCCCCCCCAAAAAAAAAACTAGTATAAAAAATTAAGATTTACCCTTAAATATATACATATATATTTATTTGTCTCTCCTCCTCTAAAATATTTATATATTGACCTACAATAAAATAAATAAATAAATAAAATTCATGCCCCGTTAACTACAAAAACAAAATAAAAAAATAAATATGGACTAAACAAAAATTGCGCACAAAATAAGAAACACTTTTTTAGTATGTTATACTTTGTTGATGTGTTTTATAATATGAAATGTTTAAAAAATACTTATTTTGTATGTAGTATTTTGTTGAATATGAAATAGATGTTAGTTTTTATTTTCATAAAAAAAAAAAAAATTGTTTTTAAGCTTTGGCCCCCCCTAGGTATGAATCCTAGTTTCGTCCCTGCGCATAGCTAACTTTGCATAACTTTATTGTACTATATATAATAGACTTCTTATTAAACCATACAAATATTAAAAAGGTTCTTATTAATTTATGTCGGTCACTTCTTTGAAATCAAAAGAGATATTCTCTTGTCGTTTCACGCGAGAGACACTGACCACTCGAAAAGTTTAGCATATCTTGACAAAATATGTTGAAGAGATAGACAATATTGATAATTTTGTAACTTGCATAAGGAAAATCTACTAATTATTGAGTCGGCTATTACTCATTAAGTATTGAATTTATCTTCTTCTTAATAAAATTTACAATATATATATATATATATATATATATATAAAGTTATTAGACACTTATAAAAAAAAGAATTATTAGATAAAAAAAGAAAGACCTATTATTTAAATAAATAAATAAAAAGAAAAGGAAACGTAGTGCATATATATGTGTGGAAGTGGAACTTAGTATATGATATTTGCTTCTCTCTAAACAAAAAGGAGTGAATGTCAATATTATATGTTGAATGGAATAATGCAGCAATAGAGTAACTTTTAATCCAATCCTTAAGTTAAACATGGAACGGGTGGCAATGGCTTATAGTGAAAGGAAGTTGAATTAGGGTGCCCAAATTAATGATAGTTTTTTTTTTTAATTATTTTTTATTATTTAGTTTGTGAAACACACTCATGCACACAAGGGATAGGGAGAGACTGGGGTTCTAACAAACATGACAATTTTTAACTTGCAAATAGATAAGAACAACTCAATTAAAAAATAAAATAAATAAGTATTACTAAAAAGTTTAAAAGGACAAATAAATGGATGATAAAATTTTATATGGACACAGCTTATGTCCAGTGCAGTGATGCATTGGGCACGTAGAAATTTGAATACGTATCCAAAATTGGACACAAACTTAACCCTAAAACTACAATTAAAAGCACTACATGTGGCAATTAGTTAGGATGTAGATAAGAACAATCCAATTAAGAAAAAATAGTTGATAAGAGCACAAGTACATTATAAAAAGTTGATAAGAACAATTTATTTTTTAAAGAATTAATAAGAACAATTCCAAAAAAACAATAGATAGGAACAAATAAGTTAAACAAAACAAAAAACTATTACTAAAAAGTTGATAAGGACATATAAGCAGATAATAAAACTATAATTAAAATCTAGAAATTATAGCTTCTAGAACCCAATATAAATATAACCCGCACTAAATTCAACTACCTTCTCTTGGTAAGAATTTAACTATATGCATTTGACTTCCATTATAATAATTTTTCTTGAAAGTGTAATTAATTTATTCTATGTATAGCTTAAATATGGTTGTACATTAAAAAATTATAAATAAAATAAACTTAAGCTTGCGTTGCATATGCTTACGACACGGGAAATTATTATGTACTCCCGGAGTACCATAAATGCATACTTCCTCCTCTCACATGAATGGTGGGTCCCACTAATTAAATTCATAGTAGGACCCATCATTAATGTGAGAGGGGGAAGTACACATTTATGGTACTCCGGCAGTACCTAGTAATTTTTCCATACGACATATATATATTGATGTTACTGGGATTTATTTGAAACAAGGGGTAGGCGGGCCGAGGTATATTGGTGCCATCATCTGAAACTTTTCATGAAGATTTTGCTACCCCTAACGTTGAATAGTTGTCATTCAAGAGTTTGAAAGATCTGATTTGGATGTCAATATTCTAAGTAATGTGTTAATGAATAAGTAAGCTAAATTGATGATGTCCTGATTTTACAATTATGGTAATATAACCACAATCTAGGAGCAATATATTTTGGCTACTTTGTTTATGTAGTATTTCCTTTCACAATTTATGCTATAAAAGAAACTGCTAACTCCTACTTTTGTTGGTCTTGACAAAATATATTTCCCCTCTATTTGGTTGAAAATGCTTTTAAGTTTATCACTACAAGACAAAATATGTTTCCCCTTTATTTTGTTGAATACGTTTTTAAATTTATCATTGCACCTTTGAAAATTGAAGTGGATGAGGTCTACAACTTTGAGAAGGATGGAAAAATTATGCACATTGAATTGCATGCACATACTACGTGTATTGTCAAAAAATGTTCTCATTTTGACATTATGAATAAATAAATAAGAAGAGAGAAATCAATGGTTGTAATAAATAAGTTGACAGAAAAAAAATCCTAAAAAAAAAAAAAAAATTGATGTGGTAGTTGACTATTTTTAACCATTAAATCTCATAGAAATCAGTAGTCTTAAAAATGTGTAACTTCTTTAGAGTTACATCGAGTGTAATTTCTTTAGAATTACATCGAGTATAACTTGAACCTATCTCACATACATATAATTATATATATATATATATATATATAGTTTGGTTTTAAAATTAGCGTTCATCTAACCTTATTCATCCAAAAAATTTAAGTATTTCAAAATTGTCCAAAACAAGGATTCTAAATCACAAATACATGATTAGATTTTATGCAACAATATTTATGAAGCTGATACAAATAGATGATCAACTTATTGCAAAGAAGAAAGTTGCAACGGGTGTCTTATATATAGCTGAAGTATCTTGCCGACCAAAAACTCTATCTTGACTAGCAATTTAGATTCTGCATAGCACATTACTACATTTATATAATTAACAACTAATTGTGGTTATTTAGTTTTTTATTTTTAACTAATATTTTTTTTCGAGAAAGCATTTTTAACTAAGAATTGATTGCATACTTAAGCTTAATACTGAAATTCATGTAGATGTATTGAAGAAATCACGGTAATATCTTCGATGGAATACATAGAACTGCGAGGAAAAAGAAAAGGACAAAAGGTCATCAATCGAACATGAGCTTAGAATGTTAGTTAAATGTGAAGAATATATTACTTAGACTTGGTAAATTGTATAAAGAGCTAATATATTATATTGTCTAGCAAAAAATGTTTATGCATGAGGGACAAAATTAGAATCACACTTTAGGATAAATTCTCAAAGGCAATATTTGAAAAGATATTAGATATGTGTGTTTATGGATTTGTGTGAAACAATTGGGGTTAAGGTAGGTGAGGTGCATGAATGCTATCCTAAAATGAAATAAAGTAATTTTATAATCATGAACTATTTTATAATATTTTTATAAACTATTATTGTATCAAATTTTTACTAGTTCTTATTTGGGTAGGGACGGGGCCAGAATTTTGAGTTAGGAGAGGTGGTTTTACTGTTGATTGTGTGTGGCGGTTTCAATCTCTAATTTTACTACTTAGCTGCTGAGGGTTTTTTTTTTTGTGGGTAAGAACAAAATTATTTTTGTTCATAATTTTTTAAAGGACAAGGTTATTTATTTTGGACAAAATTAGTTAATTGAGCTTAATTTTTTTATTTTTTTTTTAGTTTTAATAATAATTTTTGTTGTTGAGTAGTTTTCTTTGGGCTTGTATATTTTGTTTTAAATTTTAGATCTATAAATTTTTTTATGGTCACTAAAATGAGGAAAATGTTAGAACTACAATTTTTTTATAAATTATTTATGTGATAAGTGGTTACTGGTAAGTAAAAAAAAATGATGTAAATGATGTAAATGGTGTGCCCATATGCGAACCAATAAGAATTTGCTACCAAAACAGTTTATAAAAATGTTATAAAAAAGCTTGTGAGTATAGCATTACTCTTAAAAGAATAAATAATATTGTTAAAGAGAAACAAAATGTAATTTTATTGAACAAAATTGATAAAATTAGTACACATATATATAATAATATATATATATTTTTAAATCTAGGGCCCCCAAGTCCAAAAGTGGTTCCGTCCCTGCATTTGGGCTTACCACTAACATCATTTTTTACATTAGTAGTGTGTAAACAAATTTTTAGCTCCAATTCCAGTGAGATATTTAAAGATGATGATATCTAAAGTATGATATAGGTAAAGCAAAATAAATGCTAAGAGCTAATACTTTCAAAGATCTCACATTTTTTTTTTTTTTTTGATAAGAGGATCTCATATTCTTGTTATCCTTCTCTTGCGTGTGTTGCAATGCAGGACTATAGGGGTACTTAGGGTTACAACACAGTACTTGTGAAATGAGGGGAAATAATGTTTTTCATGACAAAAAGTTTTTTTAATGCACGAGCTACTGGTGGGGCAGTTGGCTTGAGGGCAAAAATTTTCCAACCAACTTGAAAAAACTAGAAACCACCAACGATAGTTTATGTAAAATCGTGTAAAACCCATCTAAAGATATAATAATTATGAAAATTTATAATAGCACTATTTATTTGCAGTATAGTTTCTTTTTTTTGGACAAAATTTATCTACAAAACTGGTTGTAGTTGTCTAAGGCTACAACCTTACTAAATAAAATAAATATTACTACGGGTCCGTTTGGATATAACTTATTTTACTGAAAACTGAAAACACTGTAGCAAAATAATTTTTAAATATGTAAATAGTGCTGTGGGACCCATTTTTAATGAAAAAGTTGCTGAAAAGTGAAGTTTGTGGGTCCCGTGAATAGTGCACCCGTGCACTATTCACGGGAGAAAAGTCGACAACTGCGGCTAAAAAAAAAAAAAAAAAGAAGAAGAAGAAGAAGAAGGAAACGTGAATTGTGAAACGCAGACGCACAATAATGTGGATCCAAACGGACACTACATATTTTAAAAATCTAACTATTAAATTGTATATTCTTTACGCTCTTGTCTCTTAATACACATATCAAATTTTGTGTCAATCGGATATTATTCACTATATGATCTATAAGTTTTTATATTATGCATAATTCTAAACTACAAAAATTTGCAATTTAAACAATTTATTTATGACATAGCTATTAATCTTTATTTTTCTAGAAATTTTGCAAGTATAAAAGATATAAGAAGAAGATGTAATCCAATGGTTGATTTGTCAAAATTCACTTCCAATAAAAAGATATTGAGTATAGATATAGTCTTAGGCTACAACTAATTGTGTAGCTAAACTTTGTCATTTTTTTACATGTCTTGAGGAGAAAGAAAGAGGGTGGATGATGGTTGTGGTTTGTAAATATAGAGAAATAATTTTAAAAAATCAAGAAAATTTGATATTTTAGTGAAATAAAGTTTAGAATAGATAAGCTGATGTAGATGTATTTGAAAAGTAGTTAAGTAAAATAGAAAAAATAAGTTTTTATGTTAAAATAAACAGAAATTTTTGCACGATTCAATGTGAATGGTCTTAGGTGGAGTGAGTGACACTTGGTAACAATACCTCTCAGAGTCTTAGGCTCTCACTTTGGGTTTGTCTAGGATCCGCTTATTTTGCTGAAACTGAAAACTTCTTGCTGAAAGTACTGTAGATAAAGGTAAAAGTTAACTGAAATAGTATAGTAAGACTCATAAATAGTACCAAAAAGTGCACTGGGGCCCATGGATAGTAGCAAAAATAAGTTAAATAGTAAAATAAGCTAACTTTTTAATTTGGAACCAAACGCACACTTCGTGTCAATTTGGCTAGCTTATCTTTTGCAAACTTATTTTATTATTCAGGTTATTTTTGCTACTATTCATGGTCTCACAGCACTTTTTGGTACTATTCATGAGTTCCATTATATTATTTCAAATAATATTTATCTTTATCTATAGTATTTTCAGCAAAAAATTTTCAATTTCAGCAAAATAAACGGATCACAAATAGACCTTTCATGTAGCTGATCGATTAAACCAATGTCTCAATTAGAAAAGCTCGTTGGGCCACGTGGTTAGTTGAGTGATGTGTTGGGTCCACAAGGTATATGGATTTATGTCAAATGAGGGTGGGGGTTCGATGGGCTCTTACTTGGTAAAACATGCAAAATGCTTCTTATTGATTGCTTTATTTTATGAAGAAAAAATAAGATGTGCATATTTATTAAGTTGCAATAAATTTGTTAATCAAAGTTGTGGAAATTTATTCATTACAAAAATCTATCGAAAAAGCTTTTTTTTGGGGGGTGGGGGGTGGGGGGGGGGGAATATGGTAGTTTTTTAAAGGTAAAGATCCAAAATTGACCCTCTAACTTTCAACTTTTTTCATTTCAGTCCTTTAACTTTCAGTTTTTTCATTTCAGTCTTCTAACTTTCAATTTTTGTTAATGTAGTATTCCGTTAGAACTTAGTTAGTTGCTGCCATTAAAAGAGTTGAAACGATGCCGTTTTGGCTTTTTTTATTTTTAATAAATTTCAAAATTAAAATAAAATAAGAAAAATCTATAAAAAAAAAAATAAATAAATAAGGGTAATGACAACATTCCTTTTCCCCTGAAATCAAAACAAATAACAGAGACGCATATAGGGGAAGGAACTTTAAAAACCAAAATGGAAGGAAAACGCTAAAAAAAAAAACACACACACAACTTTAGAGCAATTACATCAGCTTGTGCATAAGATTCCGTCTATTTTACACTTAAAACCTACTTTTTCTATTTTACACCATCATTTTTACAAAACACTCACATCAGTTTATCTATTATACAAGATATTTCAATAAAATCTTCACTCCTCTCCATTTTTTTATTATTTCCCTCAACTACCACTTTATATACGCGCGCCCTCTCTCTTTCTCTACCCATTTTCTGATTTGTTTCTTTCTCTCTCTCTGTACCCATCTCCATCCATCTCTATAGCCATCATCTCTTTGTACCCATCAACTCTCCCTCTCGGTCAGATCTCCCTAGCTCCGATCAGGCAAGACCCATCTCGGTCAAGCTCCGTTCAAGCAAAAGACCCACGAGCTCCGATCGTTCCACAAGCACCGATCAAGACGAGCTCCAGTCAAGCACCGATCAAGACCCACGAGCTCCAGTCAAGACCCACGAGCTCCGATCAAGCACCGGTCAAGACCCACGAGCTTCGATCAAGCACTGATCAAGACCCACGAGCTCCGATTTGTCTCTCTGTTGGTTTGTCCGTGTGGGTTTGTTTGTGTGTGAGTGTGTTTGTGTATCTCTGTGTGGATGTGTTTGTCTGTGTGGGTGGGTGTGTTTGTTTGTGTGCATCTGAGGAAAAAGAAGAGGAGGAGAGGAAAACTGAGTTCGTTGGTTGTGCACGGAGAAGAGAGAAAAAAAAAGGTGCGAACGGAAATTAATAAAACAACAAATACACATGCTACAATAACCATGCATATATGCACGGTTACTGTAGCAATTGTGCATAAATGCACAATTATGCACAAGCTGGTGTGAGAGTTTTTTTGCTCAAATTGTGTAAAAATAATTAGTTTTTCCATTTTGCACAATTATGCCCAAGCTGATGTAATTGCTCTTAGAGAGAGAAATATCCCTGCCTACACTCTGAGAGAGAGAGAGAGAGAGAGAGAGAGAGAGAGAGAGAGAGAGAGAGAAATGGGCAAAGAAAGAAAGAAAGAAAGGAGAGATTAGACTAGACTAGAGAAAGTCATAAAAGTTAAGACAACACAGAAAGAGAGATCTGACAGTAAGAGAAAAAGAAGGGCATGTGAATGGAAAGGAAAACAGCCTAAACTAGCAAAAACAAAGAAACACTCGCTTACGTGTTTTCGGGAATTTGCTATCATAAGCTCCCGTGCGTCTCTGTTATTTTTTTTTTTATTTCAAGGGAAGTACGTCGTTCCCCTTATTTTTTTATTTATGATTTTTTTTTATTATAGATTTTTCTTATTTTCTTTTAATTTTGAAATTTATAAAAAAAGAAAGAAGTCAAAACTGCGTCGTTTCAGCACCCTTAATGGCAGCAGCTAACTGAGCTTTAATAGAATACTACATTGACAAAAATTAAAAGTTAGAGGACTGAAATGACAAAACTGAAAGTTAGAGGACTGAAATAAAAAATGCTAAAAGTTAAAGGGTCAGTTTTGGATTTTTGCATTTTTTAAAATCAATTTTTAGCTTGCACTCAAGTTAATGATAAGATCTGATAAAGAGACTTAAGAGAGTTTGATTTAATTTTTAAAAAGTTATAAATAGTTTTAAATGGGGTTGAACTAGTTACTAGTTCCATATGGGAGATAATTTTTTTTTTTTTTGGAAACCAGGAGCAACATTCATTCATTCACTAGATAAAAAGTCATTGTACAAAGCATGTAAAGCCGGTGGGGGGGACTCCTCCATCCAGTACAGTTCATCATGGACATTCCTAGCAAATCTAGCAAGAGAGTGGGCCACTGTATTGGCTTCCCGTTTGACATAGCTGATAGCCTTCCAGTGCAGGCCATGAATTAAACAGAGGACATCACCGTATATACCTCCGAGCAAGGAAAGTCAGGGAACTTGGGAAGAGATTGAACGCATCACATTGACATTATCTCCTTCTATGATCAAGTCCGTGAACCCAGCATCTATTGCAAACTCCAGGGCTTTTCTGCATGCTAGAACCTCGGCCTCTTCACTATCCGCAACGGGTGGTCCTTTGATCGACATAGCTGCCATCACCTCTCCCTTTTCGTTTTGAATGATTGCGCCAAAGCCTGAACACTTAAGCTCAGCAAAAACAGCAGCGTTAAAATTCAGTTTAAAAACTGATGTGGGGGGAGGTTGCCACACGATCACACTTGGTTGTGTTGCAGGAATATCCAGTTGGTCCTGGGCTTGTTGAAACTCCTGCAAAAACTCCCTTTTATTTCTAGTCTATTTAAAACTACCTCAAGCCCATTTAAAAACATGGGAGATAATTTTAAATGGGCTTGAGGTAGTTTTAAATAGACTAGAAATATGTTTAAAAATTAAATGGCCTTCAAGTGGTATTAAATTAGAGGAACATTCTACTCTCTACAATCTACCCATAAGGCTAAAGTAATGTAACATTTAATTGTTAGGGATGTGCGCGAGTCAGATGGGGGGGGGGGTTAACCATTAAAGGAAATTATAGAACATGTCAACTTTCTCATAGATCAAAATATGTCTTATGGTATAGATATTTTTCTAACATTTTCTCCCAACAAAAAAAAAAAAAACAAAGAACAAAAAGAAGTTTTTAAGCATATCCATATCATTATGTATACTTAAGACTATGTTGGAAAAGCATCACATTTTACATATTAACATATGTAAACCATGGATTTAATTAGAAGAAAAAACTTAAATTTGATATGAGATATAGACTAACAAATCAAATCAAATACATGGCATACCACAATTAGTGGTGCATAAGGTGGAACACAAAAAGTATGACAAAAGATTTCTATTTGGAAGGGATAGCTCTAATTTGGAGCTAAACCTTGTCATTCTCCTCTTTTTTTATAGAACCCATTTTCACTATTTATTCTCCCCTTGTATTCATACATTAGAGATCGCTTTCCTCTATATCACTACGTCGTTGTGATTGATAAAATTATTTACAATTGTGATTGGATACTTGAATTTAGATTTTAAATTAAGGGATTTAAAATGTCTTGATTCTAAATTAATAAAATTTAAAATTTATGCATTTTATAAATAGGAGAATTTGAAATTATAAAATTTAAAATCCATTAAAGTATGACAAAGGCCTAAAATTCCACACGGTTAGATATTATTTCAAATCCAAAGATTTCAATGTTAGAATTAGGCTTCCATTAATTAGATTTTTGGTTTCATAAAACCGGTTGGATGTGACAAAATTAATATACTTGAGGGCCGATAAATTTGGTGTAGTCATATTCAATATTGGGCTTTGATACACATTGTTTTATGGGCTTATATCTCAGTTTGATGTAAGGTTCAATGTAGGGGTTTAAACATGATCCATGCAGTAAGGAATGATGTAGGGTTTCCTCTCCAATCCTAACTTTAGACAAATGCTAAATCTCATTCTTTATAGAGACTAATGTCGTTTGTCCCATTGAGAGCCATCATGGAAGCAGGAGCATGGACATGAATATCTGATGGGTTTGGCCATGTGTCAAGTGTGCATGTGCATGTCTGCGGTTGTTGGTAATTTATTTAGGTTTACTCATGGTATTTAGAATGTATGTGCCTAAATCCTTGTAGATGAGAAAGTATCTACGGAGACGGGAGACATGGGTTTCATGAGTCCATTTCATACAAGAATTTTCCCTTATAGATTCATTGATTATGTTTTGGTATTTAACATGTATATGCCTTCAAATATTACATTTAAGATTTAAAATTATCGGTGGGTTTTGGCCAAATCAAATTCCTAAACCATTTCAAATTATCCAAAAAAAGTATTTGTATTTTAATCACTCAAATTCAAATTTACATATTCAAATATTGCAATCCAAATGCATCATACTATATATATTTTTAGTCACATAATCTATACAATAACTTATATAACTTGTTTAAATAATACATATAAGTGCTCCTATCCTGGCGACATAATGGGTTATAAAAAAATTCCATTAAATTAGTAAGATAAGATCAAATCAATTTGCAGGTTGCAGCTATTTTGTCCTTTTCCAAAGTAAAAGAAAAAGACAAAGGGTGGGACCTTCAGAAAGCCCACAGCGGCACAGCCCAATAAGGTTAATTAAATTAATTAATAATCTTTCCTGGCTTATCTTTTTCTATCCTCTTCAACCCCAGCCGTATGCTTTATTTATTGCTTTTAAGTTTTAACATTTCTTAGTCCTTAGACTTTCTCCATTTTCGAAGCGAAAATCTCTCTGTCTCTCTCCAAACAGCTCTAGGATTTTACCAATTCCACCGAGAATTAAGCTACTCAGATCTCCTTTGCGATCCCAAATCCTTTTTTTTTTTTTCTTCTCGCTTCGCTTTCGATGAAACTCTCACAGTCGTTGACGATCTAAGGTTTGCTCTCTCTCTCTCTCTCTCTCTCTAGGTTTTAGATTTGTCATGAATTGAGAAATTTAGGGTTTTGTAAGTGTTCCCATGAAATTCATTGAATCGAATTTGATTGTGAGATTTGATTTTATATTTTAGAATAATACTTTATGATTATCGATTTTTCAATATTCTGCAGGTTCCAACTACCCAATTCTGCAAAAAATAATAAATAAATAAAAATTCAACAATTTTGATCTTCATTTGGATATAAGGAATTTCTGTGTTACGGTGGTAGTGATCAAAATCAATGATTTTATTATTATTACACGATAGGTTACTAAATCAAGTAATTTGTTTTTTTATTCTTACTTCTTTATGGGTTTTTTTATTTTTATTTTTTGATAAGTTTTCTTCAAGGGATTGATTTAGGAGCATGATGGTTAAAGTTGTTCCATTACTGCCATTTTAAACTAAGCATGTTATTTTTGATCTTGAAGCAAAGCATGTGGGTATCTAAATGAATTGTTTATGATTTCCTAAAAAGTGTTAATTTTGGGCACAACAATGACATAGGCTAAGAAAAATTGATTGGAATGTTAAAATGTAAACATCTAGGCTCTTGTCTGTAGCTATATGTTTGTGAGTTGGTATATATGCATTTTGCATGCAAGCAAATTATGTATATTGGTGGGCTTACGGTTGAGAAATATGGCTGTTGCACTACATTAATGGATTATATTTAGAGATGGCAAAAGCCTGTGAGCTCTAGTTCAAATGGTTTACTCTGCCTTCAATAATGGGATGGAGGGTAAGGCCGTAGGTTCAAGATCCACAAGTTGGGTGTATAACTTATGCAATAAAAATTCTTAGATGGCAGAATAGAAGAAAATGCATTGCGGTACACAAGAATAAGTAGCTTCAGACTTGGTTAAATCATTGTAACTTGATTATATCTTTTCTTTAGGCTATGACTAGCAGCATTGGTTACTAATAACTATTTATTGTTAAACAATCAGTCTAAATCTTGGAGCAGTTTGAATCCTTTGTTTTTTGCTCCATTCAAAGGGATGGCAATGGGGAGGGGTAGGTTCAAATCAAAGGTGCCCCTTCCCCACCTCGTTCTTTGGCTGCTGTTTTAGGTTATAAATATCTTCCTTGTAGTTAACTGGCACTTATCCAAAAACGAAATACACACACACACACACACATTTGGGGTATGGTGGGGCAAGACAGGATGGGGGGAGCCTGCCTCCATCTCATCATCTTTTCGGGGTGGGGAAAATTTGTGCGGGGTTGGGCGGGGAATCTATCCCCACCTTTGATGCTTCTTCTAATTTCTTTTATGAATACTTTGTATGCTGCTGTGGTTTTTTATATATTAATATGTCATGATGGTGCTTCAAAAAATATCTGTATTTATATGATTGCTTCTTAATCTGAATTTCATCTCATTCTATTCACAGGGGATTTATCTTTATCTACCACTTTTAGGCCCTTCAATGCTGTGATTGGTTTTAGGGGAATATTTGTATGCTGAAAATGGATTATGAAGAAGTCTTGAAGGCAGTTTTTCCTTTATTGGATGGTGTGGACCTCGCTTCTTGTATGGCAGTGAGTAAGCAGTGGAGAGACATAGCCCGAGATGATTACTTTTGGAAATGTGTGTGTGCCAAGAGATGGCCTTCGATCTGCAAGCGGCCTAACCCTCCAACTTTAACCTTCTATAAGCTATATCAGACCTTTTATAAACGTCAGAATCGTCGAACTCTTCTTCCCCCAAGGCTGTCCTTTGATGATTTGGAATTTTTTATTGACATTTGGACTGAAGGCAGATTAATATTTTCTGAAGTAGTCCCGGGCCCCGTTTTACAAGCTGGCATCAAGATCCCACCTCCAGGAATTTGTGACATGCTTAGGTTTCACCTGGAGGGCCCTGAGTACAAGATGACATTACCTGTTGAGCCAAGGTTCACCGTGCCTCTATTCCAGACTGTCAGTGTTTCAGTGCTTGTGGGGCGCAAGGATTCCAATAGGGTTGCTTGCATCATCAATAAATCCATGTTTGATTATATAGATAGGACGGCATATAGGGCCTTGGCATTTGACTATTTAGACTTTTCTCCTGATTACCCTTTCATCTCAGGAATCCGGGCATGGATCTCTTTGCTTTTCATGGACGATGGAAATGACGGTGTTATTGATGTTTTTGGGGTTGAAATGGATTTCTGTGATGCGGCAAATTCCAAGGATGAGGTTCTATGGTTATTAGACATGCTTGATTGGAAGTGAAGCGTTGGACTCTATTGGCCAATTGAAAGTAAGAAGAACCCAGCTGAAATGGATGTGTAATGTACGTTTGCATCTTCATTGGTTGTTTAATCTGTGGAGGAGGGCACAACGATAAATGTTCGAACTCTCTAACCTCCAGCGAAGGCTTGAGTGGTAACTATCTGTTTTGTTCACCTGCATGTTTACAGTCTGTACATAATTTTTATTTTTATTGCGTTAATAATTATGAACAATTATTTGTAATTCTGTGGCCGGATTTATCATTTACTTGTAATCGATCAATAACGTTAGATTTGTATTATGGACAAGTGTTAAACATTGTAATAAAATCTTTACTTAATAATATAAGTAAGATGCCACCAAGCCCCCCTTGTCCATTGCTAATGCAAACAGGTCCGGGAACAAGTCTTTCAGAGAGCGGTCACCACACCAAATGTTTTTCAAAACCTCACTTAGAGCCATCTTGTATCTCAAAGTGTAATAGTTCTTTCAACCAAGCCTTTTTCCTTAAAAAGGCTTGGTTGGAGAACTAAGTTTTCTAATACTTAGTCTTCACTTCTGAAAGCTGTTCCTGTTACATTCTATGGATGTAGGAGGAGGCCCGGCTACCTCAAATTAGCCAGAAAAATTTTGTTCTCTTCTTTCCTTTCTTTGATTAGTATGGGTGGTTCCTGTAGTTTTTTTTATTGAATCAAAGCTTTTTCAGTTGGTGGTCGAGGAAGGGGGAAATTTTTTCTCTCTAAGGATTTTTGAAAGGGGTAAATATTTCATGCAATCTGTTTTCATGAGCAAGAATGCGGTACAATGGCTTATGAATAATATTGAACACTCTGTGATCAGAGTCAATCCCAAGCAGTATTTTACACTCAGGGAAGGTAATACTGCTTACACGTTGCAATGTGGTTCCAACACCTATGGTCAATTCCTAGCAGTGATAGAACTCAAAGTAGGCGGGCAAAGGAGAGCTATCATTATCCCTGCAGGCAAAGCTCAACAAGGTTGGAGGGCTTTTGGGCTTGAATTAAGAAGGATGTTGGCACCCACACAATATGCTTTGGGTGGTTCGAAATTTATAGCTCAGCCACATAAACAAAATTCAGAGATTCAATCCTCTCAGTCTTTTGTAGAAGCAGTGAAAGGTCATGCGCCGGCGAGGGATATGAAGCAGATACAGCACCCTGTTACCAGTGCTCATGAGAAGCCTCAAATAGTGGAGAAGATAGCGGAAACTCCGAGATTTGATCATACTAAGTCGTTAGCAATAGAATATCCGGTTGGCAAACCACGTGATCAGGTGGTGGAAGATGATTTTCAGGTCGGTAAAGCTTGGCCGACAGTCGTGGGTGCTGCGAAAGGGAGGTTTCAGAGCATTAATGTGGGGAAGAAATTAGGGAGAAAATTCCGGCAATGAATAAAAGCAGATTTCCTTTAAGATTTAATTTGAATTCAAATGACATTAATGCTGGGAAGGGGCGAGAAATCAGGAACTCACGCTGGACAGGGGAAGGATTGGTTGTGGAATTGAAGGAGAATGGAAGAAGGCGTGTTTCATGGGATTGTGCCAGGGGAGGATTTCGTAGCTTTAAATGGGTAGCACGGGGAATTAAAGCTCCACCTCCTGAGTATGTAAGTTTGGGCCTAAAGGATTTGGAAGCCCAAAACACCTTAGTTGGTGAGACTAAGGACTCTTTGGGCCCATGTGAGACTAGCCCGTTAGTGTTTGAAATTGGTGAATGCTCTAAGCCTGGTTTCAGCCAAAATCTTTCAAGCCCGAAAGTGATTGAGGCTGAAAATATATTGTGTCCTTCAGCCCCAAAGCCAGACATACCTGGAAAGTCTCTTACGGAACATGAGAGCTCTGTTTTTGGGTCAACGGCAACTGAAATGTCTACAACGGTAGCAGAGATGTCCATATCGGTGCCAGCGGAACTCAACAATAGCGACGGTGATGCTCAGGAGATGTCGATCAGCCAGGCCCAGCTTCCTGTTTTGCCGGTTTTGACAGCGGTGGAGTACCGGTCTTCTCCGGTTGAGTCACAAGTGGGGTGTGAAGGAAAGGTTGCTTTGAAATTGTTGAAATTGATTCTCCAAAAGTCTTCTCCGAGGAGGGGACCCATAATTCTCGTCCTACGATTAGGGAGTTGGTTGGAGATTTGGATAAGTCATGGGGTAATTCTAAAGATTGGATGCTGGAATTGCGTGATGGTAGGCAGATAGTGATTCCACTGTCGCTTTATCGGTCTCCAGATAGTGGGTCTCTAGATAGCGGGTCGGAGTGCTCAATCATTGAAGGAGAAGTTGTACCAGGTAATAACTCTATTGCCACTGAGGGCCAAATTGTTAGTTGGGCAGATGAGTGTGATGGTGTGTTAGATTCTTTGTCTGTTGTTACTGGGTCAGAGGATGAGCTGTGGGAAGTTGATGTAAGGTCGATGACTTGGGAGAGAGATGGGGAGCCTCTAGTTGTGGTACCTTTGGCCACTGAAATTCCTTTGGAGGATGAACACAATACAGTGAAGGAGTGTGGGTGTGAGGAGAAAGTTGATAGCAAACAGTTATCACAGTGGGTAACCAATCGGATTAAGGCGTTTAGGAAATCTGTGGGGACTTCATTGGAAGGCTTTGAGGAGCAAATTACGGGTCTGTTGTTAGCCTTAGAGGCCAGGAAAAAGGATAAAAAACGGCATGAGGTAGATAGTCAGAAGAAGGTGGTTAAATCAGGGCAAAAGGGTCATCGAGAATTGAAAAAATTAATGACTTCTTTGAACGTTGAGTATGGGTCAGCTAAGAGAAGGAGTATTAGTAGTGAGCGGGCTGTGGTGTTGTATCAATGAATGTGAAGATTATTTCTTGGAATGTTAGAGGGTTGAATGAGCAGGATAAAAGGCTTCGGGTCAGAAATTTGATTAGGAGTTGGAGGCCAGATATTGTATGTCTTCAAGAAACTAAAATGGAATTGATAACCAGAGTTGTGATTCGAAGTCTGTGGGGTGGCCAACATGTTGATTGGTCATATTTAGGTTCTTGTGGAGCTTCTGGAGGGGTGTTACTGATGTGGGACACACGAGTTGTGGACAAAGTGGAGGAAGCAGTGGGACGTTTTTCAGTTTCTTGTAAGTTTAAAAGTGTGGTAGATCAGTTTGTATGGGCATTTACTGGAGTTTATGGTCCTAATCTAGCGGGTGACAGAAGGTTTTTATGGGAGGAATTATCTGGGTTGAGCAGTTGGTGGAATGTGCCATGGTGTGAGGGAGGTGATTTTAATGTGGTAAGATTCCCTTCCGAACGTGCTGGTGCTACTACGTTTACTGCTGCTATGCGTGAGTTTTCTGAGTTTATTTTAGAGCAAGGTCTGATTGATATCCCGTTGGAAGGGGGAACTTTTACTTGGTCTAATTCTCGTGAAGTTGCATCGAAGGCTAGGCTGGACAGATTCTTATTCTCTCCAGATTGGGAGGATAAGTTCCCTACTGTTTGCCAGCGAAGAATGTCGAGGCTCTTATCAGATCATTTTTCGATTGTCTTGGAAGGTGGATCCTTTCATAGGGGCAGGAGGCCGTTTCGATTTGAAAATATGTGGCTTAAGGATGAGGATTTTGTGGAAAGGGTGCGATCTTGGTGGGAATCTTATCATTTGCATGGGGCTCTGAGTTTTGTGTTGGCTAACAAACTAAAGCTTCTGAAACATGATTTGAAAAAATGGAATGTAGAGGTTTTTGGTAATGTAGAAGAACGGGGGAAACAATTATGGAAGGATCTTAGTGTTCTAGAGACTATTGAGGATAGTCGTGGTCTAACAGAAGAGGAAAAGTTGGAGTTGGAAAGGATCCGAGGGGAGTTAGAGAAAGCTTCTCTTTTGGAAGAAATTTGTTGGAGACAGAAATCTAGAGTTCTTTGTATTAGAGAAGGTGACAGGAATACTAAGTTCTTTCATCGTGTAGCCAATTCTCACAGGAGATTTAACTCCATTGATAGGCTTATGGTAGATGGAGAATTGTCTTCAGATCCGGAGGCCATAACAGAGTGTATCTCTCGTTTTTATAGGCAGCTTTATTATGAAAATGTGACCCATAGACCTGTCCTAGATGATGTGGAATTCTCTAGAATCTCGGAGGAAGATGCTATTTGGTTAGATAGGCCTTTTGATGAGGATGAGGTGTTTGGAGTGATTAATGGGTTCAATGGTGATAAGGCTCCTAGTCCGGATGGTTTTTCCATGGCTTTTTTCCAGTCTTGCTAGAGTGTTTTGAAGAAAGAGATTATGGATGTGTTCCAAAATTTCCATACTCAAGCTGTGTTTGAAAAGAGTCTTAATGCCTCATTTCTTGCACTTATTCCTAAAAAGGTTGATGCTATGGAAGTTAAGGATTTCCGGCCAATTAGTTTAGTTGGTGGGATTTACAAGATTATTTCAAAGGTGTTGGCTAATCGGTTTCGAAGGGTTGCATATGGGCTTATTTCAGATTCACAGAATGCCTTTGTGAAAGGTCGACAAATTTTGGATTCCGTCCTAATTGCTGCTGAATGTATTGATAGTAGACTGAAGACAGGGATTCCAGGGGTGTTGTGTAAGTTGGATGTGGAGAAGGCATATGACCATGTGAATTGGGGTTTTCTGATGTATATGCTCCAACGTTGTGGGTTTTCAGAGAAGTGGAGAAAATGGATAATGTATTGCATTTCTACAGTTAAATTTTCCATTCTGATTAATGGTAGTCCTTCAGATTTCTTTGGCAGCTCTAGGGGGATTCGGCAAGGGGATCCTTTATCCCCGTTGCTATTTGATGTTGTCATGGAGGCTTTGAGCCATATGTTGGATGTGGCTGTAAATACTGGACAGTTGTCGGGATTTTATGTAGGTAATACGGCTGGTATTTCGATGATGGTGACTCACCTCTTATTCGCAGATGACACCCTTATTTTCTGTGATGCTGTCCCTAATCAGTTAGTTATTTTAAGGGAGATATTGACTAGATTTGAGGAGGTTTCAGGTTTAAGAATTAATTTGGGGAAATCAGAGATGATTCCAGTTGGAGATGTGCACAATCTAGATGATCTAGTGGGATTATTAGGGTGTACGCATTCTTCCCTTCCTTTTAAATATCTGGGCCTTCCTTTAGGTGCAAAATTCAAGGAGCTCTCAGTATGGAATCCTATTTTAGAGAAGATGGAGCGGAGACTAGTAGGTTGGAAGAGGCTTTATCTATCTAAAGGGGGTAAGGTAACTCTTATTAAAAGTACTCTTTCCTCCTTACCTACTTATTTTCTTTCCATTCTTCCTATTCCAAGGAAGGTGGCTAATCGCATTGAGAAATTACAAAGAGATTTTCTTTGGAGTGGTATTGGTGGTGATTCTAAATTAAACCTGGTGAAATGGGCTGAGGTTTGTAGGCCTGTGCAGGTTGGGGGGCTAGGTATAAGACGTTTGAGAAATTTTAACTCTGCCTTGTTAGGCAAGTGGTTATGGAGGTATGGTATAGAGACAGATGCTTTATGGAGGAAGGTTATAGAGGCGAAATATGGGAATGTTTGGGGTGGTTGGTGCACAAAAAAGGTGACAAGTGCATATGGTGTTAGCCTTTGGAGGTATATTAGAAGTGGCTGGTTGATCTTTTCTAAACTCCTACGGTATGAGGTGGGGGATGGTACTAGAGTGAAGTTTTGGAAACATGTGTGGTGTGGGGATTGTACCCTCAAAGAGGCTTTTCCAGAACTTTACTGTCTTAGTAGGGCAAGAGATGCTTCGGTGGCAGAGGTGATGGGTTGGTCTGGTGGGAGGATTCATTGGGATGTTAGATTTCGTCATCCACCTCAGGATTGGGAGCAAGAATCTTTTGATCGGTTTATGGGCATTGTCTACTCTTCGACTGTGAGGGGGGTTGGCCCTGACAAAGTTTGTTGGAAAACAACTAGGAGTAGAGGTTTTGAGGTTAGAGGATTCTATCTTTCTCTCTGCCCTCCTACTCTTACTTCTTTCCCTTGGAGAATGGTGTAGCAATCGAAGGTTCCTACAAGGGTAGCTTTTTTCTCATAGTCTGCTTCCTTAGGTAAAATCCTTACAACAGATAACCTTCGCAAAAGGCGTATTATTGTTCTTGATTGGTGTTATATGTGTAAGAGGTGTGGGGAGTCGGTGGATCATCTTCTTCTTCATTGCCCCATAGCTTTTGAGTTATGGTCTTTGGTGTTTTGTTTGTTTGGAATTCACTGGGTTATGCCACATAAGGTAATTGAGGTGTTTGAATCTTGGCAAGGTAAGTTTGGACGTCACCGCAATATAGGCCTTTGGAGACTAGTGCCGCATTGTTTGATGTGGTGCATTTGGAGTGAAAGGAATGCTAGATGTTTTGAGGAATGTGAACGGTCCTTGCTAGAGATTAAATCTTTTTTCTGTCACACTCTCCTTGCTTGGAGTGTGGCTTTATCGCATTTTACTTGTTCTTCCATTCCAGTTTTATTTGATCATTGTAATTTTGTTTCTTGATTTTTGCCCCCACAGTACATCCCTAATGTACTCGGGTTGGCTACTTTTTTAATAAAATTTTTCGTTATCTATCCAAAAATATATATATATATATATATATATTTTTTTTTTACCGTTTGTTCAATAAACTCATTTGTTATGGATAATTTTAAATTAAACAAAAAGACAACTTAGATATAGCATCTTAGGTGTTATTTTTTAGATACTCCTTTTAAAAATTAGCCACCTGTGAATTCATCATCTTTCTTCTTCTTTTTCCTGTTGAAACCTGTTCAAACCTTTTACCCATAGATTCATTAACTTTATTGTAAATTATAAAAAACAAAACCCCTAATGACAGGCCCATTAGCTCGCCACCTCAAAGATCACGACAATGGCGGCACAACCAAACCCTCTACAAAAACTCTTAACCCAAATGTCAATCTCAATCTCCTCCACCAAACCCAAAAACCCCACTTACATAAGTTAGCCTCCATCAAAGAGAACCCTAGGCCCACCATTACTTCTTGAGTTTGTGGCTTGAGAAGGTGTACCTTGCATTGGGCATATGTTTTCCCTCTCTCATAGTTGGTGGCTCCCACTCCTTAATGGGACCCACTAGTTCTGAGAGAGGGAAAACATATACTCGATACAGGGTATACCTTCTCTTGTGGCTCTCTCCAATGATGACAACGACTGTAATCGTGAATGTGTTGGGTTCTTTTGTAGTGCATTGCGACTTGAAGCAGTCTAGCAAGGCTTGAAATGAGAGGAAGTGAGGAGGACTTTAAGTGGGGCTGGGGTTGGGTGGATAGGGTTTGAGAGAGGCTAGAAGAGTAGCGTTGGAGAATTGGTAGTGAATGAAAATTAGGAGGTGGTGAGTGTGAAGTTTGGTGGTTGAGATTGAGTGTGATGAATTGTTCTTGTTGTATAAGTCTTCCAATCCCAATATTGATATGTGAATGAGAGTAGTGTGAGAAAAGGGTGGTACAAAGAGAGAAGCCGAACAAGATGAATGAGTATTAATGCTCTGTTTGGATGTTTAAAAAAGGAGGGGGAGTAGAGTAAAGGGAGGGAGAGTAATTCAATTACCTTATTTAGAAGTTTTTTAAGGAAGGAGGGGGAGGGGTTTCAATTACCTCTAATCCCTCATTTTTAATTTCCCCAAATTATAGAGATTTGGAGGGAGAGTAGAGTAGATAAATTATTGACCAAGTGAATTTCCCAATTTACCCTTTCTAAATTAACAAAATTACAAACTGATTATATAAAATAAATTCACGTTATTTCTCTCATCAGTCTCAAATTTCTCTTAATTCTCTTAGCCTTTTGCTTCATCTTCTCCAACTTCTCCCTCTCCATTTTCTTCACACAAATAAACAATCTAGTCAGTCGATCAAGCTAAACAAACAACAAAGCAAGTTAGTTGCAGAAACAAAACTGAATTGGTAGAAACCATTTGGCTACTGAGAAAACTGTGTGAAAGGAAAATATAAGACAATCCATATAGAACGCCGAATCTAACTTTTTTTTTTTTTTTTTTTTTTTTTTTTTTTTTTTTTTTAAGAGGATAGAATATCATTAATGTAACAAAACAATTACATTGTATATGCCTTGTTTAAGCAGTTCGAAAACAGGGGAAGAAAGAAAGTCTAATACAAGCTTAAAACATTGAGTTCCCAAACCGCCCTAAGCTCCAAGCAACCACACCCGTGGCTCAACTGCGTAGTTGTGCTGCCATAAACATTTGGTACTCCTGTAGGAAGCTGAGAGCCCCACTCAAAATTTCTTTTGGATGGGTTTGGATATTTTCAAAATAATACTTATTCCTTGTGTTCCATGTTGCCCAACTTATCACTGCCCACCTTTCCAACTCCACTACAGAGAGTTTTTCTACTTGCACCCTTAAGAGAAAGAAGAAATCACAGTAGTTGATTGCAGAAGTAAAAACGAATTGGTTGAAACTGTTTGGTAGTCGAGAAAACTTTGTGAAAGGAAAATATGAGACAATCCATAGAACAATGAATCTAGTTATTCTAGCGTTGTTTGTGAGTGCCAAAATTAGCGTAAAAAATTACAAAAATTTGAAGAAGAAAAAATAGATACATCTCAGAAAGCTTAGGAAAATAAAATCTGATCTTACTCTCAATCTTTTTTTTTTTTTAATTAAAAAAAAAAGCATTTGATATTTATATTGTCTTTTTTTTTTCCCTCAACATCCAAACATTTTTTTTCTTATTTTAATTATTGTCAATTAAGGATGGTTTTTTTTAGTATAAGAAAAAGGCAGAAAAAATATTTAATCATAAACCAATGTTGATTATTTAATTCACATCAGAAAAAAAAAAATTATCAAAAAAGAATTGCATGCTATAGTCATAATTATTTAATCTAACAAATTAATCATAGACCAATGTTGCAAATCCATTTTAAAATAGGGGTAGATTTGTCTATTTAAATCATTTACTCTCATTTTCATCCTAATTTTTAAAACATCCAAACAAGAGAAAGGACTAATTACTCCCTTCCCCCTTACTAATTTTAAAAACATCCAAATAAGGTGGATGATAACCATTCCCCTCTACTCTCCTCATTCTCTAAATTTCCAAATAGGCCATAAGTTTTAACAAGGGGGGAAAAAGATATAGTGTTAACATCGTTTGCTCTGTTAAATAGACAATACCTAAAGTAAAGTATCTAAGTTTTGCCACCGCAAAAAAAAGAGTGACCCAATAGTAGACTTGCTAAAATTTGCTTCTAATAAAAAGAAAAAAGAGTAATGTAAATATTATTGAGAGTTATATTAGGGGTAACTTGAATCTAACATATATATAACAAAATCGTTGATATACATGGATTAATGAAATTAGTTTGGTTTCTATTTTTATTTAGAGAATTTTTTTTGGTTATTGTTGTTATTGTTAGTTGCTACTAGGGGTGTGCAATGGAGCCGATTAATCGTTGCAGCCGACCGGAGTTGAGAAACTGCATTGCGCCTAGGGCAGATCGCAGGAGTCGAGGCTGACGAACGGAGGTCGTGGGTTTTTCTAATGCTGGTGTGGGGATGTAGTTGAAACTGAAATTTGAAAACCGATATATTCTTCACCGAACCAATATTATATATATGTATATATTTTAATATATTTAAATTACTAATTTGCCCCTATAAGTGAAATAGCATTGTTGTTCAGAATGATGTCGTTTTATTTTAGGTTTGAAAATTGAGTCACGGTATAAATTGTTCTTTCCCAGATTCTTTGTTTAGAACTCCCTCTCGCCCCTTAGCTGCTGCCTGCTGTAGCACCAAAGCTGCTCAGCTCTCACTCCCTTGCTAGTCCGCCGCAACACTGCCAATAAGTTTCAATAAATTCCAAATATTGCCTAGTATATTTTCAACATCTTTGTATTTTTATTTTTATGTTTTTTGACTTGGGGATTTCTGATTTCGAGCTACTTACTCAGTAGAGCTACCGTGTTAGTATAAATTTATTGTAAAGCATTTTTTTGTCAAAGAATTTATTTGTAGTAGTATAATTTATGTTTATTTGTTGTAGTATAAATTCATTGTAAAGCATTTCCTGTTTTTATTTTATTTACTTATTTACATGGAAATCAATATCAATTTTATTTGCATTACATTTTGCTTTTAGTTGTTTAGGTTCTGCCTCTCTGTTGTATTTACTTGAAATTTTGAAACAAGTTGATGTATAGATATTGGGTTTGAAATCCCAATTTTTATTTATTTATTTTTTAATTTTTTTTTAATATTTCAAACTGACCAAACCGATTAAACTGACTGCAAAAAACCGTACCGCCATCAGTCAGAAAACCAACCCTAGGCAGTATACATCAGTTTCAGTTATGAGAAAACCAATCCCAATTGGTTCGGTGATAAATTTAGGAAAAAACCCCACTGATTGAATTGCGCACACTCCTAGTTGCTACTAAAAATTTTGACCTCTAATTTCCATTTTTTTTAATAATTCATTGTTATATAGCAGGGTAGGGAAATTGAACCCTAGTTTCCCTAATAAAGAGACTAGATAATGTCACCATCTTACAAAACTCTTGATAAAATTTCAAGCCACACAACATCTGTAGCTTTATACTTTTGCATAACTGATTTTTTTTTTTTTTTTTTTTTGAGAAGATTGCATAACTGAATTGAAAACGAGAGACTCTTAGCGGTAGAGATTGGTCTCTGGGGAAGGAAGAGCGTTATTCTCCATTATTTTTTTTATTTTTTTGGAGAAACAATTATATTCCATTATCAATTAACGTTTTTCACTAGAAAAAATACCCCTTAACAGATCATTAAACAATAAATGTTGATCTTTAAACTTTAAAGTTCGATTATTTAGGATGCAAATGACAGTTATACATGAACTGCTATTCAAATAAACATTCCTATTTCAATTATATAATTCAGACCTTTATATCTTTTACTCCTTCCATCCCATTCGTTATTGTTAACTGCGTCTCATTCATTAGATCAAGTTTTCTTTGAATCATTGTTTATCAAAATTAATGGATGGGATGCGAATTTGATCTAGACAAAACTTAATAAAATTAGTTGGTTTGACACTCCAAAATATAGGGGTAAATTAATTTGATTTTGTCAATTTTTTTTTTTTTTTGAAAACCAAACCGAGAAATTCATTCATCATTCAAAATGACTAGCATCCAAGTACAATGCATCAAGGGCTAGGGGTGGGGATTCCTCAAGCCATACAAGTTCCTCATCTAAGTGACTATCAAAACGTGCAAGGCTATGAGCCATAGAATTGGCACTCTCTTAACACATCCAACAGAACAGCTTCTAAACCCAGCAACTAGTGTCCGGATATCATCATATATGTGTCCAAGCCTTGATTTGTCCAACTGTGGGGAAGCAATAGCCTTCATCACCGCTGCATTATCCCCCTCGATCACCAGGTCCGTGAACCCCGCATCCATGGCAAAATCAATCGCTTTCCGGCACGCCAACGCTTTTGCTTCTTCACTGTTTGCTACTGCTGGACCACGAGTTGACAGGCCAACCATCACCTCTCCCCAAGCTATTCCTAATAATAACACCCACACTTGATGATCTTGTACTAGCAAAGACCGCTGCATCAAAGTTAAGTTTATACACCGCTCCTGTGGAAGGTCTCCAAACTTGCACCAATCCCGGATTTGTCGAAATAGCCAACTGAGCCTGCAATCCCTTGAACTCATCCAAATACTCCTTTGCACGTTTGTTCAAGAGTGTTGGGTTCTGTATTTTACCTCCATGTAGCATCGAGTTACGCTGATTCCAGATTATCCAACACTAAACCTAAAATAACTCTTGCTCTTCACTTGGCAGATTGATGATGAAATCCACCACCAGCTGCATGAAATCCGTTTGCTCTGTTTTAGCTTTTTGCAATCTCCCTAAGCTCCCAGCCCATACATCTTGCGCCACCCCGCACTGCCATAGAACATGAAGGACAGATTCCGAGTTCCTTTTACAATAGTCACAGCCGTCATCTGAGATTACTCTGCGCCAAGCCAGATTCTCTCGAGTTGGTAGCACGTTTTGACAAGCCCTCCACCCAAAGACTTTTATCTTGTTTGGAATGTGTAGTTTCCACAAGTGCCTCCAAGCCGGGCTTCCATAAACTTCCCTAGAGCACTCCTCCATACCAACCTCTTGTCTTGCTATTTCTCTAGCAATGTGATACCCCGATCTCACAGTACATTCTCCATTTTTTGAATGCAGCCACATGAGCAGATCAGTTGCATTTCTACGGCTCAATGGCATGCTTAAAATTGCTTTGGCATCCTCCATATGAAAATTAGCTTCAATAAATTCCTGGTCCCATATCTTGCTCCTCCAATCAATAAGATCAGCCACTCGCCATTCCCACACCTCCTCCAATGGTGGGTAGAGAACCCTATTTGTTGGGTGATTAAGTATCCATTTATCCTTGGTACCCCATATGGAAGCCCCATCTCCAACTCGCCAACAATACTCATGGTTTAAGATAGGTTGAGCAGCCATTAAACTCTTCCATACATAAGAGCTATTAGGCACATCTGAAGCTTCAAGGAAACTACACCGTGGGAAATAACATGCTTTAAAGCACTCATATAGCAAAGAGCCTTGGTCTTGGAGCAATCTCCACCTTTGTTTTGCTAGCATCGCAAGGTTGAAATTTCTCAAATCTCTAAATCCCATCCCTCCTTCCTTTTTAGGTTTAGATAATACACTCTAGCTCTTCCAATGAATTTTCTTCTCATCTCCAATCTGGCCCCACCAAAATCTAGCACACATTGCATTAAGTTCATTGCAAAGCTTGATTGGTAAAAGGAATACTCCCATTGTATAGGTAGGGATAGATTGGGCAACCGCTTTAATTAATACTTCCTTACTAGCTCTAGAAAGTAATTTTCCTTTCCAACCTTGAATCTTCTTCCAAAATCTATCCTTCAAGAAAGGAAAAGTTTGATATTTTGCCCTTCCAACCAAAGTAGGCAATCCTAAATAAGACTCAAACCAATCAACCTCCCTTGCCCTCAACTCCCTCTTTATTTGTTCTCTTACCTCATCCTTCGTGTTGTTGCTAAAGAAAATTGAGGACTTCTCAAAATTGATACATTGCCTAGAAGTGGCTGCATATAACTGAAGAGTGTTTGAAATACATCGTACATCATCCTGGTTGGCTTGACAAAACAGTAAGGAATCATCAGCAAATAAAAGGTGGGATATGGTTGGAGCTCTCCGACAAATAGAAACCCCATGAAGTCATCCCTCTTCTTCTGCTTTATCCAGTAGTGTTGTAAATCCTTCAACACATAAAAGGAACAAGTAGGGTGAAAGGGGATCTCCTTGCCGCAAACCCCTTGTTGGGATAACATTTCTGTAAGCTTTGCCATTGATGAGAATTGAGAAGGATGATGAAGATACACAACACATCGCCCTATCAATCCACACCTCAAGAAAGCCTAACCTGATCATTATGTTCCTGAGAAAATCCCACTCAACCCAGTCATAAGCTTTGCTAATATCCAGCTTCAGTGCTAGGGATCCTTTCTTGCCTGATTTCCTGCAATGCATAGAATGGAGTGTCTCGTATGCAACAAGCACATTATCTGTAATAAGGCAACCCGGGACAAAGGCACTCTGTGAAGGAGAAATCAACTGAGGAAGTATTTGTTTAAGCCTGTTTGCCATCACTTTGGAAATAATCTTATAAATAACATTACATAGGCTAATAGGTCTATAATCTGACATTTTTTCAGGAGACTTAACTTTTGGAATGAGAACAATATGAGTGTAATTTATATCAGGATTCATGTTACCAGAATTTAAAAAGTCTAACACAGCAGCAATCACATCATCACCAACCACATGCCAAAATTTTTGATAAAAAAGAGCGTTCATACCGTTAGTACCTGGTGCTTTTGTTGGCCCCATTTGGAACAATGCCGCTCTGAATTCTTCAGCACTATACTCCCTGGACAATACTTCTTGCATTTCTGAGGTCACTTTGAGCTGTATTGCATTGAGGCATTCTTCCATCCTGTCACATGAACCTGATTTAAAAATATTCTTAAAATATTCTGTTGCCACTCCAGCAATGTCTTCAATTTCTTTCACCCAATTATTTTGTTGATCTTTAACTCCCTTAATCATGTTCCTCCGTCGCCTCTGTGAGGTCTTGGAGTGAAAAAATTTGGTGTTTTTATCACCATGTTTCAACCATGATATCTGAGATCGTTGGGCCCAATAAATTTCTTGTTTGAGAAGTAAATCATCAAGTTTCTTACTTGCTTCCAACAAGGTTGAACCATTCTCCACCGTTGCCTCCTTCCTGCTGAGTTCCTCAACCTGCTTTTGGAGCTTTTTTATTTCTTCAGTGGCTGGCTATGTTTTTAATGCCCCCCAACCTACCAAGTCCGCTCCACATCTGTTAATCTTCTCCTTTGTTCTATTAAGACTCGAAAGAGCACTCCCAACATTGCCCTAAGATTCTTGTACCGTTTTTTCACAATCCTCCCAAAGCAACCACGCCTCTTCAAACCGGAAAGCATGAGAGTTTCTAAGCTGCTTCCTCCACCTTACACTAGTTTGTAACATCAAAGGTCTATGATCAGAAGCATGAGAGTAGAGATGTGTCATCGTGCTTGCATGGAATTTTTCTCTCCACCCCAAATTAGCTACAGCCCGGTCCAACCACATCCTTGTATTCGCATCCCCTGGTCGTTTATTATTCCATGTAAAAGGGTATCCAACAAACCCTAAATCTGCTAAGTTACACTCATCCAAGGCCAACCTAAACTCATCCATCTGATTGAACTGAGGTGGGAACCTGCTCTGCTTTTCATTAGAGTGAAGAATAGCGTTAAAGTTGCCGATACAGCACCAAGGCTCTCGAACAAATGTTGAGAGGTGGAATAACAGTGCCCATGACTTCTTTTTTTGGCTTGCCTCCGGCCACCCATAGAAGCAGGTCAACATCCTTTCAAACCCGTCATCCTCCACTACTTTCGCTAGTATGTGATATGTGATGATCCGTGTAATTCACAACATCCAACTAAACCTGTGTCTTCCATAATAGAGTCAGCCCACCACCAGAGTTTGGTTTCTTCACTATAAGCTTATTCTGAAACGGTAGTTCTTTACACTTATCCTTAAAACTATCCTTATCTAATCGTGTCTCCATTAAGAAGCACACGGTGGGAACTTGCTCCCTCACCAGATTGTGAAGGCTGCGAACTGTCCAAGGGTTCCCAAGCCCTTGGCAGTTCCAAGCTAGTAGCTTCATGGTGTTCGGCAAGGGTGTTCCAACACCCCTGCCGTTTCATTGTTCTGAGCTTCATTCTGAGTCCTGCTTCTTTTCTTCTCCCTGCTTCCAGTTCTTAGTACAGCCACGGCTTCCTCGCATGGCGTTAATCTTTTTCCCAACGTAGGTTTAGTTGCTGCACAGTTTGTATTCTTTGGCCCACACTCCATCCGTGCTACCCTTGTCCAGGTGAGCTTTGTTTTAGTTTCTGGCGGCCCAAATCCTGCATGCTCTTTAGTTATCACGTGTACAGAACGTGATATGGAAGATAGAGAAAGTCTTTTATTCACTTACATTGGGAGCCATATCAATAATGAGTTTTCTAGAATTTAAATAGGTCTACTAGTCAATTATCAAATTTATTACATGTAAATCACAGGAAAGTAAGCCCATTTAATTTACCTAGGTTGTCATAGCTTTGAAGTTCAACTCAAGCTGAATTTTTGCGCAGAGAGTAGACCAATGATCAAATCAAAGACAAATTATAATACTAAAAACGAGAGAGAGGTGGAGAAAAATGAAAGGTTCCTCCTGTGTCATTGAGAAATTTAATTTTAAAAGTTGACGGCAAGATATTTGCTGCAGGTATTGTATACATGTAAGATTATGTAGGTTGTGAGTGATAGTTTTGCGGAAGGAATATAAAACAAAATTTATATTTTCATTTAAAGATCGTAGTACCACACAACCATGGATTCTAAATAGAACAATATTGCGTACCTCTTTAAGCAACCTAAGTGTGTTGCCTCCCAAGGTATTCACGTCTCTCTCTCTGTTTCTTTTTTGGGTTTTTAGAAGATTGCAGCATCACTCAGTAGTTCTGATGGCCAACCACTGATATGATACTTTAAAATCTTATTTTATTTAAGACTTCTAAAACCCAAGAGAGAGATTGGACGTGGGATCCTTAGGGATCCTAATCTTCAGTTGTAGGATTCATCAATAACTTTTTGAACGTTATTGACTTATCTTGAAACTCTTTCAAAATTATTCCTTAATTTTCTCAACCATATCAAGAAAATATTTGAACTTCTACAGATTGCAATAATGTCCATCAACACATTACAATTGACCCTTGAAGATTAGAGAATTACAAATGAGGTCCCATTACATACAATTTTATATCTATGTCCTTCCACCATACTATATTCCCACAAGCCACTAGGACTGGATAAATATCACTATCATGTCCCTAGCTTATGTGACCTTTAATTTCTTAATTTCATAATGAGTGTTTAATAAGTGTATAAAACGCTATGAACGTTTAGACCCCCAATTTTCAAATTATCAATTCAAGCTTATTATCAAACAATTAATGTGCGGAATATGAACATAAGCATATAACAGAATTGATAAACAATCTAAACCAAATAAAATCACATCCAAAGTAGAAATTAAATGGCAAAGATTAAGGGAAGAGAGATGCAAACACAAGGACAACACAGCAATATGTTATCAAAGAGGAAACCGAAACTCTCGACGTAAAACCTCTTCACCGCCTTCCAAGCGGTAAATAATCCACTAAAGAATCAAGTTGGGATACATGAACAGCAGAAAACCTTTCAAGCTTAATCTACCCAGTGTACCTAAACCCTTCAAGCTCCTACTCCAACGAGGTTACGTCAAACCTATTTCTTCTTTAACTTACTGGATTCCGCTATAGCCCATAGTATTAACCAATATGAAATTGGTCCCTTCCTAACTGCTTCCCAAGCACCAAATGGTCTTCTCACAGATGTGAGTATTGTGAGAAAAGGTTTTGGTAATGTACCTCTCAAGGATGTAACAATGGAGAGGGTGAGAGTAGAGGAATTTGAAGAGTCTCTATGTGAAGATTGGGGATGAGTCAATCTTGTTTTTCTCTCGGGTTTCTCTCTCAATATTCTCTCTGGAAGCTCTCTACATTTCGTGGGTATAAGGGGTATATATACTAGGGTGAGAGTGGAATGCGAAGAGTCAGTTTTTCAAAACAGAGCTGGCTGGCAGCTTGGCCTCGCAACTTGATTGAGTTGTGAGTTCCAGCCACAAGGTAATTGAATGGCCAGACTGGACTTTTTGTCCTGTAGTGCTACAGCTGGCATGACAGTTCAGCTCTTGGCACGTGTGCAACTACTGGCGGCTTGCAAGCCACGAGCTACCCGCGAGATCTAGTCGCGAGTCCCTGCTTCTTTGCACAATCTTGAGTATTTCTTCACACTCTCTCACACACTACCCTTATATGATTCCCACTTAAATACAAGGTTACTAATTGCTAAAATACAAGCAAATTTGGCATGGAATTAAGCCAACAAGATGTTGATAAAATTCAACCTTACACATAATTTCTATTGGACTCCAAAATATCTTTAAAAAATATATATATACAATATTATATATATGAAAAACATTTTTGAAAAATGTCACCGGCCGGTTTTGTTTTGAGTCCAATTTCAATATGAAAATCAACTGAATATACTATCTTCTTTAGAGACTGGTGGATTCATTGTTGAGCATTTATATATTTTACTCATTACACACATAACCCAATGTGTCTGTATGTAGCCTTAAAAAATGGCATCACCAGTTGACATTGTCAAAGTTATGTGCATAATAAATAAATATACATAAACCCCTCACATTTGAGGACAATAGAAAAATTGTGATAGAACAACCTTTTAACTAATAGTGATCACTCCATAAAAGTGGCCTTGATCAGATCCAATTCAGTGTATGTACTTGTTACATTACACCCACTTGTTTGCTTAAAGTCACTACTTCAATGATGGAATAAATCATCCTATCATATAGCAGCACAATAAGTGTAAGTTTCAGTGGTAATATTCAATTAATATCCACAGCCTAAAACAATTTAATAATTTATGAAAAATCATTACTCCTTGTCTTTGGTTTTTTAACCATTAACATGATTTTTCTACAGAGGTGACACATTTAAATAATGAAATATACTTATAAAAAAAATTATGAATGTGAAAATAAAATTTTATTATCAAATAAAAATGCATAGTATTGTTTTTGAGGGCACATAATTCTAACGGTGAGAATCTGCTAGGCTTTGATGTACGGATCTCTAGTTTGCAGACCTCCTTGTTTTGCTGTCTTTGAAGATTTGACATGGATTTTGGCGGAAGTTACTCTCAGAGAGAGAGAGAGAGAGAGAGAGAGAGAGAGAGAGAGAGAGAGAGAGATATTTAGGATTTTTTTAAACTAAAAAATATTGTCACAGTTATTAAAAATATGCCTACTCATTTTTTCGTTCAACACATAAACAAACAAATTAATAGAAGTTAATAGAGTAACTAATTGTATTTAGTTTTGAAACTTTAGGGACTAATATAACCCAGTAGAAACTTTAAGGACTAAAAACACTTAATACCTAAATTTTAGGAAAATATAATTTAGTTTCACCAAAATTTCAGTGCATATTAGTCAACAAAGGCAAAACTTGGCATTGAAAGCAAAACTGGCATTGACCAATATAGATTTTTCAAGGACACATAAACCCCATTAAACTAACAACTCTCACCATGAATTTGACGTGAGTTACTACATCTACGTCCACAATACCAAAAATCAGATAGACGCATCTCTCTCTCAAAAAAGAAAAAGAAAAAAGATAGACACATCAAATTGCCTGGTATAGTGAACTTAGACAGCATTGCCATTTTCCCCCATACAGGCTTATAAATCAACTACAATTCTACAAATATTAAATGACACAATGAATGATAGTGAATTTCTAAAAATTAATCCCGGCCTGGTAACTTTGACCAAATTGCCAATTAGGAGGTACAACATTATCGAACTCCAACATTTTCCCATCACTAGTAGTCGCTTGGAATGACAAGCTTTGTCCTACTAAAGGTGTGCCAGTCTGCCAATTTTGGCCCCAATTGCGTGTCATCTGAATCCAATTGGTATTAGAGCCCTTGACTTTGACATCAGAAATATCACCAGCGCCTCCAACATTGTACAACAGTACAAGCAAAAAATTTGGATTTCCTGTTATCTGAAAACTAACTCCTCCTTTCTTAATACATGGGACTCGGCGATACTGAACAGGGATGATTCCAGCTTTATATGGTGCAAGTTTTGTGAACATGGGCATGGACAAGTCAAAGTGCTGAAGTGGGGGATTGCACCAATTTGCACTAGGGTTATTGCTAGGAGGGCATAAATTGGTGGCTGTGACTGTGATTGTGCCAGCCACCAATTTGTGGATCATTGACACACATGATCTCAAAACATGCACCACAAGTGCCTCCACTGTTGAAGAGTGCAGTGCTTAGGGCAGTTGTCGCAAGGCCATAACCTTGTTCGAAAAGATCACCATACCCACAAGCTCCCTCTGTCACGTAAAGTTCCAATTTAGAAATCATAATCATGACAAATAATACTCATAACCTATCAATTATTTATTTATTTATCCATTTAATGCTCGTAAAGATCTTTTTGAAACAATTTTGAAAATATAAAAATTAAATTGAAACATTTTAAAGTACACGAATAATTTTAAAACAAATATCAAAGGTTGATGATAAAATATGCAATTTATCGGATAAAAAACCATCAACTATGAAATTTGAATGTGTAATATTTATTATACGTAAAAATTTGAATGTGTAATATTTTTGATATATTAAAAATTATTTTAAATACATTTAATACTACTTCTAGTCCATTCTATTCAGATCCCATTCGAAACAACTTCTAATCTTTTAAAACTAGTCTAGATTTTCGCTAAAAAATTTATTATTATTTTAAATATAAATTTTAATTGAAAAGTATATCATGTTCAAAATATTGGATGTTCATATCTTATTTGAAAATGTACACATAAAATAAATTTATTGCATTGTCATAACAAAAATTAAGTTTTTTTTTTTTTTTTACAAAAAAAAAATATGAACAAAAATTAATTTAAGAAGTAGCAATTTAAAAAAATAAAAAATAAAAAAAACCAAGAATGAACAACTTGCATGTTCTACCAAATAGTATTTTTACAAGGGTTTTTTTTTAAAAAAAAAAAAGTGGACAAAATCTAAGAATAATCATCAATAGTATTTAACTCTTGTAAAAAGTTTAATATATATGCATTAATTAATTATGTTTATTTTTAATGTACTTATGC